>NW_024425675.1:25706564-25934222 GCF_017311325.1 Ursus maritimus | reverse complement strand
CTCGCCCTTTCTGAAACTCTGTTCCTTTGTTTCTCTTGCTCCTTCACTTGACTGACTCTCTCATTCTCTGTCATTCCTTCTGTTTTTCTCGTGGACTTCCTTCTTCTTCTTGCCCGTGGCCCACTTTACTTTGTTCTTTCTCCCCAAGTCCTCCGGCTCACTCCTACGTTTCAGTTGTGTGGTGATGGTTTCCCGCTCAGGTTTCTCCCCAGGGATGCAGACCAGCCTTCCCAGTTACCTGACTGGGTGCACAGAGGCACCAAAAGCATAGCATTTCCAAAATTGAACACACGGTGACCTCACCCAGCCTGGCTTTTTTTCCTGTCTTTGAATGTGTCGATGATGAGACCAGAGCCTCCATTTTCCAGGGTAGCTTGGAAGAAGGCAAAGGCTGTCTGACTTGTGGAATCGGGAGATTCTGTTTGCCTTAATACCAGCCTGTGTCTCTTGAAAACTAAGCTCTGAGGGTCTCCATAGCTCCAAAGGGTTGTTTTGAGCAAAACTTAGGGAAAGAGAGACTCTGTCCAAAGAAGCCTCCTCGATCTTCATTTGAGCTCTCAGCGTCTCGTAACTTCGGGCAGCATCTGCAAGTGCGGATCTCCTCCTTGGCTAGACGCGAGTGGCCAGAGGAAGGAAGGATGTCCGCATCCTGAGACACAGACATCCATAACTGGCTCCAAGCAGAGACACCGTTAGCTAGGAAACAAAGAAGCCATGAGATGCCCAGAGAGGTGTTGCTTCCCAGAGAGATTAAGTCATTCTTTTCGAAGTTTTTCGTTTCTCAAGCACCCAGCACAGATCATCCTGCAGCTGAGTTCTGAGCTCCAGCATTCCCCGCCACACTCACAGAAGCGTGAAACCCAAGGAGGGGTGACACCTCTCTCCCTCCCTCACAGCCACCCCCACCCAACAGCCAGCCTGTCCCCAGTCCCTGCCCGTTCACCTACTAACATTTCTCAGTTCCTTACCCTCTCCTCCATTCCTGCTCCCACTCGGAACTCTTCTCCATACTTGCTTGCTCCAGACCATCTAGCTAGAACCCGTGAAAGCGTTTCGCAGCTTGCTTGGTCCGTGTAGCACTACCGAACTGCTCGCGGTTCCCCACACGGAGCCGGGCATTTGTCATCTTTCTCTTCTCAGGTTGTAGCACCTGCCTGGCAGTGCCTTGCGCCTCCCTGCCTCTTCATCAGAGGCACATTCCTAGTCATCTTTTAAAATTGTCATCTGCTCTTGGAAGAGGCGGTCACAGCCCACCTCCCCATCCCTACCCCTAGCTGGTCATCCCTCTTCCCAGAGCCCAGAATCCACTGTTTTCATCTGTGTTGGAGCACTCGGTATGCTTCGTGTATCTGTCTGTGGCTGTCTTCTCCCACAGACCAGGAGTTTCATGGACATTGGCATGTGTGCCCATTCACCTTTTTACCTCAACTACCAAAGAGGGGGAGACGTGGTAGACTGAAAATAAATTTATGGAGTCTTTTAGCTTTTCAGCCATGGAACTGATTTTTACTGTTTGAGCAAGTCTTTCTAGATTTGGAGCAGTATCCAAATAGAATTTAACTGAGCTACTTTTACAGAATTGCTTTCACGTTAGGAACAGCTATGTTTTTATCAAGTAAAACAAAAAACAAAACCCTTAAAATAAGAGAGCTAAAGGAGCCTACAAGAAGCTTGCTCTTTTATTTTACTTTTTCATTTGAGTATAGTTGATGAGGAAACTTACTCTAGCCCTATAGTAAGATTTAAAAAAAAACAAAAAACACCCTGCATTTGGCGTGGAAGTCTTTTGTCAAAGATTGCTTTTCCTTCCTACCCATTGCTCTTATTTTACCTAATTTTAGAGGTAATTTGAATAATAAGATGCTAAAAAAATAAGTTGCTTAAAGGAATCAGAAGGTCTTACAGGTGGAGTGACTAAAATTTCCAAATTTGTTTTAATAATATGAAGTTGGTCCCTCTGTAGTCTATGTAAAAAGGAAATGTGGATCTTTTTAAGACTTGTATTATCTTTATAATAACAGGTGTACCACTCTGTACTCTGAATACATAAAAAAGGACACCTGTCAATTTGAAAATGAAATTATTAGAGTAGCTTTTCTTCCAGGGCACACTGATTGTCCATCTGTGGCTCTCTGTGCCATATATAGTTAGTATTTTATAATAAACAAGGAGTAAATAAGAATATCTGGGAAATAAGTCATAAAACCCTGTTAGGATTTTAATAAACAAGCAGTAAATAAGAATATCTGGGAAACAAAAGTCATAAAACCTTGATCAGGATATAATAGGTCTTTAATAAATGTTAGTTATATGTTTCTTCCTTTTAACAAGCTGACTGGACATTTGTTTTAAAGAAAAATACTTTTCACAAAGATGTTATATGTAGTCTTTTGCATCCTTTGGGTAAAACCAGGTATAAAAATCAAAAGGGCTTTTCTTTTCTCTTTTTTCCTTTTTTTTTTCAAGATTTTATTTATTTGAGAGAGAGAGACAGAGATAGCGAGAGAGAGCATGAGCAGGAGGCAGGGTGAGGTGAGGGAGAGGGAGAGGGAGAAGCAGACGCCCTGCGGAGCAGGGAGCCCAACGTGAGGCTCGATCCCAGGACCCTGAGATCATGACCTGAGCCGAAGGCAGATGATTAACCAATGGAGCCACCCAAGGCGCCTTTTTTTTTTCTTAAGATTTTACAAAAGGGCCTGAACAAGTGCAACTAACTATGGAAGTACTTGACTTTGTGTCTTAAATCTTTTTTTTCTGATTATACAAATAATACATGGCTAGTATTTTTTGGGTTTTGGTTTTTTAAGATAAATTGTCTAGAAACGTCTAGCTCAGGATGTGAACCCTCCCCTAAACCCATCCTTCCAATAATACTCCTTGCTGGCTGTTTGCGGGGGGAGGGGGCGGGGGGGGAGCAAGATAGGATCGTCTTACACATAGATTTTACAACTGGCCCCTCTTCAGCATAGCAGCGCATCATAGACTTTTCCCCAGGTCCGCACGACATGGTAGCTTATTTTACTGTGCTATCCTAACTCATTTATCTTTTCAGTTTCCAATTCTTGGACATTTCAGTTGTTCCAGATTTTGCTATAACAAATAAACAGCATCCTCATACATAGACCTTTTTGTGTTCAGATGTTGTGTGGTCCAAAAATATGAATATGAACAGTTTAAAGATTTTTAAGAAATCATTATGCCATATTGCCAGCCAGAAGTCCATACCAATTAAAGGTCCCACCACCAGAAACGAGAATGAAATGACTCTATGTAAGAAGGATTGGTTAAACCTGATGGTCCTGAGGTTCTGAGAGACTGTGGGGCAGCTATTGAGTTATTTTTTGCGTGTGACTAGCCTGACGTCTGTCCTTTCTTGACGAATCTGTCAGGCCAAGGTTTGTAACCTTTCTCCCGTTCCAGGCCGTTCTTGGTGTGACAGTACAGTAGGGAGAACTCTGAGGAGACCAGACGACCAAACTCTGAAGTAGTCTCTCAAACTCACAGCTAACTTCTGTAGTTAGGCTGCGAAGTATGTAGGAGCTGCGTGACCTTATCGTTTCTTCCTTTTTTTATTCTTTTTCTCTCCTTCTGTGAGAATGATCTTCCCTTTGAGTGCGACTCTGAAGTCGGTGGAATAATTCCAAAAGTCCTTTTCTGCCTCAGAGAAAATTTTAGAAACATTATCTCATTTCATTTCATTTTATTTTACTTCATTTACTTACTGCTTTAAACTCCCTTGCGGGGCGCCTGGGTAGCGCAGTCGTTAAGCGTCTGCCTTCGGCTCAGGGCATGATCCCGGGGTCCTGGGATCGAGTCCCACATCGGGCTCCTCGGCTGGGAGCCTGCTTCTTCCTCTCCCACTCCCCTGCTGTGTTCCCTCTCTCTCTGGCTGTCTCTCTGTCACATAAATAAGTAAAATCTTAAAAAAAACAAACTCCCTTGGACTTTTTTTTTAATGGGTCTTCTTATTCATAAAGATCCTTTAAACACTAAAGCAGCCAAAACGATTGCCCATTAAATATTTTATCAATGTTCAGTGTAACTCATTTATTTCTTTGGAGTGTGAGAAAACATCCTTTTATCTCATCTCCTGTTTTATAGTTTAACAATTGGACATGTTCATTTCCAAACAAATGGGTGAAATCCCTTCACGCTCATTTTTATTATCTTTATTATCAAAGATATAAGAAAGATATAAGATATCTTTTCTCAAAGATATAAGAGCAAACAATCTAAGAGGAGAAGGGTTCTGCATATACTGGCGTATACATGCACAAGCCGGAGTGATAGGTGCGCACAGGAACTGTCAGGAGTAGGCTGCATAGCACAGTATGTAAGCGAATGAAAAAACACATATGCGTGTAACTGTTGGAATGGAAGTTTGGAATATATACATGTATGTAAATATATGCACACGTATTTTTCATGTATATATATATATATACATTATATACAATGCATATTCACTTACTTTAGCCCACAAAGATGCCAATACATATATGTGTGTACATCTATAAATATTTCCCATGCTGTTTACAGAGGAAGATAAGAATTCATGGGAAACATGGTGATTTTTTTGGTGAAGACACAGCAGCTGTTATCAGATTTTAATATCTTCTAAAGTAGTGGTGTTGGATTTTCCAAGCATGACTGCAGTAATAACTGAATTTTATAACTCTCCAGTGAGATACAAATCTCAATCACAATCTTGTTCATTTTTCAAGTTCACTGAATATCATCTTACTGCTTTGAATGTTTTCAAATAACTGAGATGTTCTTATAATCCGGACATGAATGAATGAGTGAATGAATGAATGAATGAATTTCTTTTATGGTTAACTTGCAAATTTAGCATATTGTCATATGCTAATGCATGTTTTTCTAAGTAATTAAGCATCCTCCTCAGAGAGGAGTATCAAGAGAAAGTCTCCCTGTGTTGAATGTTAGTTGCATTTGGCTTTGCTCTTCCTCACAAAGGCACCCTCTTACTTGCGGGAGAGAAGCAGAAGCCTTTCTGCAATGACAAAATCTTTTAGAAGTTCTGACTCCAGAAAATTTAGTTTTTGAAAAGAACCCTGACAGTGCCCTAGAGAACACCTTCATGGGTTTCCGTTTTTTAAAAATTGATCTGCATTCAACAAATATTAATGTTGATTATATACATAGTACAACTGTGTCGAAGGAGATAACACTTATGCAAGTGCTAAAATGGAATCAGATGTTGGTTCCCCTCCCAGGAACATAGATAGGAATAATCACAGTGGAAGGGAGAAAGTGTTAAAGGCTATAAGAGGTACATCTAAAATTCGATGGAAGTTCAAGGTGATTACTTGCAGCTGGGAAGAGTTAGAAAAGCCTTGGGGGAGAGGAGAATTTGAATAGAGCCCTAAAGGGTGAGTAAAATTTGGAGATGGAGAAATATGAAGAGGAAAAATACAAGCAAAGATGCGTTAAGGCAAATACCCAAAGCACATTTACCTTAAGAAATGTTAATTATTCTGTTGATACAGGAGTGCACACGTGCCCTGGCTTTTTTGTGGTTTATGAATCTAAATCATTCTGGATAAAATGCATATTACCAATATTTTTTTAAAGTTTTTTATTGTGAACATTTTCAAACATAACCAAATAAGCTCATAAACTTTCATGTACCCACCTCCTGATTGATCTAACAGTTATCAAAACGCTGCCACGCTTGCTTGATTGAATCCTTCTCTTTTTTCCTGCCCAAGTCACTTTATGTCCTTGTACTTTAACATGCAGCTCTAAAACGACGGTTATTTTCTTGTATACTCACAGTGCCATTACCACACATCAGGTATGTGAACATTTTCTTGCTACTTACTACCCAGCCCATATCCAGTTGTCTCCCTTTGTCTCAAAAATATATTTTGACAGTGGCTTTGTTTGAATCAGGATCCAAACCAGACTAAGTACCTTTGAATCTAGAGCTCTCACCCTCTGTCCTTTGCCACGCAGTTCACTCCTTGAAGAAACCAGGTCATTTGTCCAGTGAGAATGCCTCACTTTCTAGATTTCTCTGCTTACTCCCTTGTAGCACCATTTACATTGCTATTCTATCCCTGTCACAGGCATTTAGCGCTAAAGACTTAACAGTTCTGAAGATTTGATCAGATTCAAGTTCAACTCTTGTTTGAAGAGGATATTTTGCTGCTCTATTTCCAGCTGCCGTCAGCAGGCACATGTCTAGGTGTCATGACGCCACGAATGCTGGACCAGTCATTGCATTAGGAGTTGTGAAATGGTAGATTTTTTTTTTTAATTAAGTCATTCCTTTCACATTTATTAGTTGAAATCCTTCAATAAAGACAAATTTTTCTTCATCAACTAGGGCATTTCGGTTACCCTGAAGTATAGCTCATGTAAGAGGCAGGGTAAATGCTTAATTCTTTTTACTTGCCAAACTTCAGTCTTAAGGAGTTGGTGGAGTTCACGCCCTAGTTAATCTCCTGTGGTGATTGTTGAGTTCTGGTTTTAGAAAATACTCTCTCCCTCTCCTCCTCCCCCTCTTCCTCCCTCTCTCCCTCTCCCCTCTTCCTCCCTTTCTCTTTCTCTCTCTCTCTCTCTCCCCCTTCTCCCCCCCCCCCAGTTCTTTTTAATATCCAGATGGTCCCAGCTTCACTGATGGGTCTTTGTGTCGTCTTCTGGGATTTATCACAACCCCATTCATCTTTGATAGCTTTCTCACTTTCTGGTATGAAATGAAACGTTCTCGGTTTATCTTCTAGATTTCCTGACCACAGACCTGAAATTAGTCGTTCCTTAAGCAACACTGACTGTTTCCTTTTTGTGGGGAATGGTTTTTAGGAATCACAGTCTGGGGCTAGAGGTACTCATTGCTATTGGGGATGTCCTTGATTCTCGGCCTTTACAATGGAGACAAATTTATAAATTTATACTGCTATTTCCAGTTAAGATTTAACGTTACTGTTATTTCCTTGAATTTATTTTCGCATCTTTTCTTTTACATTAGAAGTCTTGATCAGGCTCCTGCTTCTCTCTCCCTCTGTCTGCTGCTCCCCCTGCTTGTGCTCTCTATCAAATAAATAAATAAAATCTTAAAAAAAAAAAAAAAGACTTGATTGTTAACATAATTACATATTTGCTTTATTCTACAAGAATTATATGAAAAAGTAATGCCCTCTTAGTGATGAAACAACAGTACACTATTACTCCTACTAATAAGACTGCTGAATAAAGATTACATTTTTTTCATTCTATTTTTTCTTAAGATAAATCCTCAATGGATGTGTGACCAAAATGCCGTCCTTCTAAAGTCACCTGAATTTTTTTTTTCTGTGTGGTTGTATCAGCAGCATGGTACACATTGAGGTTCCTTTATTTCCATTTATTTTCAGCTTGTAGGCAATTTTATAAATTCAGTTTGCTGAATATGTGAAAAAGTGACTTGACCCCAAAGTTGAAGCTCTAGTAAGATCTATCCAGAGTGGTCCTGCGGTCATGTCTTTCCCTTTACCCTTCCTATTCCTTTCCCTGTAAATAGTGACCACTTTTGTTCCAGTTTTTAAAAATTATCCTTCTACTGTATCTTTTTGCAAAAATGAAAAAATATTCATTATTTATTATTTATCTGAATATTAATGCCCTTTTAGAATATTTTACAGATTTTGAGCATTCGACAATACAAGTATAATCATTTGGGTATCTCCTTTGGAACTGAAGATTCGACAATGGCTATATTTTCCTCTAATTACTTCATGCAATTTGTTTCATTTTTCAAATAGGTCATGCCTGAATTAAAAGATAAAATTTTTCCTACTTGATATGTTCTTGGGCTATGACAAGATAAAATATCCGTTTTATGAGATGATGTAAATATTCAAGAGGCAAGCCATGAGCTTGAGGAATTAAATCCATTTACAGTTGTGTTAATTATATGAATGCTAAAAGTTGAGCTGTGAGGATCAAGAAGAATAAGGAGTAATGATTGATTTGAAGAATCAACATAAAACCAATTCTCATAATTGTCTTTGGGTATTTGTTCCTTTTGATCAAATGTGAAATATGGAAATGACACTGTTACAATTTGGCATTTTAAGCACTGATACTCTAAAACATAATTTCCCCTAAATTCTGAATATTTATTTATATACCTAAATGAGATAAAGTAAATACTTGGTATATTTCTTACTTCCACATAACCAATGACCCTAAAACTTAGCAACTTATAGCAATAAACATTTGTTGCTTCCTAGTTTCTGACCTTCAGGAATCTGGGTGGTTCTGACTCAGGTCGCACGTCCAGCTACTGTGCAGGGCGGCAGTGAGGGGCTCACCAGGGCTGGGCTCTTGGCAGGAGGCTGCCATTGCCAGTCACGTGGGCCTCATCCAAAGGCAGCGTCCAGGTCCCCCGACGTAGCAGCTGACTTGCCCAGAGCAAATGATCCAAGAGACAGCAAATCAGAAGCTTCAGTGTCTCTTCTCACAGAGCGTGGATGCTGCCCACCATTGTTTTCACAGAACCCTGTTGGTCCAACAAGTCAGCCAGCCCATCCCCTGAGGGGGACACACAGTGCAGGAGGATGAGGAGGTGGGGCCCTCGGATGCTGATTGCCACACTTTGGGGTATTCTTTCTTTCTTTCTTTCTTTCTTTCTTTCTTTCTTTCTCTCTTTCTCTCTTTCTCTCTTTCTCTCTTTCTAAGATTTTATTTATTTATTTATTTATTTGAGAGAGAGAAGGAGCGGGAGGAGGGGCAGAAGGAGCAGGAGGAGTGGGGAGCTGAGGCAGGACTCAATCCTGGGACTCCGGGATCGTGACCTGAGCTGCAAGCAGACACTTAACCAACTGAGCCACCCAGGCACCCCCAGCATAGCATTTCTAGGACTTTCACAGTGAAAAGAAGAAAAGAAAACCGTGATGTTTTATAGAACCACTGTGACCCAAATATGCAGTTTTACAGTAATATGAAAGTGGAATCTCAGTGGGCTTTTTGTATGTGTTGTAAGGAGTTAGTTTAAAATACAACACAGGAATTTGATTTCTGTGGTATTTCAAAAGGTACATGGTATTTCTGAGATTGACTAAAATGTTAAATCTGAAGAAGAAAAGTGAGTTGTGGCTTAAGGAACATATATATAGATATGCTTTTTTTAATCCAAGTGGTTTTTCTTCCAGACAATGAAGAACTTGACTGCCCCAAAGTTTACATTAAATTCCTGGAGGTGATTACAATAGTTTTTACCTATGGCTTTATTTTGTTACACTTAAAAATGGCTGTTCACTTTTAAGGGTGAATAAGTGAGCCATTGTGAGGCAACTTTTGAACTTTGTATGCAAGTTAGTAGCCAGTTATTCTGACTTTGAGAATTCAGATTACCAGCTTCATAGTGTTTGCACACAATAGCTGAATAATAAGGATCATAAACCCCCTGGGCAGACAGATCCACACTGTGTTTGCCTCTAACCTTGGAGGCTCTGTGGCTGGAGAGGTGAGGATTGGTTCTTTATTGACTTGTCAAGCTGTGAGTTTGCATTTCAGGCCAAGCAGCCCATGACCCATTCTATTTCTTTCACTGTTTTGTGGTGGGGAAACAGGTAAAGAAATCCCACTGAAAATCCCTCTTTCTACACATTTTTATGAATAACGCCAGTGTTTATAGCAGTTAGGGCACTCTGATCAAATCCTCCAAAAGATGTAACGTTAGCAGCATGGAGCCACTGTGGGACACAGCTGTGGGCGGTGTTGGTTACTCTGTGCGACTTGCTTATTCAACAGAAAGCTGGGGGAGAACCTGCCATGCAGTTACGTAGGGGGAAAAGGTGATACTTCAGGGAGAAAAATACAGAGAAGCAAAACACTGTTTAGAAGTATGGAACAGTAAAGATTGGCCCTGAAGGCCCTAGGAATCCAAAGTTATTTTTCCAATGATCTTAATTAGGGTAAGTGATGATAATTTATCTCACAAGTGATGAGAAATTATATCATGGTATACTGTTTATTTTTCCTGGAATGTGCAAAATTGAAGAGATAATGAAAGGATTGTTCTTAAGGCTATGTATCCGGTTACCACAAAAGTCACCTAGCAGCTAAAATCAAAAATAACTTTTCAGACTCTTGTGTATTTTCTCATGAAGTGCAAAGGGATAGGAAAACACAAGTCACTTTAGTCACTTTCGTGACCAGCCTAATCTCTTGGAAACAGAAAATTAGGACATGTTTTGTCTCATCAACACTACCCACTTTAGGGGCGCCTGGGTGGCACAGTCATTAAGCGTCTGCCTCAGGCTAAGGGCGTGAGCCCGGCGTTATGGGATCGAGCCCCACATCGGGCTCCTCCGCTATGAGCCTGCTTCTTCCTCTCCCACTCCCCCTGCTTGTGTTCCCTCTCTCGCTGGCTGTCTCTATCTCTGTCAAATAAATAAATAAAATCTTTAAAAAAACAAAACCAAACCACTACCCACTTTAATGTTTTTCCTTCTGCCACTCAGAAAATTTGAATGAGAAACAGACACCCACCCACACACACACACACACACACACACACACACACACACACATCTTTAAGAGGAATAATTCAGTTGAAGTAGAGAGGAGTATCAGGCGTTTTGGAAGGATTATTGTTATTATGAGTGATTTTCATCAAAATGCCATCTGTCTAAATTGAAAAATAAGGTATGTATGAGCAGGTAGGTCTCTGAGTTTCGGGCCCCGCTGCATGAAGTGATCGCCAGTCTCTACACCCATTGGCTGTACAGCTAATGCTAAGGCATTCTCAGGGGCACCATTCACAGGCCTATAGGTAAGAGAGAAATCTAAGAGAAATGGAAGACAGTGAAAGGGATTGGAGTCAGGCAAGGCAGATAATGTTCATTATGTGTTTGGTAGAGCTCAAAGCAACTTGAAAGCACTTCCAGACAACAGATTGAAACTTTCAAGATGTGCTTGATCCTGAAATTGACGTGATCATCATTCTTGGTCTGAGGGTCAGTTCTCAGGTGAGGAATCCAAATCCATGCTGGCAAATAGAAATCTCAGTGGTCTTGGAACTCTTTACGTATTATGACAGGAAGGAAGGAAAAGAGGAAATTGGCCTAGTCTAAAATCTTTTAAACAGACAAAAGTATTCAAAAGTAAAATAATTATTTTCAAGAGTTCTCGATGCCTAATGGCTTATTAAAGTTGATGAATATGTATTCAGACACTGTTTTATACTGCAAATAATTCAAAGACAAGATACCTACCTTACTCCTAAGAAATGTACTGCCTGATGTGGATGATGGAGACAGATATGCCAAAATTGGGACACAAAGCAACTGTGCACATTGTATTCCTTTGAAAAGAAAAGACCCAAGACTGTGAACCCACCTTAGTACCTCACGGGTGTTCAAATGTATGATTTTAATTGTGTACCAGGATAGCATAGCTTTATGGGGTTCTTCTCCTCCCTTGACCCTTTTCTTGTTGATCTCTGTTAATGATGATACACTCAGCTGAGATACTCTTACTTGAGCAGCTTTTGAATTTAGCTTGGGACTTCTGTGACCAGACCATGGTCAGCATTTGGCGGGAACCTTTAGCCAAGCCATCGTGTTTTCCCAGAAGTTTATTAAATAAACTATAATGTACAGAAAAGTGGACAAATCATAAATGTGCAGTTCAAACCATCATTCACAATTCCCAGCAACATTTTTTTTTCCTTTTTTTTTTTTTTTTAATGATTTTTTATTATATTATGTTAGTCACCATACAGTACATCCCCGGTTTCCGATGTAAGGCTTGATGATTCATTAGTTGTGTATAACACCCAGTGCACCATGCAATACGTGCCCTCCTTACTACCCATCACCGGTCTATCCCATTCCCCCACCCCCTCCCCTCTGAAGTCCTCAGTTTGTTTCTCATAGTCCATAGTCTCTCATGTTTCATTCCCCCTTCTGATTACCCCCCCCTTTCTTTATCCCTTTCTTCCCCTACTGATCATCCTAGTTCTTATGTTCCATAGATGAGAGAAATCATATGATAGTTGTCTTTCTCTGCTTGACTTATTTCACTTAGCATTATCTCCTCCAGTGCTGTCCATGTTGTAGCAAATGTTGAGAACTCGTTCTTTCTGATAGCTGAGTAATATTCCATTGTATATATGGACCACAACTTCTTAATCCAGTCATCTGTTGAAGGGCATCTCGGCTCCTTCCACGATTTAGCTATTGTGGACATTGCTGCTATGAACATTGGGGTGCATATGGCCCTTCTGTTCACTACGTCTGTATCTTTGGGGTAAATACCCAGTAGTGCAATGGCTGGATCATAGGGTAGCTCAATTTTTAACTTTTTAAGGGACCTCCACACTGTTTTCCAGAGTGGCTGTACCAACTTGCATTCCCACCAACAATGTAGGAGGGATCCCCCCCAGCAACATTTTAGATGTATATATTGTGGCAAGTGTTTTTAACTTAAATTTTTATTACACAAGTTACATATGATATTTACAGATAAAACCAAAAGAAAAACAAACAAACATCTACCACTATATCAGATACCCGAAACTAATATAACCCTGTGTATTAACTACACTGGAATTAAAATTTAAAAAATAAAAATTTTTTAAAAGAAACAACCCCTATAGCCCCACCATGCAGAGCCAATTTCAGGACATTTTGGTGTGTATTCTTTTGAACTTCTAAATACACACTCATATGTTCTTATTTGCTTTTTTTTTTTTCTTACAAAAATTGGATTCTCTTATGCATACTATCCATAACTTTTTAGGGGGTAAACATCACTTATGTGTGTGTGTATCATCTCTTTGGATATCAGTGGTATTTTGTTTATCTTCATTTATTTAACCGATCCCCTATTTAGGGGTATTTTAAATTATAGTCATTGTAGTTTGGGGGGTTTTTTGCAATCATAAACAATGCTATTCTTTACCCCATATCTTTGCATAGTTGTCTAGTTATTTCCTCAGGATCTATTTCTACACATGGAATTGCTGGTCAAAACTAGTACATTTTTAGGGGCACCTGGGTGGCACAGTTGTTAAGCGTCTGCCTTCGGCTCAGAGCGTGATCCCGGCGTTGTGGGATCGAGCCCCACATCAGGCTCCTCTGCTGGGAGCCTGCTTCTTCCTCTCCCACTCCCCCTGACTGTGTTCCTCTCTCACTGGCTGGCTGTCTCTCTCTCAAATAAATAAATAAAATCTTAAAAAAAAAAAAAAAGTGTTAAAAAAATTTTAAAAAACTAGTACATTTTAAGTGTTCCCTCTCTCACTGGCTGGCTATCTCTCTCTCAAATAAATAAATAAAATCTTAAAAAAAAAAGTGTTAAAAAAAATTAAAAAAACTAGTACATTTTTAAGGTTCTGGTAACCATTCAGAAGTGCTGTACAACCACCCCTCCCATTCCCCCATCTTGACATCTTTTTAATCTGTATCAAAAAAGGTATTTTATTGTTACTTTCATGTTCGTGTCTTTGATTACCATGAATGTAGAACTTTTTTTTTCCTGTGGGCAGTTTTTGTTTCTTTCACTCTCTACCACCTGCTTGTGTCCTTTGTCCATGTTTTAATAAGAATGTTAGTCTTTTTGGTTTTGATTTGAAAGAACTCTTTATATAATTGGAACTGAACCTTCTATCATGTATATTGCAAATAATTTTCCTCCATTTTGTCTTTTGCCTTTGCTTATGATATTTTATGGTATTTTGCTTAAGATATTTACAATTTTCGCACAGTCAGATCAGTGTTTTATGGTTTCTACTTTTGCGGAGATAGTTAGAAAATCCTCCTCTCCCCCAAGATTAAAAAGATACGTTTACTCGTTTGTTGGGGTATTTTAATGGTTTTATGTTTTCTTTACCAAATGTTTAATCCTTTTAGAATTTATAATTTGCAATATACCCTCTAATTTAAGTTATCTCTTTTCCAAATTAACTACACCATCTTAAAACTCAAACGAAGCTAATTCTCAATTTTGTATGATCATTGTCAATTAGATCACGTGAATACCTAAAAAGCATTTTAGGTAATAGGTTCAGTTGCTACCTCCAGCAAACATTTTCCACCAGAATAGCTAACAGTAAAGTTGAAACAAAGTGATAATCAGGGAAACAAATTATTTGCATGTCCTTTTGTAAGTCCCCACCCATCATTCTTGTAAAGTAGGTAGGAGATAGAAAATGTCCTTCCCTCCAGTAGCCTCCTCTTAGTATCTTTGATTTTCAGGCGTGTTTCCACTTCTGATTCTCACAGGTCACAAAGCCGTCTCTTCTTCCTGTCCTCCTCCTGTTCGCCCCCCNCCCCCCCCCCCCATTGACTCCACAGAACCCACAACCGCAGGTGCCTGGGTCTCCCCCACCCTCCTAACCTGTCTGGTATTTCTTCACTTTCTCTCCTTCTCACTTTACTGACACCCCATATTTGTCTCCTGTCCTTTATCCTTTCTTCCCACATCATAGTGCGTATGACTGCAGTTTTCTCCTGTAATTTTTGTTGGCTAGGAAAATTTCCTAAATATATCACTTCTTCTAGGAAACCACTACTTGCAGGACCAGCTTTTGTTTGGTTGATTAGTAAAATTAAATATGTTCATATTTATGAGGTGACTACAAATGCTGGTTACAACGTGTTAGGTGCTGAGGATACAGAAATAAAAAGGCTTTACATTCCTTTGAGGAACTGTTAGCATAACGAGGGTAACAGGTATGTGTACAGACTATTCAAATGATTCTTCAGCCTTATGGGAATTGTTTGCTCAGTTTTTTTCAGTGTGTTCTTGAAAAGAATAAATAGTTTGTATTTGTTGAGTACAGAGTTTTTTAGATGTCCATTGGGTCAGTTTTGTATTTTTGTTATTTTGTTCAAAACTTATGTATCGTTACTGGGTTTTTTGGGGTTTTTTTTTTAAGATTTCATTTATTTGAGAGAGACAGTGAGCAAGAGAGGAGAGAGCACAAGCCAGGGGGGAGGGGCAGAGGGAGAAGCAGACTCCCCACTGAGCAGGGAGCCCTATGTGGGGTTCGATCCCAGGACCCCGGGATCATGACCTGAGCCAAAGGCAGATGCTTAACTGACTGAGCCACCCAGGGGCTCCTCTTGACTGGTTTTTTGACTGCTTACTCTGTTAGTTCCAGATAGATATCCTAAAATCCCCCGTTACACTGGTGGATTTGTGTGTTTTTTACAGTTCTGTCAGTTTTGCTTTATATGTTTTAAGGATATGTTTCTAGGTGCATTCAAGTTTTAAATTGTTATATCTTCCTGGCACATTGGGACCTTTTATCATTGTGAAGAAACCTTCACTTCCACTGGTAGTTCTTGCCTCACAATCTGTTTTGTGTGCTGTCACGTTTCCTTGTGTTCACATGCCTCTTTTGCTGGCCATTTCCCTCAGCTTTTCCATTGCTCTGTTGTTAGACATGTTTCTTGCAAATAGCATCCTGTTTGTTTTACCCAATCTGACAAGTAAATTGTTTAGACCATTTACATGATATAATTATTGATCTTTAGAGTTCTAATCTACCTTATCTTGGATTTTCTATTTGTCTTACTGTCCTAGGTTTCTCCATTCCTTCTATCAGATTGGTTATTTTTTTTAACATTCCATTTTTCTCCATACTGGTTTAGAAGTTATACATGTACTTCATTCCTGATCTTTACATGGTTACCTAGAAATTACCACATTTTAAATTTAATACCTTTTATACCTCCTTCCAGATAATAGAAGTGCTTTAGAATGCTTTGGCTCTATTCATCCCCTGCTCGTTTATGTATTATTGTTTCCATGTATTTTGTGTTTTGTAAATAATACCATAATATGTTATTATTGGTTTCTTTAGTCAGTGACTATTTAACTTTACCAACATGTTTATCATTTTCCCTTGCATCTCAGACCTTCTGATGGGATCACCTTTCTTTTCCTGAAGTACTTCTTTTAGAACAGAGGTGCTCGGAGTGATGCATAGGCCCTCAGATTATTACAGCTTTTCGATAGTTTACGTGTCAAAGTGAAGAGGGATGAAATAGGAAGCACTAATAAAACTCTTTCTCTCCATACTAAAATATTAGTAGTAGGTAGTTGTCTTGAGGAAACTGATTATGTGATTATTCAAGTTGCAAGCTCAACTAGCAGCTTTTTTCAATATACCATTTTTACTTGAAAGAGCAACTGACAACAGTGGTTATTCAGACTTGGCTATTTGGCCAACATTTCCTTAAAAATAAAGGAGGGGTGCCTGGGTGGCACAGCGGTTAAGCGTCTGCCTTCAGCTCAGGGCGTGATCCCGGCGTTATGGGATCGAGCCCCACATCAGGCTCTTCCGCTGGGAGCCTGCTCCTTCCTCTCCCACTCCCCCTGCTTGTGTTCCCTCTCTCGCTGGCTGTCTCTATCTCTGTTGAATAGATAAGTAAAATCTTTTTAAATAAATAAATAAATAAATAAATAAATAAATAAAGGAAGGAAGCCTGTTACTCCATGGAAAATACCTGTGAATATTTGTTATAAATGATAAAATGGCAACGTTTAAGTAAAAATTAGAGTCTTAGAAAACGTATTACAAGTTGATAGCTCCTCAGTACTCCCCAGACATTTTTGGTGGGATTATGGTAACACCAACAAATGTGATATTTTAATATTGTATAATGAAATGTGTATAATGAAATTTGGAAGATCTGGATAATTCAGTGAACCAATATTACAAACCAGTGCACGATGTTATAAAACCATGCGTGGGCAAAATAACTATTCAAAGTGCTAGCAGTTCAATGAATTTTAATGTAACACAATATGAAAAGCTTACCAATACAGTTTCAGAGTGTACATAGCAACTAACGTAAGAAACTATCACTCATTGCATTTTGGTACAGTGTTGAAGAATTTACACAATTATCGGTAAAGGCCATTAAAACTTCCCCTCTCCAGTTACATATGCATACATTAAGGAGATTTTCAAAAGTATGAAGCTAGTGTTAGTCTTCTCACAAATCGTTTTTTAAAAAATGTTATCTGTTAACATGTAGTGGGTTTATTAGTCTTACTTTTAAATGAGTTACTAAGTATTTTTTAAATTTTCATTCTTGATTTTTAATATGGCAAATATTGACAGATACAATGCACATAAAGCAAAGGTTCTTTGGGTTTTTCAGTCATTTTTTTTTTAAGATTTTATTTATTTATTTGACAGAGATAGAGACAGCCAGCGAGAGAGGGAACACAAGCAGGTGGAGTGGGAGAGGAAGAAGCAGGCTCATAGCGGAGGAGCCTGATGTGGGGCTCGATCCCATAATGCTAGGATCACGCCCTGAGCCGAAGGCAGACGCTTAACCACTGTGCCACCCAGGCGTCCCAGGGTTTTTCAGTCATTTTTAAGAATGTGAAGTGGTCCCTAAGACCAAAACATTTGAGAATCGCTACTTTAGAATTTCTTTTAGTAAAGATCCACTGTTGGCAAGGCCTTAGATTTCACTTGCCTGAAAATGTCTTTATTTCATCCTTATTCTTGAGCAATGTTTTCTTTTTTTTTTAATAATTTTTTATTATGTTACATTAGTCACCATACAGTATATCCTTAGTTTTTGATGTAAAGTTCCATGATTCATTATTTGCGTATAACACCCAGTGCTCCATGCAATATGTGCCCTCCTTAATACCCATCACCGGGCTAGCCCATCCCCCATCCCCTCCCCTCCGAAGCCCTCAGTTTGTTTCCCAGAGTCCATAGTCTCTCATGGTCATTCCCCCTTCTGTTTACCCCCCCTTCATTCTTCCCTTCCTTCTCCTGCCGATCTTCCTGCTATTTCTTATGTTCCATAAATGAGTGAAACCATATGATAATTGTCTTTCTCTGCTTGATTTATTTCACTTAGCATAATCTCCTCCAGTCCTGTCCATGTTGCTGCAAATGTGGGGTAATCATTCTTTCTGATGGCTGAGTAATATTCCATTGTATATATGGACCACATCTTCTTAATCCAGTCATCTGTTGAAGGACTTCTCGGCTCCTTCCACGATTTAGCTGTTGTGGACAATGATGCTATGAACATTGGGGTGCATATGGCCCTTCTCTTCACTACGTCTGTATCTTTGGGATAAATACCCAGTAGTGCAATTGCTGGGTCATAGGGTAGCTCAATTTTTAACTTTTTAAGGGACCTCCACACTGTTTTCCAGAGTGGCTGTACCAACTTGCATTCCCACCAACAATGTAGGAGGGATCCCCTTTCTCCACATCCTCTCCAGCAATTGTTGTTTCCTGCCTTGTCCATTTTTGCCATTCTCACTGGCGTAAGGTGGTGTCTCAGTGTGGTTTTGATTTGATTGAGCAACATTTTCAAGGAGAAAATGCATTTTCCCTCAGCACATTGAAGATGTTATTCCACTGTCTTCCAGTTTCATCGTTGCTGCAGAGAAGTCAGCCGCCGTCTGTACTTTGAAAATAATGTTCTTTTTCCCCTCTGGCCGCTTTTCAGACTTTCCTCTTGGTGATGTTTTGTAGTTTCACTCTGATGTGTCTAGGTGCAGATTTCTCTTTCTTTATCTCACCTGGGACTTGTTGGGCTGCTTAAGTCTGTGGATTGGTATCTGCCATCAGTTCTATAAAAGTCTTCAGATATTGTTGTTAACACTTTGCCTCTGCCCCATTCTTTCTCTAGAATTATGATTAAACGTGTAGTAATTATTAAACATATCGTAATTTATTGTATTCTCTCCTTTCCCCTCCAAGCTACATTCTAGTTCATTTCTTCTGTCTTCTTACTGAGTTTATGGTTCTCTCATTCTGCTGAGAGTAAATTTGTTGTTGTGTTTTTCATTTCTAGGTCAGTTTGTTTCCTTTCAAATCTGCTAGATTACATATTATAACTTTCTATTACCTGCAGGTAATGTCGTGCTTTGCCTTTTACTTTGTTTGAATGTTGTAGGCAGAGCTGCTGTATAGTTGATAATTCTAGTCTCTGTGGTCTTTACGGGTCCCTTTATTCTGTTATCTTCTGGTTCTCTCTGATGCTATCTCTTATGTTTGGTTTTCTTTGATTATGTGCTGCTTTTTTTTTCTTAATAACTATTTGCATTAATAATACAAGGGCTAGATTTTAAGTTACGTCCTCTTGAGATGATTAGTGCTGGGTATCTAGGCACATTACAAGTCCAAAGTACTTTAAATATAGTGTCCCGGACCAGCAGAGCTAAGAATTCACAAGGCTCTGATTCATTCTTACTTAATCAGTATAGCCCACTGGGAGTTTTTCATGTGGGATGGAAGTTCTATTAGATTTTGCATTTTGGCAGGCCTGGGCTTCTAAACCTGTCCTCTTTATCAAAACCAAAGATCAGGTTTGTGGTATGCACACGCCCTCAGGGCAAAACATCTGTGTTCTACTCACCTCTCTGGGTTCCTGCTTTTCCTTTAGTTTTGGTTCCAGCCCCTATATTTCAAACTGTTATGGGAAATTGCCTCCAAAAATGGTGGGTAACATTTTAGGCTAACCGTAAAAATAAGGAGTGCTTGCACTGTGGATATTAATATGCCCAGAGTAAGGTCTTTGAACTCCCTTACACTTACACTTATGCATGAGGCAAAACTCAGTGAGCAGTGAGGGAGATGGCATAGTGTGTTGTTAGGGTCACAGGTTCTGAAATCAGACTGCTGGGGTTGAAATCCTGGCCCCACCTCAGAGTAGCCTATGAATCTGTACAGGGTACATAATCTCTCTGTGCCTTGGTTCCTGAAAGGACAACAATCAGCGTTGCTCATTTGATTGTTGTGAGGATTGAGTGACTAAGGCAAGTAGACATTTAATACAGTGCCTGTCGTGCAGTTGGCTTGCAACTGCTGAGAACATTTGGGTACTTAGTAAGTGCTCAATAAATGTTCACTATTAATTGTGTTAAGCAGTACTGAGTGTCTTCTGCACAGACAGCCTATGTTAAATTTTCTTGGTCTTTGGCTACATTCAAGTTGGGAGGCCAGTCCCACTTGCATGAGACAAATGGAAGGCAATTAGACAGCGTTAATTATTTGCTTACATCATGGAATTTTAAAAGTAATTTAATGGTTTATAAACTTCTAATGGGCATAGCAAAGAATCAATGCTTTTTAGTGGAGGTGTTTTCTAAGCGAAGGCTTTAAGAAGGTAGAATTATACAGGCTGGTCATGGTGATGTCATCAGGGATTATCATGAGCAGCAGCCATCAGTATAATGCTGGTGCTCACACTTTACATTTAATGGTTTTTGACATCTATATCCAGGTTCTCACTGTAACTCTCAGAGGCAACTGTCTGTGTTTATACTTTGTTGATCAGCAAAGCAGGGCTTGGGAAGTTTATTGTGTGATAGTAGAAAGAGGAGATAAGTTAGTGCAGTCATTTTAGGCAACAGCTTGGGATTCCTGGTAAAGATGAAAATGTGCATGCCCTGTGACCCAGCAACTTTATTCCCGGGAATATAGCCTGGGGAAATTCTTGAACGTGCTTCCAAGTCCACATGTAACATTTACAAGATAGTCTGTTTTACCCTCAGTAGGGCAGTGGGCACAAACCTTCTGACTTATTCATACCATGGAATATTATGCAACAATTAAGGTGAATGATACAGATCTATATGTATCAACATGAATAAATCAAGGGACCTAAAACTAAGTGGGCAACTGTAGGTAGATAAGTAAGTTCTGGAGATCTAATGCAGAGCGCCGAGACTGTAGTCCATATTACTGCATTATAAACTTCCAAATTGCTAAGAGACTAGATCTTAAATGTTCTCAACACAAAAAAGAAATAATTATGTGACATGATAAAGCTATTTGCTGACCCTACTATAATAATCATTACTGTACTAAAATAATCACTACCATATACAAATGTACCAAACCAACGCATTGTACACCTCAAACTTACACAGGTTATATGTCAACTATATCTCAATAAAAAAAGGTAAGGAAAGCTAGTTGCAAAGAATAAATATAGTGCAATATAATATTGTTTATAGAGTTGGAAAATATAAAACAGTGTTAAGTTTATGTTGTCTGTGGGTATCTACAAAGAGCATCCTTGCTGCCTAAGGACAGTGGTTCCTTGCAGAGGAGGAAGGGAGATCAGAAGCGAATGTGGCAAAGGGCGTATGTCTGTGTATCTGTTTCCTAAACTGTGATGCTGTCTTCTCTCTGCTCGAAATTCTATGTAACTTTTTCTCTCAAATAAGGAATCCTTTTTAAAAAATGAAGAAAGAATTTGGAATCAGATAGACCTTGGTTCAAAGCCTGCCACCCATGTACCCCCATTCCTTTCTCTAATCCTGTTTCTTCATCTATGAAATGGGATCGCGGTAACTTCTTTGAAATTGTTGTGAGGACCGGATGAGGAGATACATGTAAAGTGCCCAGGACGATGCCTGCCTTGGTACAGACGCTCAGGCAGTGTATTTTGAAGGGACTTCTGGGGCTCACAGGGCTAGCCTGTGGCAGATACAGGGTTTGAGCTCGAGTCTGCAACTGCCTGAGCTCTGGGGCTGCACCCTGTTCCTGGAGAGACCTGCCAGCTGGAGATGGCAGGAAGGGGGCCTCGGCTCCTGCGGCGGGGGCCTTGCACCCCGGCTCTACAGCTGTCCCCCGACGCTCACTTGGAAGACTGTTTTGCTCCTCGAAGAAGAAAGTTATTCTGTGACAATGTTTTAAATGCCTGATTTTACTCCACTGTCCTGTTGTGACTTCTCCTTTTCTCTCTCTTGTTGACAGTGTCATCAGCAAAGTGGTCCCAGCCCCCGAAGCTAAGCCGGCCCCTTCTCTGAGTAGACCCAAGACCCCACCGCCTGCTGCCGCCCCCGCCCCTGTCCCCGTGCATGTCGCCCCCGCCCCGGTGCCTTCGCCGCTCCTCACGCAGTCCGTCGCGGCCCCTGCTTTGATGCCAGCCCCGTCCCCAGCCATCTCTGGAGCCGGAACGTCCAAAGCCCCGGTCCGAAGCGTGGTCACGGAGACCGTCAGCACTTACGTGGTACGCTGCCTTTTATTTCTGTAGTAGTTCAGGAAGAGCCACCTAGGAGCTCACTTTTCCACCAGGAAGATGTTTTCAACTACAAAGCAGTGTCATGTGTCATCTCGGAATTTCAGAGGCAGTTCTTTATGACTAGAAAGGTATTTCCACTGCATTTTTAAGCTTTGGGCTGTAGAACATTGTATAAGGTATTTGCATATTTAGTCTCCGTAAATAATATCAAAGCATTGTTTTTCTTTAGTTTCTTTGTTTTATATGTATATGCAACAATGTCAGTGTATAAATATAGGAATGAGTAGTGATATTTAAATCCCACATTGAATTTCTTGATCAAGGAATGATTAAGTCATGTGCACAGATCTTATGGGCCAGGTGCTGTTTCTGGGTAACAGCGCTAATTACAGTATTTTATTGGCGAAGGTCTAGAATATACCAGGGCTTGCATGTTAAAGAAATGAGTTTAAGTATGGGAAACATGTCTTCAGATGGTAAAGCTCAGCTTGTTGAATGAATTCACATTGTTGTCATGGGACTGTTTTTAGGTATTTTCCTCATATTCAGTAGTATCAGGTCTTATTCAAACCCTGAAGTCAATCTAGTAATGACGTGTTTTTACAGATATGACCTTTGAGCACTGTGGAGTGACATACACACACACAACAGAAAGATTTTAGGCGCATAGAGGTACTCTGTGTACTGATACTGCTATGACCACCAAATGTGTAGACTGTGATTTGTCAGCCTCCTGGTGGCACAGACCTGTCTGAATAGATAGAATTGGAAAGTAGGACTCATGATGGATGTTAAAAATCAGGTAAATATTATATCTCTTTAAGGCATTTTAGAAGGAAATTTCAATAAATCATTCCATATTTCAGGCACTATAGTGATATAAAGGATGAGAAGAAAATCTCAAAAGTATTGAGAGAGGATATAAAGACATGAAAAATTCACAGAAAAATACTAAATTGGCAATTCAAGACAAAATTAGAAGATGCGATAAAATCTGTGATCATCGGGGCACCTGGGTGGCTCAGTCGGTTAAGCATCCGGCTCTTGGTTTCAGGTCAGGTCATGGTCTCAGGGTCGTGAGATCAAGCCCCACTCAGGCTCTGCACTCCGTGTGGAGTCAGCTTAAGATTCCCCCTCTCCCTCTGCCCCTGTCCACTCATGCACGTTCTCTATCTCAAGGTAGATAGATAGATAGATAGATAGATAGATAGATCGATCGATCTGTGATCATCAAATTGGTCCATTCAAGGACCAGTTGTTCTGGGTGTTTAAATTGAGGTTACATCACCCCAAGATGGGTTGGTTGATCAGGAAAGATTTTATATTTAACCTCTTCTACCTCCATTGCTTCATTTGTGATTAAGGGGCTCATGTTAGAGTAGATGATCAATACTGTGTGTTCTAGCCTAAAATTTCTGATTCTCCAGTGGATTTTTGGGCTAACTCCCTGGTTCTGATTGGCATAGGGAACATGGATGGAAAGCCTTGTATCGCCTCAGAGACACTTTGTAGACAGAGACGAAAATGTGTGATTTGGGGGGAAAACATAGGCTGTCGAGCCAAAAGGCTGATTTTGTCACTGCCTAATGGTTGGATTTTGCTACTGTCACTTACATTCCCCCAGCTCCAGTTTCTCTGTTCGTTACCTATCCAAGGGTTGTTTCAGGATGAGTAAACAAAGTAAGATGGTTGAAAGAACTCAGTGCACTGGTTGGATGTTAGTTATTAAGGATGCTATGGCCAATTTCTCATGTAGCAACAGAGTCACAGCCTTCTCATTTCAAGAGAGGTCAACCAGCAGCCCGGCTGGCCATGCATGGCTGCTTCAGGGCATAGGACGGTGGACCAGTCTTACCCATAGACAGCTGGCACCTAGGAACTGGTGGTTCTCAGCCTTCAGACGTAGAGAGGGCTAAATCAGAGCTGTGGCTGCCCAAGTTTCTTCAGAAAGCCTTCCTATCAGTGGAATGAAGCATCTGTGTCTCCAGTACGCCCATCACACATGAAGAGAGCCATTCTTTTCTGAATATCTAGTCAGTGTTGTATTTGAAAGTATAGGAACCGACCGTACCTTGCAAAAGAAACTGAATGAGACTATTTGCCGTGTTCTTGTAAACACTTTTGAAAATCTGCTCGTAGTCACTGCTGGTTTTCAAAGGCCTGTCACAGATTGTTTCTTCCAAATTGGTTTTGTTAACATGGAATTTGAGGAAGTGACATAATTCGGATGCTTCTTATTTGGAGCTCCTAAGTTAAGGAAAGCAAACTCCAGAGCACACCACAGTTATAGCAAAATGATGTTAAAATGTGTAGCTCGTTGGCCTCCTGCACCCCTTATTTTATTTGCCCTTTAGTTGATTGTGCTTTGCTGAAAATGTCATAAAGGGAATGGAAAGTTACTTAGTAACAGCTCTTTTATATCCTTGATCTTATCAACTAGTTCAGGAGAAGGGCTTGGCTAATAAGTAATAAGGTGATACACGTACATTGGGCTGCATACATTAATTCCATGCCTGTGAATGTGACTGAGGAGGCTGCATACGGTCGAGCTCCACGGCTGCACAAATACCAGCTGTCACTGCCGTGATGACCCGAGTCAGTACCAACTTATGTGTTTGCAGTAGTTTTTAGATCAAAGTGGCCACAGGTCATATAGTTCTTAGAACTGGTTATGAAATGCTTTGTTTTTATGACTTACAAAAGAGAGTTGAAAATTTTCATTAGGAATGTCTTCTCATTGAACACGTAGTAGCTCTCTCTTTTTCATGGGATCCCAGGGTAGTGATGATGGTGATCGTGGCTTCGAGAAATTGTTAAACCACTGCCTCTCTTTCTAGTTTAACTTGTTTGTTTATGAGCTTCATGGGATAAAATGATAAAGTAATCATTCTTATCCTGTCCTCTTTTTGGTTCTTTTTTCCCATTCCGTCTCTGTTTTTACCACCCTCCCATCCCTGCATCTAAAAACTTCAGATCCGAGATGAGTGGGGGAATCAGATCTGGATCTGTCCCGGATGCAACAAGCCCGACGACGGGAGTCCCATGATCGGCTGTGACGACTGTGACGACTGGTATCACTGGTGAGCGCTGTGGGCCGGGCTGGCCGCGAGGGGGGCTCCTTGGGGCACAGCGGTGACCGTGGTCTGTCCTGGACACACTCCCGTTCCACTACTGTCCTAGGAGCAGTGCAGGGAGCAGAATCACAGTAAGATCAACATGTAATTAATATTAACGCCAAAAATCGAGACTCTTTGGACTGTTGTTCTTCAGCCTAAATTCCAAATATTTTGCCTAGCCTATATATCCTTCTTATTAAAAAAAAGGGTAGGGGAAGACAAAGGGTTTCCCTTTCCTTTCTTTCCAGTAACCTGCTGTAAGCTGCAGCACTTGATGGTAGCATTGAGGGAACCCCTTGGTAAACACGTTACAAGGTGCAGGAAGAGACGGCTGGTCTGCGGGTCATACCTCTCCCGACCGCGCCCTGAACCAAAGAAGCACTGCCAGAGTTTATGCAGATAATCTCATTTTACAGTTTAAAAATCAGATATAAAAAGATAGAAATCCATTCAGTCACCCGATATAGGAAACCTGTAAGATAAAAACCAGGCCACCACTTGGGAAATCTAGCCCATTTCTGGCTGAAAAGAGGAATGACCGCTAACTCCGCCAGCAGGGCCTCCAAAAGGGCAACGGCATAACCCAGGAATCTGCACGCCCAGCAGCGCCGCTGCCTAAATTACCGTTCTTCAGCCTGGACTCTGCTGAACGGACTACAGACTTAGAAATCATTTGATTTTTTAAAATTACTTACATGGGGAAAGAATATATACATAAATAAAGCTGGTTTATCCAAAATCTTTTTTTTTTTTTATGCCCGTGTAGGCCCTGTGTTGGAATAATGGCTGCACCACCAGAAGAAATGCAGTGGTTCTGTCCCAAGTGTGCCAATAAGAAGAAGGATAAAAAGCACAAAAAGCGAAAGCACCGGGCACACTGACGTGTCACACGGCGTAGACGACAGCGTTGCCTTGGAGGGGAGTTGGGGCAATCCTGGCATCCCGCCTACCACCCACATTCCTGCAGAGAGCGGGTCTCGGAAGCCCGAGGACAAGAACACATCGTCCACCCTGGATTTGGCCCCCGTGACGGACCGGCCTGTGGCCCACATGGCCGCAGGACTGAAGACAGACTCGAGGCGTGGCTCAGGGCCGCCACGCCTCCATTTTTCTATGACCAGTGACAAGTATTATTAATAAAAAGACCGTAATCTTCCCTTCTGATTTTCTTTATTCTCTCCAGGGCCCTTTCGTTAAGGTATTAGCTGAGAAGACCATGTGTCAGCCGCCTCGACTGTAACTCTCGGACGCCATTGGTCTGTGTACAGTTTGCAGCCTCTCCCCCTCTCTCTAGTAAGATAATCATAATGACAGAAAAGAAAACTCCACTTGGAGTACCGGTAAATATTTTTGTGATGAAAATATATGAAGCTTCCTCACCCCCCCAACCCCCATTTTTAGGACTAACATGTAAAATGTTCAGGCTTTTGTGAAATACCTTATATTTTTTAAGAAAAAGGTTTCTATCATGTCCTGTTTGCTTTGGCGCAGATTATTTTTTGTTGACCCGCACATGGTTTCTACGTTCGTGGCATCCTGACTGTGCCCTTCTCTAAACTGCTGGCGTTCTTCTCACGGCTTCCACATTTCATCGACTTGTACAAAAACTCCCCGCCTAGAAGATCTCCCCTAATGTAAATAATAAATATTTATGAAGTAGTTATTTTTTAAATTTTTATCGTGTTTAATTCTGGCTTTCTCTGAAATCCACGGCGATTTCAGCCACGTCTGTAATTACCGCTGTACATACGCGAAGAAGGCTAGAAGCAGAGCCATAGTTCCCAGTAATCTACCTGGAGCTGAGCCCGCGCCGTGCCCCAGACACCGTGGGGGAGAGGGCCCGAGCAGTTGGAAGGACAACAAGGCAATTTAAGTCTGTAGTTCATGATTTGAAATTGTTTTGTTATGTCTAAGTTTCTTTGACTTACTTTTACTAAACGGACATGTAGATTCCCCGAAAGTAAAAAAAACAAACAAAAAAAAAACAAAAACAAAAAATGAAAAAACATATATACTGTAGCATTTTGTGTTTATATTGTTTTATTTCTGCAAATCTGTTCGTTGAGATTGTGGTTTAAGGCTGAAATGAAGTATATTATGAATTTTTTTTTAAAGAAAACATCAAATTTCAGGGTATCACAAAACTTTATTATATTACTATACTGCCCACTATTTATTATATGTTATAGATGTCTGAGAGATAAGCCAAATATTTTATTTTTAATGTAAAACATCAAATTTAACTTTATTAGCATATTTTAGCAACTTTGGAATAAATATGGACTTTTACTTGATTTTGAAATAATCCCAATTTGGGCCAGTGTAATGGATATCTTGAATGCTAGAATATGGGCTTTGAACCTAATACAAATATATTAATAGAAATTGTGAATTTTTTTAATGCCAAGTAAATTGATATTAGTGTATGAATTAGTCATATTTTAAAACTTATTATGTTGTTAGAGAAATGAGGTTTTCTGCCATGAATGTTAAATTGCAAATCAGTGGAAATGGAGCTGACCTTTTCAGGGTGCAGTATTTCACTGCCCTCCTTGTTCTAGAAGCCAAAATGTTTCTATCCCTACAAAGAAACGAAGCATCTATGTTGAGATATGTGGTTTTTTTGTTTTATTAATTTGAGATCATCCGAAATACTTTATACAGTATTTTCACATGCACAGATATACCCATTAGTGCTTTTCGGAGAGGGATGGTGGGGTGGGGAAGTGCAAAATAAAGATTATTGGCTATTTCATAGTTTGCTTTTCCATTTTCTTTATTTAGGATTTAGTCCCTTGAGGCATGGTCAGCGGATCTAAAGTTGCCACGTTTAAGTGAGCTGGTCACACTACTGAAATAAGAATGGAGGTGCCTCTCTATAACTTTCCCCCCAGTCCTGCTGTTGAGAGACTTCAGCCCATAATACATTGAAGGAATTTCAATCAGTTGTTGTCCCTTGCTATTTCATGGTTGCTTTCCTAAATCCAGTTCATGATTTTATAAATGGCCTTTGCAATAATAAAACCAAAGAATCATTTTCAGGGGGCTGGATAGCTCAAGGGATTAGTAATGGAATACAGAGCCTTTCACCTCTAGGTCAGTGAGTTGAATCCAGTGCAGGTCACTAGAGACCCAAAGTTGTTACCATCTTCTGACCGCTCCGTGGCCTGTGTGAATTAGCCTGGTGGTCTCAGTCTCTGCCGGACGGCCGTCTGTGCACAAGCCAAGGGAAGTGCAAGAAACTGCCCAGAGATGTGGATTCGAAAATAAAACACCTGTGTTACCGAGCAAAGTGAGAAAGCTGAGCATCGCCGTTCTCCACCAAGTCGAATGAAGAGCAGCAGATATGTAACTTAGAAAGAGTACAGACAGTAAGAGCGAGCAGACATGATTTGCTTTGCTTAATGAAGTGAAACAAAATCGGCAAAGAGGTGGCCGGCACTGGACTCGAGGGGGAAGGAAAACGTATTGGGAAAGATGATGTAATCTGGAGAAAAGCTTTAGGGGGGCTCGAGCCATAAGAAAGCGGGTTCTGACTTTTGATGGAGAAGAAAAGCCGAGCAGCAGGAAGGACTGTGACAGGACTGGGCACCGGGGGACAGGAAGGTCTGCCTCTGCAGGGGTAGAAGCCTCCCCAGTGTCCGCCAGCCCAGCTGTCCCCACCCAGGCCACCACCGCCATCTGCTCTGGGCAGGCCCCACTTCATAAAGGGAAGTAGTTGGGGGGGGTACCCACAACATCCTGACTAGTGATTTTCTTGGAGGAGGTGGTATTTAAGAAACAGACACCCTCATTCCCCAGAAACAGCTTCTGATGAGATCATCCGTGTGCAGAGAGCCCTATGTGGCCTGCAAAGTGCGATCCCTGTCTGCCCGACATGGGGTTTCTCTCATGAAGGTGTCTGCAGCCAAATACAGTGAGGATCTTTATCCTCCGGCTGATTTGTGGTTCCCAATGTCCCGAAGAAAATCAGAGGGTATCAGAGCATTCCGGCTTTGTCGGGCTTTTTTCAGAGATAAAATATAGTGTCTTACTCCACTGTATCACCTAAACCGCCTTTGTTCCCTTTTCAATAGGACGATGAAACAAAGGCCCACTACCCAAATTAAAGTCTAAAGTGAACACAGATATGGAGACGTCGCCAGTAAGAATGCTAATGAATGAAGTTCACGAAAGGCATGCTGGCTAAGTTTTCAATACGAACAGTTCTACGGCCAATCTCGTTAGATCACAGCAGTTTTCTTTAGAAGGTTTAAGTCTAAAAGTAGATGAGTTCCCCTGACTGAAGAGCGAGGCAGACAGTGTTCTGAATGAGGTCTCCCCGCCGCGGTATCAGCCGTTCCGCGAGGAAAGGATTTCTTTGAGAATCTTGCATTAGTCGTAGCTAAAAAGTATAAAGTAACAGTGAATCCATGCGTGCAGGCCAACAGAGGACACTGGAATTAGATCTTCAGATGGACAGCGAAACAGTGCGTGCTTAATGTCGTTTCAACGCAACATTCGGTGTGGGCGCGTGTTACTAGAACGACTGCAATTAACCACCTCTTCAATCTGGACAATTCGGTCGTTAGTTTCTTTCCTAGAAGAACACTTGGAAACACTTCCATCTGTTGTTTGCTGGGCCCCTTTCGTGCACATGGCAAAAACGGGTTAGAGCCAAGTTCGGTTTTTCCCGGGGTCTGGCTTGTGAGGTATGCTAGTTTCTCTTTCTCCAGGCTGCTGCCACGATATACTAGGTGTTAAAAATCCTGGGAACCTTCCATGCTGTTCTTCTACCGTTGTTCTATACATAACCTTTTAGCCACCCAAGACCGCTGGTGGTTTTGATGTTAATAGAGCTTTATGCTTTGAAATGTTTGTGTTTACGACAAGAGATTTAAAAGCTTAGCAAGTGGTTACATTATCGTAGGAACTAGCAGAGCTGACATTATGAGTATACACTAGGCAAGATGTAAATGTGTGAGGCGTTCAGAACAGAAGCAGCATGGGGGGTGCCTGGGGGGCTCAGTTGGTTAAGCAGCTGCCCTGGGGCTCAGGTCATGATCCCAGGGTCCTGGGATCGAGCCCCAGGTAGGGCTCCCTGCTCAGCCTGCTTCTCCCTCTCCCTAAAAAAAAAAAACAACAAACAGAAGTAGCATCTTTTCGGTACTTTGCCCTAAACAACGATTTCCTCTTGTATCCTGGCAACCCAGGCAGTATGTTGGTAAATGTTGGAAGTTTTGTCAGGGTTTTCAGTTTGGTCTTATTTTTGACTAATGGAATGTTTAGAATGGGACTGTCTTGGGCAAAATGATACAAACCTGAAGAAGACCATTGGTACTATCCCTTAATGAGCTAACTGTGGCCAGGTTAAGTGGTTTGAAGAAAATATCGGTGCTGCTTCTAGTTATCTCATTTAGACCTATCGAAGCGCTTATCAGAGGGAATTCAAATAGTTGAAAAATATTACCAGGTTGTATTCTGATTATTTCTTAAAAAAAAAAAAAAGACTTCATTTATTTGAGAGAGAAAGAGAGGAAGAGAGAGAGACCATGAGCAGGGTGAGGGGCAGAGGGAGAAGCAGGCTCCCCACTGAGCAGGGAGCCCGACATGGGGCTCAATCCCGGGACCCCAGGATCATGATCTGAGCCAAAGGCAGACGCTTCATTGACTGAGCCATCAGGTGCCCACCCCACCCCCCCGATTATTTCTTTTGGAATGTTGGTTAAACTTCTTTTACTAACTTTTAGAAACTGAATTCTCTGTAAGTAGATTTCTAAATAACCTTCAATTCCTCACTTTCCTCTCTTCTGTTAATTTTGACGTAGCTATTTGCAACATTCACAGAAACAAAGTAGGCCCAGGATGTCTTACACTTAGCCATATCCTAGCACTTCTCAAAAAAATCTCCACCCGTCCTCTCTCTAGGCAGGCACATCAGGCACCACGGGGGTGCAGAGGTGAAATGAGACACGTCCCCAGTTCTGTAGAGAGCTGTCACCAGCAATCACATTGGAAACGTGTTCTGCCCTCACAATGGATCCCAGCCGGAAATGCACGGTAAGACGACAAATCCTGCCCAAGGTTTGACCAACTCTGTGCCCACCTCTGTCAAGGTGCTTACGGTGTTTCCGTTGAGCTACACGCATTAAATTGATGCGTTCTGCTTTGCACATCTTCAAATTGTGTTCAGATGTTTAACTGAATTTTGAGGAATCTAGCATGGTAGGCACCAAAAGCACACTTTTTTTTTTTCTTTTTAAGTCAGAACCTGGATTTGAATTTGAATCCCGGCTCTTTTGCTCAACTGCTCAACGAACTTGAATAAATCACATCTCTAAATCTCAGTTCCCTTCTCTGTAAAAAGAGAGTAAGAACACCTGCTTTGGAGAGTTGTGAGATTTAATGAAATCGTATACCACTTTGCACCTGGTAGGGAGCTCAGTAAACGTCAGCCATAATATCTACCGTGGCTTCTGCTTTTTGAGCTCACTCCATTAATATGTATTATCTTGCTCTTTCCATAATTCCTCAGTGCTCTATGAATTCTGGATTTTCTGCGAGCCTCAGATTATGGGTTTCAACACGCCACCAAAAGAGCAATGTTGATATGACAATCGAAGCTTGAAATGTTGGACAAGGCAGTTACTAGGCAACTTTATTATCAAATGAGTTGATTATTGGACATGGGCGATCACCAGAAGGGAGAGGCGTTCTCCCAGTGCCCTTTGTCTCCAGCATGGGCAATGCACCTCGACTTTAATCTCGCCTCTCTGGTGAACAGAGGCAGAGAGTAGAAGGAGACGCATGCCACCATCCCAGACCCAAGTGCATCCATTCACAGGACCGTAGGACTAATGTCAATATGCCGTAAGTCAAAATGCAGGTGATTTGGAATTGGCATTTTCTAATTCTTCCACTAAACAATCTCGGGGAAGTAACCAGAACAGTAAATCACGGAGGACAGGCCATATTAGCTTCACTTACGTTCAGCAGCCCATTCTTGAACAACCTCAGGCTTCAGGGCAGTACACGTATCACATAAGGAAGCCCAGCTCACACTGAAAATGAGGGATTTCTCACAGCCTGGGCAACTAGCCCCACGGCAGGGCCGCACGAGTCTAGGGAGCGCCCTCTAGTGGAGGAGCTGCCCCTCAGCCCTCCTCTCCACGTGGAAGACTGTTCAACACACAAATACTCAGTCGTGGGGTTCGGACGGTTGAGCAGCATTTCCTGCGATGATGGAAATGTTCCATAATTTCTGCACTGTCCAATGCAGCAGCCGTGACCACATGGCCTATCAACACTTGAAATGTAGCCACACCAGCTAAGAAGCTGAACTTTCAACTTTATTTCATGTTAACTCCTTGAAAGTTAAATGACCACGGGCAGCCAGTAGCTGCCGCACTGCACGGGGTCGTTCGAGAACATGCACAAACGTAGACGTCCCTTGCCACTGCATTGTAGCTCCAGTCCTCCCTACACGCGAGGACGCTGTGGAAGAAGGAGGAACGTCACAGCCACGCTTCGTAACAAAGTGTGCACTCCGCCCTCGCACTCGGAAACAGAGATGTCATGTGCGGTCCACAGACTCTCGTAGCTCCAAGGTTCTCTGCTGGAGGTTTGAAAAGTTATAAGGAAGGTCTGTTTAGGAGGCAGTGACCCGTGAAATCTCTCCAATGCCTGTTATGATGTCAAATCCATAGGTGAAGGGATGTGTGTGTTGTGTCATAGAACCCAGTTGGAAACTACTTCCCCTCAACACTTTTCAAATCACACCTTCAAAACACACATGTGTTTTAAAATCACAAAGAATAGGGGACGCCTGGGTGGCTCAGTCAGTTCAGCATCTGCGTTCGGCTCAGGTCATGACCCTGGGGTCCTAGGATTGAGCCCTGTACAGGTCATGACCCCAGAGTCCTGGGATCGAGCCCCATGTCAGGCTCCCGGGCTCGACGTGGAGCCTGCTTCTCCCTCTCCTCTCTGCTTGTGCTCTCCTTCACTATCTCTGTCTCTCTCTCCCGAATAAATAAAATCTTTTAGATAAATAAATAAAATCACAAAGAATAGGCTTAAAGTAAAAAAAGAAATCAAATTAGGATACAAAAAGTAGGCACAGAAGCTGTCCTTTTCAGATTGTTTACCTCTTGCAAAAGAGCAACTTTTAAAAAGAACACCAGAAGGGCGTTTCTCCAGGGGGCAGAGATGCGGTGGAGGGTGTATACTGACTAACATTTCCTGCCCAGACCGCATCTTTAATTACAAAAGTTTGGATAAAACAACATGGAAGCTTGTATATTGCTTATAGTCGACAAAATGGAAAAAGGCAAGCTGAAGAAAGTTTGTTTTCAACTAACAGTCTTCATTAGTACGTGCTTTGTCTCCAGGACTCTGAACCTATGTACAAAGTCAGTGGTCAGGGGTTTGTTTTAGACGTCAGTGAACATTCGCTACCTAATCGATTTAACCGTTCATAGGAGCACGACACGGGCTTGTTCAGGCACATACATCCAGCCTGTGCACACGTGACCTGCCTCCGTGGCGCTGGTAGCATCGAGGAGGTAACATATATCAACCCCTTCAGCATCCCCTTCGCTTCTTGGACAGCGAGTTATTCTTTCAAACATTTTTAATGTGCACATCATTGTCACCCAACTTTGTTTCAAATCGCTAAAAACAATAGAGCAGGTCCACTTATTGATTACAAAATACCAGGCCCCACTGGAAGGCTTCGGGTTACCAGACCACCAGACAAAGCTGGCCCGTGTCTCAGTTTGTAGTCACCGACAATACAGCGATTTAATGCCGCAGAAATCCTGACCGGAGTCGAAAGGTAGATGGTATTTCTGCCATGAGGGGTTATTCGCCTCCTTTCCCAAGTGGCTGGTTCTCGTTGTTAGTTGTCCACTTTGTCTCGGAGGGGCGTATCGAAGTTTCCGTGCATAGATTCATCTGAAGGACGTCCACATCCAAACACACGGTGTCATTATGACGTACACCTCACAGACCGTCATACTTGCATATCTATGTGTGTCCGACGTTTGCAGTTAGGCAGTGTGCAGACACAAAAGTCACACTAAATGGCTACCATTTGTAATGGGTGTCATGCACTCCGGGAACAAGATCAGAGTTTGCAATCTCCTGCTGGTGAATATGGTTGCTTTCGTCCTCAAAGATCAGAAGAAAGAGATCGGAGCCATAGTAAGGAAAGGTCCAGGTGAGTTGTCTCCGCCAGTCCCTGCTCAGGCGCGATGACAGCCCATGTCACTAAGACAAACAAACCTCAACCCAGCCTTTCACTGATCTTTGCTGGCATGGTCTGATTTTTTTTTCCCCACAAGAAAAGCTGGTGTTTCATATTAAGTGGAGTCATGTCAGAAATTGGACAGACAGGGTGTGCAAGGACGAGTGGAAACAGTGCACCTTACGTAAAGAAGCCACACAGGTTGAAAAAGTGTGCTAGAATTTCAGTAGCTTGACTGTTTGCACTCAAGTGAGGGCACTAGCTGTTGGAGCCAAAAAAGAAAAAAAAAAGGAAAGAAAAGAAAAAGGAAGAAGAAAGAAACATTAATCATGTTGTACTTAGGCCAACCCACAAATCAGGAATACAAATATGGGGCTAAGATATTAAGGCGCTATGGAAATGGGGCCGAAGAGTGAACATGAAAGTAAACATTCCAAAGTCCCTCCCCCTCTCACACCTGATCCAACGGAGCCGCCCAATGCCTTCACACAAGGGGAAGCAGAGACGGCTCCTTCCACAGTCTACTGCACGCTTTTAACTGGACTTCTATGAAAAACCCGGTTGAAGTATCTCCTGGGATCAGTGTGATAGTTGCCGGTGGGCCCCATCGGCTCAGCCACCCCGCAGTTAAACCCCCACAGTAAATGGAAAGCACCACGTGATTGCCCAGGTCCACCCTGGCTCCGGTTTCAAGGTCTCTCCTGAAAGTTGGCCACATAGATAACCTGGTTTCCATGCTATTTATTGCCTAGGAAGGAGGAAGGGTTGCGCCCAGCCCCTCTGGGATGTGAACTTGCGGTTCCAGGGAGTCTAGGGAATCAAATCTCTTGCTTTCAGCACCGCGCTGCCCCAAAGAGAGAATCCAGCCAGAGTTTTCTCTTAGAACCAAGATGGGAACCGAATTACAATAGCTCTTTCTTAGTTGTGACACATTAAAAAAAGAAGAAAGGGGAAAGAAGGTTTCCCTAGTACTTTAGTATTTAGTATTTAGTATTTCACGTGTGGCTTTTGCAAATAGTACATTAAGAATGAATTCCTTTTAATATTCTTTTTATTAACGGAAACATCATTTCACCTGGGACCTCCATTTACCTGTGGCAAATCTGGTTAACTTCCAACACCCCGTATCACTTCTGCCGTCAAAATTGATTAGTCCGCAGGTTGGGGAAGATTATATGGTTAGGTCAGACTCCGCCCCTCCTCCCCAGCATTTTAGCAAAGATAAAATTCAAATGATGTTTTTAGTAAAAATGATTGGCTTCTTTTAAAAGATTGCATTAAAGATAACAGCGGAATGATAATTTTTCTCCAACAGAAGTTTGGTCTCTTTGTAACGCGATTTACGAAACCTCTGCCTTCCATGTACTTGGAGGCTTTTGCTCTGGGTGAATTCTGGGCAGGCGTTCCTCATGCTCCGTCGGGTTGACGCGATGATGAACCTCAGCAGGCAAGACTTATTTAAAGACAGTGACAAATTTACCGCCTCGGCTTCTGAAAACCAGTTCTTAGGCTGCTCTCAGTCTGGGAGAAGATTTTGCAACTTGCAGCGAGTCGCAGGGAGGAGCACCTCTGGCCACCGTGTCCTCCTGAGCATTGAAAAGCAGATTTTAACCTGTCCTTGTCGCTCCTAGAAGAACGTCTGCATCCATTTCTCAAGGTTCGGCCACTCTGTGGAAGACTCGTCTGAGAAATCCGTTCCTCCGACGTGCTCTGGTTTCACGCGACGGGAACACAGCCCACCCTGAACACCTGTCAAGGGGCATCTTGGTTCCGAGCTTTCACTGCTGGTTTAAATCTGTTTAGAGGAAGTCGAGTCCTGATATACAATGACGTATGTGTCCTCCCGCGCAGAAAATGCTTCCTCTTCACTCCAAAGAGCTAAAACTTTGGGCCCCACGCCCGGCACTTTAAATAAAGTTGCCTGTTCCGGGATTATTTATCACGGTTAGTGGTGGCCATCAGTCATGAAAAGTTAACAAAGACCTATTGGGTTTATCTATAGGCAGCTAAACAAACATATCTTGCTCTTCTGTTATCTTCTTGTTAACAAAGCCCTATCAGGATGTTCTAAACATCAGCATTTACTGCGCCGGGGTCCTTTATCTGGGATGATATATAGAGAGCCCATCAATTAGCGGGAGGGTTTGTAGATACCTGCCATATATTCCTGAGCGGCCGCGGCTCTTCTCTCTCCCATCGCTGCCCGATGCTGTGGGGGGCTTCTACGGGGTGTCCCCGCTCCCCTTCTGGCCTTTGGTTCATCCCGGTGGCAGTGGTGAAACTGTCAGAGTGCCTCGGGGACCGCTGTTCTCGGAACACTGCCCCAGCCCCAAGGGACTGAGGTCCCGAGCAGCAATATGGAAACAACACACAGACAAACACGAGCCTTGCCGGCCGCTGCTTTTGCCCGAGCTTTTTGAGAAACAAAACCGCAGGGTAATCACCCACTTCCCTCGCGCCGCTGGAAATACGGAGGCAAACGCTTATTCTATTCACCCTCCCCGGTTCCCCAGGGCCCACCACAGAAAGCCATTTGGCTTGACCTTCAAGGCCCTTCATGGTCATGGGGCCCGACCCCTGTCACTGTTCTCCTCCCAGGGCAGGCCTCATTTCTCAGTTTATTGACGTCCCTGTGCCCCTTCCTCAACCCTGTGCCACCAAACTTGCCTGCTCCATTCTGGAATGCCCTTCGCCGCCTGCTCTGCCCCACGAACTCCTGAACATCACCCGAGACACAGATCGAGCGTTGCCAAGGTGGTAAGGATCTCAGGAGGCCCGGGCGTTCCGTCCCCTGGGCTCCCGCACCAACGCGCCACGCATTTACTGGACTATTTACAGCCTCTATAATGGTCTCTCTGCTTGTCTCTCTTGCCACGCTGCCCGCCGAAGTTTCCACCAGAGAAAGTTGCCCACGTTGTAGCCTCAGAGCTTAGCAAGGTGTTCATTAGGGGAACACAATGTCAAAGGGAGGAAGGAGTGATAAGTGGATAAAAAGAAATGCTCATACCTCTGCGGGTGATCCTTGCCACGTACTGAGGTCTGGCAGGAGAGAGGGAAGTCCGCGGAGTGATGACAAGAGCTGGGGTCAGGCCAGGCGACCGCGTCACCTGTACAGAGGGACAAACCTATCTTAGAGGATGTTCTCAGTATTTAATGAGCAGTACCTTGTAGCCCGCGGACGTTACGATGGATGCAGTTACTATTATTATATAATAATATTGTTACGGGTTACCCTTGGTAATCTGGGGGGACTGTCTCCCAGAGCAGGATTGCCAGCAGTTTCCCCCAAGAGAGCTCAGTTGGAGGTGAGTGGTGTGACATGCGCTGCCTTAGAACGCGTGGATGGCAGACTTGTCCCACCCAAAGCTGACCGTCAGTGAAGGCTCCCGCGGCCGCCGTGACTGTGTTCGCCCCCACTTACTACAAGCTGGCCTGCAGCTCGTGGCACCCATGAGCCTCCCCCTGCACCCCCGAGATCTGCGGCTGTTCTCCTACCATGCCTCAAATGCCCGGCTTCCACACTCAGCCGGACCGGGTCAGACCCAGCTCTGAGACTGCCCTTCCATCCAACTCCTGGCACCGTCGGGAAGGTGACCTCTGACCCTTGCAGTGGAGAGGCCAAGACCACTTTCTGCTTCCTCCTGCCCTTGACCCTCTCCCCGCAGCTGGACTCTGACACACATCCACACTTAGGATCTCTACTGGGGCGCCTGGGGGGCTCAGTCGGTGAAGCGTCTGCCTTCAGCTTAGGTCACGATCCCAGGGTCCTGGGATCGAGTCCCACATTGGGTTCTCTGCTCAGCTGGGGGGGGGTCTGCTTCTCCCTCTGCTGCTCCCCCTGCTCGTGCCTTCTCTCTCTGTGTGTGTCAAATAAATAAAATCTTTAAAAAAAAATTATAAAAGGATCTCTACTGGGGTCACGGCAGCACACCCCATGCCCCATAGCCCCTCCCCAGCACCCTGCCCTGCCTCGGTCAGCTGCTCTAGATGCCAGCGTCCTGACACCCCTCTGGGAAGGCCTAGCAGAAGGCGAGCTGGAATGAGGGTTAATTTCTCTAGATTATGTTCCTGCGGGAGGCGTGTAGGTGTGGAGAGGACAGACACCAGGAAAAGCCTGCTGACTTGAGGAGAAAGTTCCCTCCTCCCTTTCTCTCCAGGATCTCCCTTGCACTAGGGGTCCCACTGCCCCTTGAGTGGGGGTGCTGTTAAGGGGCTGTGAGGACCCACCACCCACGGATCTGTTGGTCCTAGTCGGCCTCGAGCCAGGCGTGTTCCTCACGGGGCAGGCAACATCACCTCTGTGGTTGAGCAGAGCGTCACCGTCACCACGCTCTAGAAAGAGGACAGTGGGGGGTCCCCTTCTAAGGGCGTCCCCTCTGGCCTTCGTTGCTGCCTGCTGGTGGAGACGGACTGTCAGGCAATCCCAGGCTTGACCCTTGGAGCCTTGGCGCACCCCGCCCTGCTGATCTAGGAGCCCAGCCCCTCACCTTTACCCCGGCACACGGCACACGTCTGTCCCTGCCCAGCTCAGGCGCCCCACCGGGGTGTGCAGAGGAGCCAGCCAACTCTGCTGTGGCCGCGTCCTGACTGGCGGGTGCCCCAACAGCTGGCGATGGGAGTGGCCCGGAAAGCCCTCCGTAGGGACATGCCCCTGGCCATGCGCTGGGGCAGGCTCCCGGCAGTGGGACGGTGGGAGGCAGGCACTCTGGGGGCTGGAGGAGCCCACGAAGGCAGTCACTGCGGCAGGAGGCTGGTGGGAGCCCCATCTTGCAGGTTGAGTTCACAGAAGGCTCTGGAGCCCAAGACTCCCGCCCTAGGCCCCCAGTGGGTCCACCATTCCCATTACAAGAAGAAAAAAAAAGACAAAGGCTTCGAGGCTGAAAGTGAAGGGAAAGAAAGGAAGGAAAGGAGAGAGGGAGGAATTGGGAGAAGGTGAGGGAAACCGAAGCGTTCGCCATCAGTGGCCTTCCTAACCGCCCTGTGGTGTGGGTGGCCTTGCAGTTTGGGGATAGAATGTTCGCCATGCTTGCTGGAACCTGGACCAGTCTCCGGGTTGGGTTATGTCCTTGACTGACTTGGCCCAGACGTCCCAGTCCTGGGCTCAGCGCACCCACCAGCCCCACCCCAGGCCGGAGGGGGAGAAGACTGCGAACCAAGTCCCCGCTTTCCCCAGCGCCCCCGACGGGCTGGCCACCGGCCGGAACGTGCGCCGCCTGCAGGCCTTTCTGTGGCAGGAATGGGAAGAGAAACCCAAGCCCCCTGCGCTCTGGCAGCTGGCTTCTTCGGAGCCCGGCGGCCAGCACGGCGTCCCCAGGCACCCTGGGGAGAGGCAGCTCCCCGGCTGGAGAGGAGAAAGGGGTGCTGCCCAGAGGGGACACAAGGTGGCTGTTCCTCACGGCACGCGGAGAAGGAGCCTCCCTTCGCCAAGTCGGCTGGCGGGGGGTGGCGCTCCCGGGAAGCCCGGTCCTGTCTGCACTTCCGATGTTGCTCCTGCCTCTTACCCTCCAGGTCCCAGAGGTGGCGTCTGAGAAGACCCTAGGGGATGGGGACGCGAAGAGACCCCTGGCCCCAGCGCGGGCGAGCGCCGTGGAGACGATTGTCCATGTGGGGCCCGCGCTGCCTGTGTAGTCGCCGCCAACACAGAGCGGTACAATGCCACCCCCGGTACAAGTGCAAACTAGTTTCTGTGTTGGGGGAAAAAAGAGAATAAAAGTTTAATAAACGTGTGCTGTGTCGTGAATGACTTTGTGACGACCTCTGCTGCAAATGGCCTATGCATGCGGAATAATGGTCTCCTTGCAGAGAGGGAAATAGCTTAGTGCTATCGTCGTTGCCTCGGTAACCATCAGAGCCCCCATCTAGCAAGAGAGAAATGAGTTATGAAAAGGCTTGAGTGAAGAAGGGATTAACACATGATCCCAGGGACAGTATGTCAATCAAAATCAACTGAGAAATTACACTGCTCTATTTGAGAATTTCTCCGGAACCCGAACGCTGGTGGAGTCAGCTGCGGGTTTTTTTTCCCCCTCTTTTTTTAATTTGAGAAAGAAGGGGAAAAGTAGCATCGTGATTAGTCTTCATGACTATCATTGAGAATTACACTGAGGGAAGGGAAAGACTCACCAAAAGAGGGTTATTTAGGAAGACAGGGCCCCCCCCAGCCCACCCCGCGAGGTTCGGGCACCTGGCTCTTGTGTCCCCCCCCCACCCCCAACCTCCGCACCTTGTCCCCCATCCCGCTGCCCCTCTGGCGTGGCGCACAGACACCTCCCCCCACTCCGCAGTCTCACGCGCACCGGACGAGAGGCCTGGGGCAGGGCGCTGGGCCTGGGACGCACCCCCAGCCGCGCTCGAGGAGTGGGGGGCTGGGGGGCCGAGGGCCGGGTAGGATAGTGCGGACCTGGGTCCCAGTCTAGGGGCCTGAGCAGCAGCCTTCGAAGCAACCTCTGGCCGGCTGCCTACTGCCTCCACTCCATTTCCGACTCAGCATGGGGGGCAATAAGCCGCAGGGTGAACCCCACCCCCACCCCCGGGCAGAGCGGGGGCTGAAACGCCCACGCACGCAGACCCTGCGCACGTGCGGGCGCACCGCGCCCCCGCGCTGAAACACGGGTCAAAAAATAAAGGAAAAAGACACCCTAACTGCCCCACGGCGGGCCTTGGTTAATCGATTTCTAACACCGCGCGCGGCCCCGCTCTCCTCCCAGAGGCTGCTTCTGCCGGGACTTCCTCTCTCGGGCTTGAGTCAGGAATTTTGAGAGCAACCTCAAGCCGCTCCGGCCCCCCCACCTTCCCCTCCAGCAAAGATGTTCTCCTTTGGAAACACTAAAGAGACACAAGACCCGGAGGACAGACAACGCCGGAGGAACTTGGGTGGGCTGCAGGAGGGGACGCTGGACGGCGACCCCAGGATAGTCGCTGCTGCTCCCGGCCACCGAGCTCTGGCCTCTGGGGGAGCCCCACAGTGCTCGAGTTAAGGAGGATTTGGGCTCACTCTTCTGGAAGTCTGGCCAGCGCCTGTGGGCCAAGCTGGGGGCGGTACCAGGGTCCCCGGAGCGCATTGGGGCTGCAGAGCCGGTCACCGAGGCACCCTCCACTCGCGATTAACCGCCCTGCTCTTTTTTCCCTGCAGGAAGGGACTTTGGCCATCACCCTCAATCAGCAGGTGGGGAAACTGAGGCCTTGAGTTAATGAACAATTACTAAAGGCACACATTGACAGGGCCGGGACCAGAGCCCAACTTCTCAACTTCCCTTTATAAAACTGGCCTCATTAAAAAAAAAAAAAAAAAAAAGTTGCAAGAAACTTTTCTCAAACCGAGAGCCTTTCTTTGCCCTGCGAGGGCGAGGAGGGGTGTGGAGGCGCGCTCAGCCCACCTGTGTCTGGGTGTCCTCTCCAACATTCCATCCACCCATCCCTCCGTCCGCCCGCCCAGCCTCCCTCCGCCGGCCTCGCTCCCCTGCGAGTCCCACACAAGTTTCGAGTCCTGAGCGCCCTGCACGGTTAACTAAACCGCCTTGACCCCGGCGCTATTTGATATTTGCCTCCTTGACACTCATTTAGGAGCTCGCAGCGGTAACGCAGACATTGGACAAGTCCAGCCTGAAACCGAAGCCCCGTGGAAGGGGGGAGATGGGGAGAACCTGATAGCTGGAAACTCGTTTTCTCCAAAGGCTTTCGGGACATTTTAGCCCGGCTCCGGGTCCTCGGAGCGCCAGGGCGCCGCCAGTGCGGGTGTAAACGCTAAATGTTAGCTATTTGTTCCAATGATTGGCATGAAAATCGACTCTTTCTCGTCTTCTTTTTTTCCTCCTTCTCCATCTTTCCTTTCCCTTCTCTTTCTACCCCTCCGGATTCCCACAAATACTCATTCAACCAGTGGCTCCTCTAATGCGCCTTCCCTTCCCCTGCCGCCCCCCTCCCCCCAGGTCAGAAAACTTCATTGGAGAAAAGTAATACAACAGTAACAACCTGGAGGAGGCTAGGGGGACACTTTGCTGGTTTTGCTCCACTTCTACAGGTGACACTGTTTGCTAGGACCGACTCCCCTGTCTCCTCTTTTTCTAGACCCTTGTGTCTTCCTGCTTTTCCTTTCCCTCTGTCTCTCTCTCTCTCCACGTTCTTTTCCTTCTTTTCGGGGGGGGGGGGCTTTTATTTCTTATAAACAGCAATGGGCAGCATGCAACTGTCTAGCATATTAGAGATTCAGGAGTGCTGTGCTCTCTATTAAGGAGAGATGACCAGATGAGTAGATAAGAGAGTCGCCTGGTTTCAAAAGTTCCAGTTTCTGCTTAAGGGGAGCTACCCCACTGAACGCTTTCCTTGGAGCCCCGGCAGCGACCCCTTTGTTTTTTCCCAGGAAGGAGGAAGGGCCACAGAGTTGAGGCTGGCCACTCACCACTCTCCCCCAACCTCAGCCATGTTCCAGATCTCCAGCCCAACCTCCTACAACCCCACTCCCGAATTCTGTCCATCATAACCCGCTGATTCCAGACTCTCCCCTTTCCAAGAGGCTGGTCCCACCTCTCCTCACCCCCACCCACCATAATTCTCCATTTCTCTTATTCGTTCTGTCGCTACCTCTAGCTTCTTCTGTCGTAACCTGTTCAAACTCTGATTAGTGAAGCTTCATTCTCCTCACTCACGCTTTTCCCCAAACCCCCTCTCTCCCTTTCTCCCTCCTTCTTAAAAGATTTTGGAGCCAAGAAGATAAGATATGCAATCCTCTATCGGGAATCCTGTAATATTAAAGATCAAATGTGGCATCGGTGAAAGACCAAATGCAGAGAGAGACAAAAGGGGGAGGTTGGGAGATGCTCATCAGCTAATTACAGCTGCAAATATTATGCAAATTTATCTTGGCACAGAAATGGAGCACGCGAGTTTAAGTGTGGAGATAATGCCGGAAAATTGAATGTTCATCTGGGCATGGGAAATGGCCCAGTAGGCTCCATTGGTCTGTTTCATCTAGGGAAGCACCGTTTTTATACTCCTATCAGATCATCCGCACTTCACTGGTTGGGCCTGAGAAATTAATATTACTTATAATTGATACTTGAAATTCTTGGAGTGATGTGTCCTAAAGAGAGGGAAGAGAGGAGGAGAGGAAAAGGGAGAAGGGGTAGGGGTGAAGAAGAGAAGGAGAGGAAGAGAAGAGAGAGGCAGGAGAGGAAGTCATTCGATATTTAATACAAAATTGGAGCTAGACATCTGAAATGCGCTGTGGTAAGCCCAAAGTGAACTGAAAGATAAAAGAGTATTCCCCGAAAATCAGGTCTCTCCCTCTCTACTACCACCTAAAACCTGAAGTGTCTTTATCATCGAGATGCAAGTTTTTAAAATCTGTAATGATCTGGCTGCCTAGGTGCTTAAGAGTGTGGGACCGGCTCAGGAATTGGCACTTGAACTCCAGATAGCTGGGAACCTAGGTGATCCCAGGAGAGGAAAGCTGAACAGTGGAAAGGGGTGACTGACCAGGAGTCTTGTAGGTTGGAGCAGAGGACAAGTGGAGTCGGCTCGTATAGAACTTCACCCCTGCTTCTGCCCTAACTGCACCCCCACTTCCTTCATCGTGACCACCCGTGTTCAACATTCTTCAACCTACTCTAGAACTGTCTGGGAAATGACATTCCCAGGAAACAAAACCACATCGTCACACTTCAGAAGTAAATGTCCCCAAGCGTGGGGAGGAAGGGAGACAATCAAGACTACAGTGAACTGAAAAAAACTCTTAAAAAAAATAAAATAAAATCCTGGCCCCCCGCCCCACCTCCGAGTGGAAAATCTACCGCAACCCAGAGAAACCTAGAGAATTTCATAGATGAGTGTTATTCGGGTACAAGCCATCCAATTACCAAGAAATTATGATCTGACGTCAGGAGGAGCAATTGGAGAGCGAATATGTATAAATCTCCTCTCACTGGTTTGCATATTTGCAACGATTGTTTAATCCAAGCAACCAGAAAGTAATCAACAGGCACAAGCTTAAAGAGCAAATTAACCAATGACTCCTGCCCCTTCTACTTCCTGAAGCCCAGAGGTTGCTACTGTTGTCTGTTGTTGGGAGGGGACTCCGGGGATAGCCTGGGATTCAATCCACCCTGAAAGAGGCAGAGAGTAAAGCCTGTTGCGTTTAGATGGCTTTTGTTCCTTTGGCGTTAGGGCAAAATACAAAAGAAACAAAAATGCCAATTATCGTAACTAATTAACCATTAAATGAGATGTGTGTCCTCTTCTTTCCAACTCTAAGATGGAGGGAAGATGATGAGGGTAGGTGCAGGGGGGATCTGGGAGAACAGGCAGATCCACCCACCACTCTGCACTGGGGGGAAAAAAACCCTATGCACTTTCTGCACGGGTTGACAGACAAAGCCAGAAGAGCTGAATATATAAATAAATATATATGCACTTTTAAAAAGAGAGCAATGAATAAGAGAAACCTGGAACTGATTTTCTTTTTTTCTTGTTTACTTGGAATGGGGCTGGAGTGGGCGGCGGTCAGGGTGGGAGCTGTGTGGGGACAGGAGATGGTGAGGAGAGAGGAAATCTCAGAAAAATTAACGTTATTGGTATCTTTCTATATAAAGATGCAAATGGCATTTTATCTTAACTTGGCTCTGTGCTTTAGTCAGTGTTTATGATTAATTATCTCCTTTTTCATAAAAATAAATCATGTTAAAAATTAGAATCTCGGGGCTGGGGAGAAACTAAGCGCTGGTTTCAGGTCGATCTTGTTAATTTCAGCCTGAAATTGACACACTAATTAAAGAGCCGCGTGGTAAGGCACGAGCAGGCAAGATTATACCCAGCTCTTTTTTTTTTTTTATCAGATCTACCTTATATTTTCCCAATTAAAAACTGCAAAAAGCAGTTTCATTGCCCCAGGATAAAAAATAAGGGCCCCCTTTTCACAACGCTGGCCATCACTTTCTACCATCAGATTCATTGTGATGTATTAGATGCAATAAATTATCCCATGTAACAAAACATTGGGAGCTGAAAGGCAGATAATCTGGAAAGCAGAGATAAGGATTCATTATTCCAAATCATTATGAATCCAACGTTGCCTCTGACTTCTTTCTTAATCAGCTCCTCTGATCCTGGATATGTGAGCAGTACAGATAAGGAAAGAGTCGTTTATAATTCTCCACCTCGTCTAATATTTTAAAATAAAGTCAGAGGCAAGAAAACGCCATAAAACACTGGTGAGCAGGCAAGCGCCGAATGAAAAATCACTTCCATGTTATTATATCCACAGTAAGATTTAATTAAAATTCTCCACGTCCACGTGCTTTATTTTCAGATAGGATTTTTTCCCATCACGTAATAATTGATAGGAATTTGCAAACGGGGCTATTTATTTAGGGCGCCTGGGTGGAATAGGTCTGATTTTTTTTTTTTTTAATTTCCAGTCACTGCTTTGTGAAACTTTCATTTGAGATGTCCCTGGTTCCACACCACCCAGGCCCCCACCACGCAGTCCTGTACCGCTCACTCTCCCACCCACCCCACCCCCCAGTGGTCATGGAAACATAGGCAAAGTCACAGACCTAAAAGTGGAGTTTAATAAAAATGTTCTGATAGAAAAAAAGAAAAGAAAAATGAAAGAACTGGTTTTTCTCACCCCGGACTCCTTTGTGCCCTCCCAATTCCCCCCATCCTACACATTTATAATGAAACAAATCTCAATGGGTGGAGTTGAAAGTTTAAAAGAGAACTTTTAAAACCAGGGGAATACTTGAGTGTGTGTTTTCATCTGGTAGAGAGCGCATGGGAAAGAACTAAACAGATCTGAGGGTCTATCCAGGAAGGTAGAAAAATTGAAAGGGGATGATGCTGACATTCGATAGGCAGAAAGAAAAATATTACCTGTGTTTTAGGGGAAAGAAATGGGATGTGGAAAACCAGTAAGAATAAATACACTTCCCCCAGCCCCGCTTAGAGCAGCCATAAGTGGCCACACATTCTTAGAAAGATTGGAGATTCCGGCAGCGATTATTTCTCCCTACAGGGTCTCCTTTTTCTTTATCCAACAGGTGAACTTCCTATCTGTGCGGCCATCGCAGAGATCTGGGACACAGTGTTTCTATTATCATCAGTCATTTACTGAACCATCTTCTACCTCCACAGGCCCAGTGACTTCCTTTTATATTTAAAATCCAATCAAATGCCTTAGCCGTAGGAATGTGGCCCAACACACCACAGGATTTAACGCAGTTGATGCTCGTGCCATTTGGGATGTCGTGATTGCCTCCTGGGAGAATCCCAAACCAGGCTCTGTCCCCAGGCCCAGGAGCCTCAGAACACTTCTCTACTAGGTTCAGCCTCTGAATCCAGGCCCAGGGAAGGATGATCACTTGCCCAAGGTTAAGGGGTTAAGAAGCCGGTGGTAGGTGCTCCAGGGAAGGGGAAAAGGTAACAGGGAAGCCAGCAGCAGGGTGTGTGGACCAGGGGTGCAGGCAATAGGTGAGGAGCCCCCTCCCCCAGTGTGACTTGGGAGTGGAGACCTGGGTCCTTGCCTTCTGTACCAGACAAGCACTCCTCAATGAAAAGGGTCCTTGAGAGTCCTGAGATTTTGGGAGTGGAACCACGCCATCCCCTCAGACTTGCCAGCATGGGGCAGGCTCTTGAGCACCTGGGGTCCGCTGCTCCCCAGCATTGAACACAGCGCCCCTGAATAACGGAGGGTGCTTTTGCTCTCTTGCACACACGGGTATATACACACGCACAGAGACCTGAACCCGAATCAGCAAGCCAGAGTGGTAGCTTTTAAAATTCAGAAAGCGACTTGTAGCTTCACTAAAGCAACATCTTGACAGTGTGCAGGGGCCGGTGTCCACGAATCAAGAATAACTCTCCAGCGTCTGACTGAGCGACCAGCGCCTTTCCCGCACTGTTTGCTTCTCAGGATAAATTCTCTCCTTTCTTCACCCCCTCCACCCCCCAGCATCAAATCGCCCCCAACCCTCCCGGAAGAATTCGCCCTGGCATCCCCAATTAGCAGCAGGTTCCGCCCCTAAGTTCATCACGGCCACGAGCAATGCCCAGCTGGCATCTCTCTGAATCGTGCTCTGCCTGGCCATTAACCTGAAAATCAGTTACATTTTCATTAAGTCCTGTTACGCCCAAGTGTCTTCGGCGGCCGAATTTCCTTAAATTAAGCCTTCCTTTGCTAAAGATGGTATTGGGGTGATGGGGGAGCGGAGTATGCGATCAGATTTCTCAGTCCCTGACCCAAGCGTCACTTTAGACCTGGAGTCTAGCAAGTGCCCGCGTCAGCAGAAAAGGAACGGGGGAGAGGGGCCGCCAGACCGGCCGGAACCGGGCGGCGGGTCGCAGGCGCGCGCCGGGGACCAGGCGGCGAGAGCGTGGGTGGGAGGGGTGGCGGAGAGGGACTCGAGGGGCGGGGAGGGACTCGAGGGGCGGGGAGCGGGAGCCAGCCTTGGGTCCCAGGGGGTGCCGGGCGGGATGCCGGCGCTGAGCGGGAGAGGCTCGCCCGTGGGCAGCGCAGCCGCGGCGGAGGGAGGGAGGAGAGGAGGGGAGCTTGCGGGGAGACGCGAAGGGCCCCACGGGGCTGGTGGACTGCCAGTCGGGGTACAGCTAACACCCAGGCCAGGGAGACAACTGTCGCCGTCTCCCGGGGCCCCGCGGCCCTATGCCCCCACGAGGCAGCGCTCGAGGACGAGCAAGGTGGTCTGGGGAGCCTGCGGGGCTCCAAAACCCCCGCCACCCTCCGCTCGCCGCCGGCCGCGGCCCTCCCGGCACAGCCCCCGTCGCCCCCCTGGAAGGGGCCGGGGCAACAGGTTGGGTGAAAGCTGTCGAGCGAGTGACCTTCTCTCCTACGTCCTGGCGACGCGCAGCCCTGCCGACTCCGCGTCCCGGCGCCCAAGAACTTGGCTCCGCCGCTGGGTGGCGGAAGGCGGGAGGGAGCGGGCAGGGGGGCGGGGAGGGGCTGACTTGGTGACGCCAGGTGGGCTTCGGGGCTCCTTCAGTGGCAGGGAGACCCCTTCTCCTCTCCTGGCCCGGCTGGCAAATGAGAAGCCCCTCCGCCCCCTCCCTCGGCTAGGACCCGGAACCCCGACGGTGCGGAGCGGAGGGCGCGGGCAGCTCGGCGGTGGGGCGCAGCCCAGGGGCTCAGAGCGGCTGGAGTCAGGCCGCGAGCCCCTTGGGGAGCCCCGAACGCTCTGACCTCTTCTCCCTAGCCCTCGCTCCAGCTTTACTCTCCCGCCGCACCCCTTGACCCTCCCCACTTCCCTCCTCGGTTTGCAGCCCACCTCTGCGCCCCTCATTCTGCCCTTGCTGACCAGTGGCCTCGTTCTCCCCCAACACCCACCCCTAAGGAACGACCACCCCTAAACACTTCGCGGCATGAAGCCGGGCTACTCCTTACTACCGAACTGGGGCCAGACCAAGAAAGTTCTTAACTTCCTGGCCCAGCGATGGAGAAATTTTGTTGTATTTCTAACCAAAGATTTATTTATTTTTTAAAGTCAGTCTCCGTATTCTTGTTGTATAAATATTGTGAAGGGAAAACGCTACCTGTCAAAACGAACGGACCCTGACCTTTCTACCCCAGTGTTTACGGGGTTTCATTTTACTCTTGCAGAAATTTATTCATGACGGATTTCCTCCTCCGTTGATTATTTTGGTCTCCCACCAGCAGAAGTAGAGATGGCACAGGAGAGGGCTGGAGTTTGCTGGGTCTGGTGGGCAGACTCATAGGATAATTTTCCTTCAGACATTTTATTCCCAGAGCTACCCTTGATTCTCACTCCCTTATCGCACGCCCCTAGATGGTAAATTTCCCTCTTTTCTTCTTGAAAAGAGTCGGGACCCCTAGAGAGTCTCCTTCCAAACCTCTACTTAGTGTGTGCATGCATATCCCTACCTCCCAATGTTTTTATGCCTACCGTGAGGAGAGTTAAAGAGTACCAGCAGGCCCAGAGCCCAGTCGCCAACCATTCTGCTTTCCCTCACTTGCACTGGACAGCAGGACCCAAGACAGATGTAGGGAGAGCACAGGCATTTTTGAGGCGTTGGCATAAACGAACAGGAGGAAGAGTCAGAAGGGAGAGGGAGAGCCCTGAGGGGCAGAGGGCCTGCTAACGGTGGCTACGGGTTGTGCCTCTAGACTCTCCCACTGGGTCCCCACTGGCTCCAAAAAACGGGAGGAAGAGACTCCGCCAAAGCTTTCCTATCTATGGTAGGTAATGACCCAGTCAACTCTACTGATGACATTTGCAGTGTTGATTCTATGCCTGCCAGAGACAGTGGGCTGTGCAGGCGCCAGGGGCTGGTCACATTTCAGGCCGTCTCCCCCTCCCCCCCCCGCCCAACTCTGCCCGTTTCACACAGCCCTGATGTGTGGTTTGCGTGTTTGCAAAAGGGGGTGAAATCCATTCCTCGCTTAGTCTTCTTTCCTCCCTCCCTTTCCCCCTTCGCAACCCGGAAGAGCTCCGCTCTCTACAGTGAGCAGAAGGCGGAGGGAGGGGGTTCCTAGGAAGGATGCACATCCCCCAGGTTTCACTGCTTGCTGGAAGCCCGCGTGAGATGCAGTAAGCAGCTGGAGCGGTTAGGACCGCAGCGGCGGCAAGAGTGGCCAAGTCTTCCTGTCATTTCTGCCTTCGGATCTCCGGCAAGCCAGGGGAAAAAAAATAATAAAACACAGCTGGCCCGCGGGAGCAAGATACCCAGGTCAGTGAATATCGTTATCTTCTAACTCTGCACTCGCTTTCCCTGCTCCACGTGGAGAGAATTAAGAGGAGGTCTAGACTGCGAAGGGACAGCTGCCTCCGGAAGAAAGTGAACTAGACCCCAGTCTTTCTTGCTTTTTTCTGGTCACTGGCAGTCTTTGGTTTTCTGCAATGACCTTGGGCGAGCATGGTGTGTGCATGTGTGTTTGCCCTTGTTTGGAGGAAAGAGCTAATAGAGCTAAGCGTGTGGAGAAAAACTAAACAGAAGTATGAGAGACGGTAAGAATGCTCGGGAAGGGCTGGACACCCGTTTTCCACTTCAGGGAGGCAGACAATTGGGGAAAAGAACCCATTAGGGAGAAGCAGCTCAGCTTTCTCCCAAAGGTGGCTGCAGGGTCTGAGCGCAATTGCGTGTTTATTTCCCTCCGCTTGTCTCTGCATATAATTAAAGAAACAGCTGTGTGCTGTGAGATAAAGTTGGAGTCCAGATGTGTGGGCATCTGGTACCCCTGGAGAGCTGGTGGCCGGGAGGCACCTTTGCTTCCAGGAGCACCCTGCATCGAGTGAGAAAACCACAACCTGTAAGAGAGGATGCCCAGGGTCGTGGGGAGCAGGATGGGGAGAAGGGGCAAGAATTCTACTTTCTTCTGGAACATCGGACCAACAGACCTCCAAGCAGTCAATCAGAGGCAGTTCCCAACAAAGACAGAAATTGTTAAAATGCATAGGAAGTTGAGTGAATCTGGACGGAGAGTTGCTTTGATACACCTTTTCTTCCTCTTGGAGTCGGCAGCCTGAGGAAACTGCCCCGGGAGATTCTGTCTAGGGCCAGGGATGGAAAAGGAGTCTACCCTCCAGGATCTTCCCTCGGTTTGGTTCCATGTTTCTTGGCTATTTTCTCCTTCCTTGTTGCCCACATTCACTAGGATACTGGGGGAATGGATGGGAGCTTACGAACTTGAAAGCGGCAAATAATAAAGTAGCATTGGCAGCCCTCCACCTCTTAGTGGTTGTGGCAGAAAAGGTGTGTATGTTGGGGTTGAGGGGGGAGTAGGCTGATGGTCCTGTGGCTGGCTTGGGGGGCAGGGAGTCCCAGTCAGGCCGGTAGATTCCATCCAGGTGTCTGGATGTGAGATGCTTGCAGGGCCCAAGTGGCTGATGTGGGGGAGGAGGCTTGCCATTAACCCTTTTAAACGTTTGTGTGATTCTGAAGAAAGGAATAGTTTGCTGCCCATTTGAATGGGGAGGGGTATGGCGTCCAGGCCAGACAGACCAAGCCCCAGGTGGGTGTCTGGTCCCCGGGGCTCCCATTATTGACTCCCTTATGGGATCAAGGAGGAGGTCCAGCTTTCAGCTTCCAGCCAGCCACCCTGCCAGGCCTAAGGTTCCTGGCTTGAGAACCCAGCTGGGTTCAGAGGATACGGGTGAGTGGCACTTGGTACACAATCTCCACAGTCCCACCTTCCATTCCACACAAGCGGTCTCTGCCAGCCCCTTGGGGGGGGGTGGGGGGAGCTACTCAAGCTTGGGGTTAGTTGGTCCTGCCCAAAGCCCAGAGACAGGGAAGGCTGCATTTTCTTTTATTGCTATTTCCACCCTGCCTTTTCGCAGCTGATATATGAGGTGGGGGTAAGTCGGGGGTGCAGTGAGTGGATGGGAGTGGGCGCCCCTGGGCACTCATTGGTGGAGCCTCCGTGTTGGGCCGCCCAGCAGCTCAGGGCCACACAGAGAGAGCCTCAGGAAGGGGCAGGTATGTGGGAGGCGGGTGGCTGAGAACCCCTCTTTCGGAATTTGAGGCGATTTGTGTCCGGGAACCCTGGGAGGTGGCAGGGAATTAGGAATCCTGATAAGGTGTGTGTGGGGGCAGAATCCCAAAGCCCAGTGTTCTCTCGCCCCAGCTTGTTCTGATCATTTCTGGGCTGTACTGAGATGTTTGTCTCCTCCGCCTCTGAGCCTTTTCACGCAGAAATGTGCATTTGTTTTGTGGTATGTCTTTGTGTGGGGGCCGAATATTTCTGATCACCTTCTTCTTCACGACTGGGGGACCGGGAGAGAGCTTAAAAAACGGTGGCGATCGGGCCAGGGAAGCCCCGGAGCTGGAGGGCGAACTCCTTTTTGCTTCTGGTCGCTGGGCAGACTGGACGAGAGGGGGGTGGCAGCCAAGCCGCCGCCGGAAGATGAGAAAGAAATGCGGTGCCCGAGGCGCTGGAGCGGGGTGGGGGGGTCTCCCTGGGCGTCCGTGGCTGCCGGTGGGCAGGCACATGTGTGTGGTTGCTGTTTTGTTTTATATAACAAATTGCTTGAGGTCCGCGAGGTGGCAGACAGCGAAGAGCCGAGCACGAGCCAGGGGCCTGGCAGGGAGAGGCGGCCGGGTGGCCAGGGTCCGGGAGGGCGCACGCAGGAGGCCGTCGTCTTCACACCTCGGAGCCCCGCACGTTCCCAGATTTTACGATGGGGTCTTCGCTATCCAAAGGAAGACATGAACAATTCGTGCTTTTAGAAGCTTGCCTCTACGGTCTCCTGATCTGAATGAAATCATCTGCCCCCGTTTTCCCTCTCCCTGTGTGTTACGAACTCCCCTTTCCCTTGAAGCCCACTGCCGATTGTCCAGGAACAAACACATCCCAGTTTCCCGACTAATCCAGAGCGGTAGAAACGCAAGAGCTCCAAGATAAAGCCCTCTTCTTGTAATGCCAAATTTGAGTAGCCAGAGTCTTGTAAGGCGAGCCTTTCAGGCTCGGAGCCGGGGCCGGCCAGGGGCAGTGAGATGGCAGACGACAGACCCGGGGCGCTGGGATGCCAGGAGGAGTGGAGCAGGTGGCCCAAGGGCACCCCTTTTCGTCCAAAAAATGCTGGGACCTGCCTGGAGCTCTCACGGGTGAATCTCGCACTGCCGACTACTTTTCTGGCTGCGGGGGCCGCCCCCTTCCCAGGGAACCCCGACTGCTTCAGCGGAATGGCCTGAGAACGCCCCCGAGGAGAGCCTGAGTCTAGCTGAATAAAGGGCCTATGGCCCCGGAGGGACCATGCGACCCTCTGGAGTCCCTCCATCCCTTCTTCCTCTCTCTGGGCTCCCACTGCGAGGAGGGAGGGGGCAGCTGGGAGGTGCGCCCTTCCTCCGGGGTGACTTGCATTCCTTCTGAATCATCCTCCAGGGGAATCTTTCTCTTCTACCCAACACTGGGGCTCCCCCCAGTGCCACCCCCCAACCTGTGCACTGTTAAGCTCGAAAACAGAAATCCCCTGTCCTCTCCCTCCTTCCTCCCCCTTTCCGCTACACCCCTACCTACCTAATTTTTATCTCGATACAATCGGGGTTTTTCCTCACCCGAGGAGAAGAGGGTATCGGCAGAGGGAGGGCCAGGATCCCCCGAGGCTGGAGGGCCCAACCTGGCGTGGGGAGTGGAGCAGGAAGGGGTAATCTCAGAAGGCATCTCCTCTCTCTTTGACTCTCCACACAGCTCTCGCTGCTCCTCCTGGCCTGGGCGGGTTTCCTTCCGAGTTTTAAACGCCGATAGATGAATAAGCAAAAAAAAAAAAAAAAAAAAAAAAAAGGTAAATCAAACCACTTACCACCCCCAAAGCGACGGCTCATTTCTCAGGGCAGGTAGACCCTAGGCCAGAGGCGGGTGGGCGTGGGAACCGGGAGGAGAGCTGCGCGTGCGGAACTCTTTTCGCCTGAGTACCCGTGGGTTTCCCCTTTGACGTTTCCACCTCCAACATGTGCTCTCTGACAGTGAATTTTGGGGTCCCCTTTTTCTCCTCATTCCCCAAGTCCCCTGCTCGTAGAGTTTCACTTGGAAAGAACAGCCGGCATGCTCACTGCCTGCTTCTTTCTCATCACCTTTATCTCCTCACTCTCTGCATTTCAGTTCATGCGGGAAAGAGAAGGTGGCTTGGATGGGAACTGCACAGATCCAACATAATATGTGTTTAACCTGCGCTGTCCCGGGGCGCCGCGTACAAGCGGGCTCCCCTGCCATTTCACCCGTGCAGCGCACGCCCGGCGGTGGCGCCTTGGGCCGTGTCCCCGGAGTAACCCTCCCGCCCGGCAGCCTGCGAGCTGTTTATACAGCTTTACCTGTGCTATTCTCGTAACCAGTAAAAATCCTCGCCTGGCCATGGTAACCTAATCCGAGGGCCGAGGCAGAGGAGGGGGAGGTGTGTACGCGCCAGAGGGGGTTCTTCTCTTCCCGATTGGGAAGGAAATTGGGTGATGGAGGTGGGGGCCCAAGGGCTGAGGAGGAAGGAGGCCTGTTTTCCACGTCCCCGTCCTCTCTGCTTTTCTCCCTCTAACAGGCGTCGGGGACCGGCGCAGTTGTCGCAGCCAGGACGTGTGCTGCCAGCAGGCGCGGCGGCCCCAGAGGCGCCCCGCCGGGCTAGCGAGGCCCAGGACTGGTTTCCCGGTCCTGGATCAGGACCCGGTTGCTCTCATCCCGCTTTCGGCTTGCTCCATTAGAACTCCCACACCTAAGACCAAGCCACCAGGGAAGGCATCCGGCACTTAACCAGATCCTCCCCGCCGGCCTCTTCTTCCAGAGCGCCCCTGTGCCGGGCGCAGCCAGCGCAAGGAATCGAATTAAACGCCTCTTGGCGGTTATTGTCTCTCGCTAATTGCTCCAACAATGGCCACTATTAAAATGGAGACACCCAATTAAAGGCCCCGCCGGGCAGCGCTCGGCTCCGGGCGACGAACTGGCCGCCAGCCTGAAGCCTGCAGACCGCCCGGCCGCGAACCGGGCTGGTGTGGGGCGCTGGCGCCGGCCTCGGCACCTCTGGCCCCCACTTCCTCCCCAGACGTACAGCAACCACGGCCGGTTCACACCATTTTTATTGACCGATCGCAGCCAAAGAAGATTGATCGAGCTGGAATGGGAAGGGACTTCTCCTCCCCCCAGCCCCGGCTCGCCAGGGCCTCGGGGCCGCGCTCCAATTTCTGGCCTTCGCTGTAGCTCTGCGCCCTCCCTGCCCCCAGCCCCGCAGGTTCCCGGCTTCATTTCTGTCTTTAACTGCGCGGCCGGGTCCGCCCAGGCCGGCGCCGCGGCTCCGGGGGGAGGGACGCGGCGTCGCGGCCCGGCTCCGCTTCTTTCTCCTGCCTGCAAATATTTGCTGCCTCGCTGGAAATCCGACTATTTCGCGCGCGCTCCGCTTGCAAAGTCCTTAAGTAAACACGCTCAAATGACCGCCCCAGGCGGCCCGAAGCACGCTCACTCCCCCTGCGCCGGATTAGTAGCTTTATGACTTCGACCCCGAGGCTGGGCTCTCTGGTTATCCCCCGCGGGCAGCGTGCGGGCGCCCGGGGCCGCTTCTCCCGGCACCTCGGCCCCGCGGAGCTCGCCTGGATGCGCCGGTCGCCAGGCTCGGGTGGGTGGCGCTGGCCGCGTGGATCTCCGCTCTCTGGGTCCTGCGACCCCAGGGGTGAGCCTGGGGGCACGTTCCTCCCCTCTGCGCCGCGGGCTCCGGTTCCTTTGCGGGACTGGGTGTCCCACTTCCATCAGGACTGAGCCTCCGCAGTCCCGGGAGGGCGGGTGGGAGGGACCTGTACTTGGGCATGTGTTTGGGGGTGTGTGTGGGTCCCAGCTTACCCCAACCAAGAAGAGAAAGTTAGGCTCCATTTCTTACCCTTTCCCCAAGAGGGCACACACACCCCATTCAACTTGACGCCTAAAGCAGCCGCCTCGAGGCCTGAGGTTTCAGATAGGCCAACGCTGGCTCCCGCCGCCCCACACACACAGCCCTGGGCCCCGGCTCCTGGGCGGGGGCCGGTGGCGGCGCCGTCCCTCGCTTGGCTCCGGGATGCTTGCCCCCAGGGTCCCAGGCATCCAGGCCGTTCGACAGCCCCTTACCCTGGCGAGGGAGGCCTCGCGCCCTGCAGGAGCCCGGGGCCCTGCAGCGGCGGCGGCGGCGGCGATATCCTCCTGGGTCTCCTCGCTTCCTCCACCGCCGCTCCGCCGGCTGCTCCCGGGGAGGAGGGGGGACTCGCTAGACCAGGCCAGGGCCGGGGTTCCTGGGGAGGGGACCGTCAGGGCGGCAGGAGGGCGCTGAGGCTTCTCTGCAGGAGGCCAGGATCCCAGCTTTGCGGGCTACGGCAGAGGGGGAGTCTGGACCACCTTTCCCCCCCTTCCCTGGCCTCGAGCCCCCTCCCCTCCCCCGCCCGCACAGGGAGGAGGAAGCCCGGCCTGCATTTGCCGGCGAGGCGGGTCAGGCCGGCGCCTGGCCTGGCTCAGACCCCCGCAGCCCGGCTCTCCGCCTCAGGCCACGCGCTGCAGCCTCTCTCCGGCCTCGCTCCCTCCCCCCGTTCCCCACGGATCCCGGGGCCGACCTCGGCCCTCCCTACCGGGTATCCCCCTCCCCTCCTTTTCCCTACCCACCCCCCTTCTCTGTGCTCCCGGCTCTGGGGCTGGGCCCGTGACGTCAAACCCAGTGTGGCGTCGGCGAGACTGGCCGGCGCGGGCCATCAAAAGAGCAACGTCCTCTTTCCCAATTACCCACTGTCAGTCCGGGAACAGGGGCGGACCGGCTGGGAATTAAATGTTAAATACCCCCTACAGGCTGGCTCCATTACACCGGGCATCCAGCCGCAGCCCCCCACGCCTCTCTGCCAGCTTCAAACCACCCAGACCAAGAGCCTTCGAGATCTTTTATTTCTCCAAGGTGTGGGGAGGAGGTGGGGGTGGGCTGGGCTGGGAGGACTCTCCATCGCTGTGCAGCCCGACACGGTGCTTTTAATTAAAACGAATAATGCCTCCCCCCCCCAAGTTCTGTGCGTTATCGGAGAGGCGCCGCGCCGCACCGGAAGGCCTCGTTCTCACAAATATTTTCCCTTTGTCTTTTAAAATTGTTCTAAGCTCACAAGTTAACATTTTCAAGTTCTGGCGCCAGCAGCTTTTTTCTCCCGAGGATGGCTCCCTTTTTTCTTTTCCCTGACATCCAGGTCTCGGATCAAAAAGCCACGTTTGGGATTCCGCGCGTGATTTTGAACCGGGGTCCGGGTCTAGCGTCGCCTCGTCCCGGGCTGACGCGCCAAGAAGCGCTCCCCCCCCGCTTCCATCCTTCTGCTTAATCTCGGGGACTTTTAGCAAAAATGTGTGCGCTCTCGTCCGTCCTTGTTTATGAAGCGGTTTCCGGTGGATGGTAGACACAAACTAAATAATTAAAAGGTTTGGAGAGCACCGTGAGCAGGAGCAGAAGCTGGCAGCTTGGCTGGCTCTAGAGAGAAGTGGTCAGAGCGAAAAGAAAAATCGATGCTTCTTTACTGGGCCGCCCTAATAAACGGGAACTAAATGGGCTCAGGAGAAACATGGGGGCAGGGCGGTGGTGCGTGTGTTTAATTTAGGAATTTTCTTCCTGTCCCGTATCTAGAAACTCAACCCTGATTTCTAACAAACATCAGATTTAAGATGACGGAGACTCAGGAGAAGCTCCAAACCCAAGATCGGAAGGACCCACGTTTCCACTACTCTCAAATAAATTTTACTAATCTTTCTACAAGGATTGTGTATTAAAACAAGACATCTCTCGCCCCCACCCCAACACACACACCAAGTTAGGCTGAATATTGGTGATTTTCCTTGACCGCACGAAAGGAATCCTCCAGAACTTACTTTCAGGGACGGTCTCTTCTATTTCGACTTTTTGTATTTGTAGGGAATTTTATGGGGGAGAGGAGCGAAGAGGGACTAATGGCTTCAATTCAGATAAAACCCCAAATCCAGCTCTTGGTACCATCCGTGGGATAGCCTGCGGGGGAACCCACACTCTCCTTGTACACATTGCCCTGAGGTGAGCAGAGGGTGGAACCTGAGTCTTCTCTTCCCGCCTGACCCCTGCTCGCCCCGGCCGCGTTTTCGGGACCGGCTGCTGCAGGAGCCTGGGCGCCGCTAGGGGATGCAGTGGCTCAAAGGACCAAGCGAGGCCGCGGAGGTTGGAGCCGGTGGGGCCGGCCAATCGCGGCCCGACCACAGCCTCGCCCGCTGATTGGCCCCTTTCCGGCCCCGCCCCTCGCGCCCCGCCCCCTCGCCGGGGCTTCTGGAGCCGCACCCCCTCCGCCCCGGGCTGCCGGGCCCGGCCAGGCCGAGCAAGTCCGGGGAAGGTCGTCGCAGTCCTGCCCGCCGGCCGGGATGGGGGTAGGTGGAAGGGGCTGGTTCCTCGGCTGGGGAAAAACGCCGGGAGCCAGAGTAAGTAGGGCCCTGGGCGGGGTGAAGGGAAAAGTTGAGTAACTGGAAAGAAGACCCGAATTCTTTCTTTGCAATCACTCTTACTGTACTCAGGGGGCTAGTTAGCGTCTCTCTCTCTCTCCCTTTCATTTTCTTCCATCCCTATTGCCACTCAAGTCAGAAGCACGCATCGATTACAAATATCAGGTCTGGAAGGGACAGCTGCAACAGCGGAAACGTCCATCCAGAGGGGCTTGTGAACACAAAAGGCTGGGGGGAATGTTGACAACGACCACCAAAGTAACACGGACATTCCAATAAAGGTTACTCCTCTTGCCCCATTTCTGTCTCTTAGGCAATTCTCTCCAGAGGCAAATCTCAAAGGGACTTTGGCATTAAAAAATTTTTTTTCTGATCAGTTTTATATGCACATAGCGCCAAATCAATAAGCTCCCAAATACCCTGGATTGAATTTAAAAACAAGTTTGGTCATTTAAAAAAGTCTGAAAAAGAAAGGCTGCCTGTAGAAATAGACTTTATGAATGGGGCAGGCCAGTTTCCCCGGCACGGAATAATGAACCGAGCCGGAATGAATTGGCAGGAGCGGGAGGGCAGGGGGGTGAGGTCCTGGAGCGGGTTTGGGTTGCAGTTTCCTTGTGCTGGTGATCCTGTCCCCTCCTCGCCAGCGCCAGGCTCCTCCCCCTCGGCGCGGATGACACTAGAACCTCCTTAAGTTGCGTCGCGCCACAGCTGTCTGCGAACACTGAGCTGCCTGGCGCCGTCTTGATACTTTCAGAAAGAATGCATTCCCTGTAAAAAAAAAAAATACTGAGAGAGGGAGAGAGAGAGAGAGAGAGAAAAAAAGAGAGACGGAGAGCGCGCGCGACAGAGCGAGCCACGCAATCTGACCGAGCAGTTTCTGCTCTCCCAGGTCACACGCCTCCTCCTCCTCCTCTCTGCTCCTCGCTACCCAGGTTGGTACTGGCAACTTTTTTTTTTTAAGTCTGATTTTTTTTTTTTCTTCTTGCTCCATTTGGGAGGACTTTAGAACACTTTAAACTCAGCCCTCCTCTTTTGGAGAGTTGCTAGAGGCCTGGAAGGAAGGTCCTGGGACTGCTGTCCTGGGAGGGAGCCGTCGGCAGAATTGGAACCGCTCAGTCAGTGCAGGGCCCTCGGGAGAGCCGGGCTGCTAGGGATGTACCTGGGAGTCGTTCCCTGGGCGGCCGCGTCCCGGTTGGCCTCGCTCGGGAGGAGGCGTGCGCGAGTGCGCGTGTGTGCGCGTGTCCTGGGTGCGCGGGCGCGGGGCCGGGCGGCTAGCGGGGAGGTGGTGCCACTTCATAAACTCAGGTGCTCAAGTAGTTAGGAGCTCATCCAGGTCTCCCCCTTCTCTCCTTCGCAGGTGACCCGAGGAGAGCCTCAGCCTCGGAGCCGCCGAGGAAGCCCCGGTGCAGAAGAGCCTCACTTGCAGAATTCCAGCCACCTTCGCTCACCCTCCCCCCCTTTAGAATTTGGTCCCCCTTTATCCTTCCGTACCTATTTTTTGGAATTTTTTTTCTTCCTCCTCTTCTCTTAGCTAAACTACTGCTTAAAGATTTTTTTTAAAATCTCCTTTGCTCACCTTTCCTTCCCAGCTTTCCTATTGCCCCACTGAAAACAAATCATTCAACGACCCCCGCCCCTCCGACGGCAGGAGCACCTGCAGAGCCTCAGAGCCCCCCGACCCTCCAGCCCGACCGCCCTCCCTCTCCGCGCGCGGGTTCCGGGCCCGGCGAGAGGGCGCGAGCGCAGCCGGGGCCATGGAGGTGACGGCGGACCAGCCGCGCTGGGTGAGCCACCACCACCCCGCGGTCCTCAACGGGCAGCACCCGGACACGCACCACCCGGGCCTCGGCCACTCCTACATGGACCCGGCGCAGTACCCCCTGCCCGAGGAGGTGGATGTACTTTTTAACATCGACGGTCAAGGCAACCACGTCCCTTCCTACTACGGAAACTCCGTGAGGGCCACGGTGCAGAGGTATCCTCCGACCCACCACGGTGAGTCCGCCCCGCGTGCGGGGACCCCAGCCTGGCCGCCGCCGCTCCCCCGCGCCGGGGAGGCGGGGAGGGGCCAGGGGGTGGGGAGATCCAGCGAAAGCCCCCAAGTGCTGTTCTTGCTACAATTAAAAAAATTGGGGCCCGGAAATGGGCGAGGAAGCAGTCTCACTCGCCGCGAGAGTGTGTTTTTAAAAAGTCGCAGCAGGCGTCTCCGCGGCTGGTGTGCCTTGGGCCTGGCGCTCACCTGGCAGGCGCCCGACTGCAGCCCTCTCTCCCGGTGCGGCCGCAGGTTCGGGGGCCTCCGGGGTGCCGGGCTCCGGGAGCCCAGGCGTTGCCTCTGCGGCCACGGCTGCGTGGGCCCGCAGCCGGCCCCGGCCAAACCCGGCTCGGACTTGGTTCCTTCAAAGAGGGCTTCGCTCCCCCAGTTACCCTATAGTTCTTTCTCGGGGTGGGGTGGGGTGGGGTGGGGTGGAGGGGCTTCTGCCAGCGTGCCTCAGTTTCTTTTTCCGGCACATTTTCAGAAAGGCCCGAGAGAAATTTAATTCGCATCCCTGGTTTTTGACCTTTCCCCAAAGCTAGTGCACTCCGTTTCTAGGCAGGTCGGCTACCTCTTGGCTCTGAGGAATGGAATGCTGGTACTTGAGGGGGTTTTAGTGGAGAAACTACTGTCTTAAATGGGAGACATTTGAAGTTTCCTAGGTTCCCGGCTGCACAGAATTTTCCTGCGTCTTTGCTTTTAGGTTACCTCCTTGCCTGCTCCCCCAAACCCTGGTCTTTCTCTCTCCTCCGGCCTACAGCAGTCCCATTAGGCCCCCAAAGAAGATTTAGGACCCACCGGGATTTCTTTCTTATGTGGGAGAGATTCCAATTGTCTTTTCTTTCTTTTTTTTTTCTTTCTCTTTCACCTTTGAAAAGTTGAGACGAGTTCTGAAAGGTTAAGAAATGCAGCCCTGTGTAGTTGGGGGGGGGGAGCTCTCAGCTTTCCAGTGTAAGTGGGTTCCTAAAGAAGAAATAGAGACACAGTCTCAGGCAGGGAAAATGTGAGTCTCTCTTAGTCCGGGCCATTGAGGTCTTGCCTGGTCCCCCTACTTAGAGCCTGCGTCGGCGCTGAGGACAGAGCCCCTCCGCAGCAGGCGTCCTCCGCCCCGCTGTCACCAGGTTTTAAACAATTGTTTCTGCGGATGGGGCGCTCTTTGCCCTTGTTCTGTGCAGANNNNGTGGAAATGCGGTAGATGCAGACTTAATATTATTTACTATAGTACTTCCTGCATAACATTGAATCTTGACCCTTGGCGTTCAGAGAACTCTCCTTCCCCCTCCCCTCCCCTTCCTCTCTCAAGATTTTAGTTTCAGTATTGTTCTTCATGGGTAAATAGAATGTCAGATGCTGAGGCAGGTAGTGGATTAAAAGATCAATAAGTGTGTGGATTTGCACTTGTCGTTTCCATACACCCCTCGTGTCTGAGTTATGGCCGTCTGAAAACTCTGTATTTCCAGTGCCCTGTGGAGAAGTGAAATATATGCGTCCACAGGAATTTTGTGTCCAGGGGCGCAGGTGAAAAGTCACCTATGGCACTGCTGCAATCCCAGCTTTGAGGGCACATATGGGGTTTCCTTTATCTTCCTTCTGTAGGATTTGGGAGGGTGAGAAAGGCAGGGTCCAGCCTTGGAAACTTCCTCCAGCAGTCTGGGAAATTAAAATGTCCTTGCAAATCCCATTTCGGGCCTTGCCAGTTATGAGAAAGCACTAAAGCAGGGTTACTGGAAAGTAACCCCCAAATGCTCCCTCTCTTCCCTTCCGAGCACGGGCACCCTCCTTCCTGCACTGGGCCTCGGGAGCGGGGCATCTCTCCGGGGTCGGGTCTTTTCCTGGTGGGGAGCCCTTGTGCGCCCAGGCTCGCTGCATCAGGCCTCATTATTCCCAGCCGACTCTTATCGGGCTGGCTGGGATTAGGTCTGGGATGGGGGACGCTGGGCCATTGAAGGAAACCAATAAATCAAGTCAGGTTCTAGAGAGAGACCTCAGGGGATGCCATTTAGAAAGTGTATCTGGAGAGAACAAATATGCCCAGGGGCTCTCTCCACTCCCTCCAAGCACCTCTTGGGTGTCAGACACGGGCCCCTAATTCTGCTGGATTTGATGGGACCTTCGTGTGGGAGACATGGGTATAAGTTTGTGCTGGCCAAGGTACTCTGGGGCAGCCTGGGTGAAGGAGTGGGCCGGCGCCCAGGTCCAAGGCATGTTTGGGACTGCTCTGCAGGGAGGCTGGAGTGGCAGGGGGAGAACCTCAGGTGTGTCTGAGGGCCTCCAAAGCGGCTCTCACCGGCATTTTTCTCTCCTGCATCCCTCCTTCCCGCGCAGGAAGTCAGGTGTGCCGCCCGCCTCTGCTCCACGGATCCCTGCCCTGGCTGGACGGCGGCAAAGCGCTGGGCAGCCACCACACCGCTTCGCCCTGGAACCTCAGCCCCTTCTCCAAGACGTCCATCCACCACGGCTCCCCGGGGCCGCTCTCCGTCTACCCCCCGGCCTCTTCCTCCTCGCTGTCGGCCGGCCACTCCAGCCCGCACCTCTTCACCTTCCCGCCCACCCCGCCGAAGGACGTCTCCCCGGACCCGTCGCTGTCCACCCCGGGCTCGGCCGGCTCGGGCCGGCAGGACGAGAAGGAGTGCATCAAATACCAGGTGCCGCTGCCCGACAGCATGAAGCTCGAGTCCACGCACTCGCGGGGCAGCATGACCACCCTGGGAGGGGCCGCCTCGTCGGCACACCACCCCATCACCACGTACCCGCCCTACGTCCCCGAATACAGCTCCGGACTCTTCCCGCCCAGCAGCCTGCTGGGGGGCTCCCCCACCGGCTTCGGATGTAAGTCGAGGCCCAAGGCGAGATCCAGCACAGGTAGGAACCTTCTTTGCCCCCCGCCCCTTTCTCCTCTTCCCACCTCTCCCTTCTCCTAAATCCAGGGCAGGGAGGAGGGAACCGCAGTCTGGCCCCTCCAGGGAGCTGGCTGGTGTTCCAGACCCTTCTGAGATTTGATTTCTTTCCTTTCTTCCAGCGGGGGGAAAGAATGAGGTGTGTCCTATCTCATTCCAGTCCTCAGAGCAGAGGGGAAGTGGGATCTAATTTACCCCCCCCCCACCATGAGCTGGGGAAGGAAAAAGACAAACAAAAACAAATACCCTGTCCTGCCTGCCTGGGGACCTTTGGGTTCTGCCAGTAACCTTTAGTCAGTTTCCAAGACCAAATGGAAAGCCCAGGGAATAAATCTTTAGTGTTTAATGCTAAAACGAAACCTCCTCAAACCTAAACAAACACAGGTCCCTCCTTTGACCCCCTGGCCTCTGCAGGCCTTCTGCCTGTTCCTCTGGGCTCAGCTCAGAGGGGGTCATGCAGGCAACAGAGGACAGCGCTTTATACAGACATGGATAAATAAAGCATGTGTATATTTTTGTGGGGGGGGCAGGACCCTGGCAAAAGCAGCTCACATATTCTTTACGTAGAAAAAGGGGCTGTCACCCTCAGTTCTGGGAGAGAGGTGGGCTCTGCCCTGGGGAAACTGGAGTGCAAATCAAACGTCCAGGGGGCCAGTTAGCTGTGGTGGCACACAGGCAGGGGCAGGAAGGTGTCTTAGGACCTATTCCTCGACTGATCTGAAGCCACAGGAGGTAGGAAGGACAGAACGACATTCCCTAGGTGCGGATCTCCGCTTTCTCTGCTCATCCTCTCTCAAAAAAAGCACCCCCTGTCTAAAGGAGAGCTGCATCTTTATTCTCTGGCTGTAGACGCTTGCTTTGAAAAAAAACAAAAACAAAAACAAAAACGACACCACCACCACCAAAGCCACACAACATATTTTGGCTTTCAAAATAAAATAATCCATCGCCAGTGTTGCTTCTAACTGAGTAGTTGAGAGACCTTGGGATTCTCTCACATGCNNNNCAGCTATAGTTTAAAAGATGATTTTTCGAAGATTGTTCTGTCTTCTTGGGTGGGTCCATTTCGGGGTGGGTCTGTCTGTCCTGACTCATTCCAACATCTCACCTCTGCCCCTGTCTATAGAGTTCTTATATACAAAGAAATGGTGAAAATCACTTGTCTTTTATGGGTGGGACGAGCAGTCTTGCAACCGGGCTTGCAAAACCCGGGTTTGAAAAACTTCCGAGGGAGGGCTCTGGGAGCCCAGTGACCATGAGATCAGTTTTCAGGGTTTTTTTCCAGGGTGACATTCACTCCGACTGCCTGGGCAGGACTGTCTCTATTTAGTTGATATGTTTTAGCTAATCCAATTATTTTCAGACTGCTGCACGCGACAGTTACATTGTTTATCCCGCGCCAGGAACTTTAATAGAGTCCGGATGCGGTTAGGCTGACAGAAGAACTCAGACCTGCATGTTCAGTGCATGAAAGTCGGCTGAGGGAGAGGGAGGTAGGCTCGCTGGTGGAGTCAAAGAGAAAGCAAGAGGAAGGGAGAACAGGCGGAGGAAAGTGGCCAGGCTGCCTTGCCGGGGGCTGGGCTTGGGCATGGAGTGGAGGGTTCCAGAGAAATGGGGTTCAGCTTGGCTCAGAAAAGCCGGGATTAGATCAGGGCTTGAGGACTGATTGCAAAGAGAGCAAACCGATGCATTTTGAGGTAGCGATGGGAATTTTTTTTTAAAGTTCTCTTTTCTGGTAGCGCAAAGTTTTGAGGGAAGATCATGGTATCTGAGGCTGGGGTGGTGGTTTGAGTAGGGGAGGGGACAGAATGACTTTTCCAGAGCCCCTGGTTTCTCTCCCCTCTGTGTGCACACCCTCAGCCTTCAGCTAGTCTTTTCCTTTCTCTCACTCTTTCTTCAAGCCTCTGAACATTTGGGGGCAGGTGGGAGGAAGGGCTGCAGTTACCCTAAACCAGAACCAGGAGCAACTACGGACCTATTGAAAAAAAAATACATATTTTACTTTTTATTTATTATTATTATTTTTTTGGTAGGTGGGGAGAGGAGAGAGACATTGCGATTTGGCTTTTTACTTCCCCCTTCTTATTCCTTTCTCACAGTCAGAAACCCCACAGCAGCACACCTGGGCAGCCAGGGAGCTGGGACTTTCAAGAGTGTGGGAGTGGGGAGGAGGGCTTCTAGACCCTTCCGGGTAGAGAGGGTGGAAATGGCAGCAGTTCTTCAGGGAGTTCTCTGGGGTTTAGTGGTTGCTTTTTTTTTTTCTTTTTGAACTTTGTGCAAAGGCACTTGCTGAAGGTAGAGACGGGAGAAGAGAGGGTTGTTGCATTTTGGAGGACCGGTTGAAGCAGTGGTTAGGGCACCTCGTGCTTTTCTAACGCCGGGCTGTCAGTGCTGGGTCTCCCTCTGCAAACAAAAGACAAAGCCTTTTAGCGAAGGGCCCTTGCTCGACTCCCCCGCCCCCCACCACCCTCCTCTGACGGGGGGCATCTCGCCCCACCTTCCCCTTTGCAGCCTCCGGCCCAGCTCCTACTCCTTCCGTCCAGCCCGTCTCGGGATTTCAGCTGGAGGCCAGGGGGGTGTTCGAAAATGGCTGTCGAATGTCAGGAGGCCTCGCAGCTCTGTGGTTCTTGTCACCTAAGAGAGAGAGCTGTCTGAGCAGCTCACACCAGGCAGTGAGCGAGGAGAAGGAAAGAAAGCAGGAGACAGTCAGGGCCTCCATTAGGAAAATTGGTTGTTTGCTGAAGTCACAGACTAGAGGCAACAATGAGACAAGGAAAAAAAAAAGAAAGAAAGGAAGAAAAAGCCAGACAAGGCAATCGCAAACTTGCGGAGTGAATCAAGACAGAAAATTGCTCTAGTGTGCAGAGCCTGGCTGGAGAGGCAACCGTTGCTAGTTCTGAAGGTCCTTCTAAAAAGGAAGCTGTCATCCTCCCCGCCGGCTGACAGAGGGAAGGAAATCAGACTACTCACGTCAGGCCGGGAGATCCCCCAGCCCCGGTGCCTAGGAGCCGGCTGCGGCCCCACGCCTGCCACCGCCGGGACTCCACCCCAGCCCGGCTGCGGGACGCCAGGGAGGAGGGGGCCGGCGACACCTCGCCCAGCCCTCCCGGCCCAGCAGGCAAGGGGCAGAGTGACAGGGACCCGACAGGCCCCTGTCTCGGCCCCGTGGGGAGTGGGCCTGAGTCCCCCCGCCCCAGGCCAGCACAGGCCGGCGTCGCTGCCCCCAGAAGGGGCTGACCCGGTGCCTGCGTGGGCACGGGGACTGCCCGGTCTGCCCGCCCCCTGGCTGGGCTGCAGCAGGCGCCTCCTCGCCCACTTGCTCTGTTCTCCTTCCTCCGTGCCTCCCCCTCGTCCCGCCAGCCAGGCCACAGGCTTCTGACTCCAGTGGAAGGTGTCCATGCAATTTGGTCCCAAGCCTTTCTGAGGACCAGTAGATATTGTACCTGGACACGTGCTCCTGGCTCAGCAGCGCCTGAGTTTGTGGGTAATGCCAGTGGCTTGGGGGAGGCTCTCTGTAGACCCTGGGTTGAACAGCTTTTTGGAATTTGACAGAATATATATATATATAAACATTTTCCTTAACTCCTTACATTCTTCTTCGTCTTTTTTTTTTTTTTGAAAAAGGAAAGTGGACAAAAACTAGTCAGCACCATTATGAGCTCCAATGTCAGGCAAAACCCTCCATTTCTGAAAGTCTCTTTCCTTCCCTAGAACCTGTCCCTGAAGGAAAAAAAAAAAAAACAAAACAAAACAGCTTACAGGTGTGACATCCCCCCCCCACGTCCTTCATACTTGCCTAGGGGTTTCCAAAGGCCAAACAGGGCCTAGGCCCCCAAGTCAGCCTTGTTCTCCTGGTGTAGGGAGTCCTCCAGATTCCCAAGCAGCCTGCCCCGCTCTCTTCCTCCACCCTGGCTTCCTGGTAGTTTGGAATTAGCCGATCAAGCTCAGAAAACGAAACAACCTTTAGGGGCTCATCTTTGTCCCCTGTCATCCTCCCGAACCTCCCTCCTAGCAACCCCAGAGAAAGCGAAACCCTCTCCCGACTCCTCCTCTTGGGAGACCAGCTTCAGTGGGGCTACCGGCTTTTGCAGGGTCGGTGGTGGGTGGGGGCAGGGATGCTGGTACATGCCCGCCAGGAGGATGAGGCCCCCCAAGAGCTGGGCAGGTTCTCCCAGAAACGGTCCTCCCTTTCCTTCTCCCACAGAAGTTGGAAAGAAATCAGTGAGCAAACTGCCCCATGGTCCTAAAATGGTATTTTGAAGGATTCTCTCCAGGAGCTTTCCCTCCGGAGATGGGTCTGGGTCACTCTCCTGCCCCTGGAGTGAACCGGCCTGGCCGGTTTTTTTGTTTATTTTGTTTGTTTGTTTTTTTGGAAAAAGAGCAACTGCAGGAAGGCCTCGGTTAGTGAGCTGTCCAGAGGCCGCCCCCCTCCCTCTCTTAAATTGGCCTGTTCTCCTGATCTGCCCCTCATGCTGCTCCTTCCAGCCCTTTCCTCCCGCCAGCATCTCCAGGGGTATTTCCCTCCAACACCTCCTGGCCTGGTCCAGCTGGGGTCATACTTCGCCTTCCGTGTGGGTCACGGTGGCTGGCAAATTACAGAAAACCTTGGCCTCTTCTAGGAAGAGAAAAGGTGATGGGGGAATGAGGGGACCCCACGGGGTCTTCATCTATTATTTGCCAGTTGAGGACATTTCCAGTTTTATTGGAAGTAGAATCTAAAGCCTTGGGTCCTCAAAATCAATCAGCCAATGGATCAATCTATTCATCGATTTATTATCTGTTTCTGTATCTAGCCATTGATTCATCTTTCCTTTTTCCCCATCCTAATCGTCAGGATTTAATTGATCTCTATAGACAGACCCCTTTGTTTTCCTTTGAGGGAACCGAGTGGAATGTTTTGCTTTGCCACAGTCCAGGACTTAGAATTTTCTCAGGGCACTATTTCAAGTTGCAATTTGCCTTCTTCCTTGGCCGGGCTCGATCTTCCCCATCAAGTCAGGCAGGCCCAGAGCAAGGTTCTGCTGCTGTTTATTCATGAGCCTCTGCGTGGGGTGGGGCGGGAGCTGAACGGTGTACGGGGAATGGTGAAGCTTTCACAGGGCCAGAGGGTGACTCTTCCCCACTCGGGAGCCATCTTAAGGGAGGCGGTGGGGGGAGGGGGAGGTGGGGGAGAGGTGGTGGGAAAGTTCCCCAACAGAGGGAGCAGAGAAGAGAAAAAAAAAGTTCCCAATTTTACTTTCATTCCCTCCTTCTGAGTGCTGTCAGTGTTCCTTCCATAAGTGACTTATGTGTGGTCTTGTTTCCAGAAGGCAGGGAGTGTGTGAACTGCGGGGCCACCTCAACCCCGCTGTGGCGGCGGGATGGCACTGGGCATTACCTCTGCAACGCCTGCGGGCTCTACCACAAAATGAACGGACAGAACCGACCGCTCATCAAGCCCAAGCGAAGGCTGGTGAGTTCTCCTCCAGAAACACTGATCCAACACGAACCATTGTGTGTTTTTAATTTCCTCTCTTCAGGAAGGAGAGCTTTCTGCAGGAAATTGGCAGGACAGCTCAAAATCATGTCAGCTTGCTTGGGATCCTTTCCCCCCTGCCCCCTTTTTCTCTTCTCAAATTCGATATACAGAGAAGCTCGCTCGCTCTTTCCCATCACATTTCCTAAGTCACTTAGCAAATTTTTAAGGATGCTGGCTTTTTGGTTATCAAATCTCTAATGTGTTTACAAATAGAATGAGAGGGAACCAGGGCAACTGAGTTCCGATTCATCGCTAATGGCTGTGCCACAGACGGAGAAGCGTGGTGTGCGGATGCATGAACCAGGAACCACCTAGAACACATCCCTACGCGGCAGACTCCCCCCTCCCTAGGAATTGAGCACAGGTTCATTGCCACGGAGGGGTCTCCTGCGCCCATGCTTTAAGATCGTTGGGGCCCATTAGCTGAATTTCACTAGCAGCAGCCACTGAGTCTAGCTGAGTTTTTCTTCTTTTCTGGTCGTAAGGATTGAAGACTTTCCACAGCTCATGCCTTTGGGAAAAGCCCTGTGATTCCTGTCTTGCCTCTTGGTCTCATGTAACATTTGTTCTTATTTCCCCTTTGAACTTCTACCGGGAGGGTGACGGTTTTTAATCCCCTCCTTCTTTCTTTCTCAAATGTCTTGACCCTTAGGAATACTTGAGCAATTTATAAGGAAAACTAGCAGGAGAATTTCATTTGTGAACTTGTCTTTGGAACCTCAGGCTCGGATGGAATAGCAAGTGGATGTAACGGACAAATAGAAGCAGGCTTGGCAAATGATAACCTTAACCACAGTGAAGAGATCAAAATGCTTTCTGTGGTGATGACATTCACCAAGCACAGAGGGGAGGAGGGGAATTTCCCCATGCAGATGAGTGGATAAAGCTGCATCCATCGAATTCTAAGTGTGGGGGGGGGAGGGGAGAGGAGAAACAAATCCTCTGTATTCTTTTTAAAGAACTATTTGTCATCTCCATCAGATTTAATGCAACTCAACACCTTTCACATCCTTTTCAGAAGAAGGAAAAACTTTCTAGGGATGGAAGGGCCCACGTGACTTTAATTTTTGGCTATCCTCGGTCTCCCCGCTTTATTCCTTCTGATCATTGCCCCCTTCTCCAGCGTTCTCAACCTCCCCCTACTTGTCCCCATGCACTTGGGTATTTTTTTTTCCTTTCTCTCATGTGCAAAGCTAACTTCCTAGGAAAAAGCTGCCGGATATCTGAGCACTGGAGATAACTCATAAACAACAACTCAGCTTCCCCAACCTAAACATCAAGATGTTTGAACGTATCAGAACAAGTGTTTGAAAAAAAAAATGGCTGGAGGTGTTAGTGCAGAATGAATATGATCGCACCACAAAAGAATGTTTTGAATCACTCAAACCTGGCCTTAGTAAAAAAAAAAAAAAAAGAAAAGAAAGAAAGAAAGAGAAAGAAAGAAAGGAAAAGAAACAAAACTAACAACAACAACTTTCTTGTTAAAATAAGTCATGGTACCATCCTTATAACTGGATTTTTTTTTAAGGTAAAAAAAAAATAAGAAAAAAGAGGGTATAAATTCTCAGACTATGGGCTGGTTGGTGAGCAAGAGTGCATTTGACATTTCCTTGGGGTTTCCTCTGTCTGGGCAGCTTGCATCCGAGGGCTCTGCTTGCATTTTATACACGTTTGTCTTCATTCACCTTTCGTAAGAAATCTCTAGAACTCTGAGTAATAATTGCTTTTAATTCCGGAGTTCATTGGCTGTCACATTTTAAGCTGTCTTTTCTGTCTTAGTCATCTGTTCTGGGTGGTTTTTATATTTTTAGTTCCATAGAATTCATATGCTCCAGAGAGCGACTCAGAGCACATTCAGGATATTTTTTTTCCTTTTTTTTTTTTTTTTTTTTTTTTTTAGCCCTTAGATGTGTTTGGCTTCTGAGTACCTAGAACTTTCTTTTTCTTCTTCCTTATATTTCCTGTTCCTTCACGCCAGCCCCGCCTCCCCACTTTGCTATTTTGTGCACGTTTGCTGATTCGCTGAAGACCACCCAGCCCATAAATGTAGCTAGCTTTTCCGTAACATGCCTATCTAACCCCGAATAAGCTCATGCAGGAAATAGAAGAAATGACCAGAGAGGAGATCCATAGAATATTCTTTCCGAGGCTTGCCAGGGTTTTAGTATGTCTAACGGCCAGCTGAGTAGAGCTTGCTTTATTAATCTACTTTGTCTCCTGCGAGTGAACCAAACAGTGTGGCTTTTAGAGGTTCTGTATAAATTCGCATCAAGTCTGTGGACCGGAGATGTATTCTGAGGCCGCTTGTATTTACGTTACTGTCTGTATACTGGGAAGGACGGCACCGGGGACCTCCTCGCGTGGAGCTTGAACTTTACCCCCTGGCATTATGCGTTCGAGGCACACCTTAAAATTGCTGAGCTAGGAAATCTGCTGCCCGCGTAGATATTCATCGACTCTATGTCAGTATCTGTATTCAAGAAAAAGTGCAGGAAGATAATAATAATGACACGATACCATCGTTGTCAGAATCATCAAGCACTGATTTTCTGTATCGTTTTCTTCCCAAGAGTGTACAAGTGAAAGTTAGTCCGCTCTCAGCTCAGCACGGTTCGTCAGGCAGGTGCGCGCGGACGTGCAGGGTCAGAGGCGAAGTCCCTGGACTATGGCAAACTGTTTCCAAAACGGACAGCTGGAAAGCAGGACCTTCTCAGTGATGACGGAGAAGCGCTCTTTTTACTTCCCAGTTTTTTTAAAACACAGAAAATGAAGAATAACAAAAATAATAATAGTAAATAAATAAAAGCCATAGCTCTGCTCTTTAAGCTTGCAGGAAAGAGGAGCCTATCTGTGGGACAATTTAGTGGTTTGAAGGGAAGGGAATCCGACGGCTTGATTCAGAATAGCCACGAGGTTTCCCATATCTGGCAGTTCTGGGTGTGTGGCCTAACTTTTTGCTTGAGGAAATATTGATGGAAAAGCATACCACGATCCCTCTAGTTTGAACTCAGGCTTTTATAAACATGCCGGAATTTTCTAGATCACAGATAGCTGAATTCTTGCTCCTTCTCTGGCCTTTGATAATATATTTGAGTCCAGAGCTGGGGAATACTTCTTTTGCAGTTAAAATTGTCTTTGTAGTCCGGGGGGAGGGGGGAGGAATTGACAGAGGTATATGTTAAGAGGAACCCCACTTCGTTTTCTTTGGAAAGTGTTTGAATTAAAAAAAAATTTTTTTCCCCCTCAAAGCGTGGACGTAGAGAATAGTACCCATGTAAGTTTAAGTGCGCCAAAAAGCGAAAGAAAAATCTTCTTCTTAAAGGAAATGAAGTCAGTGACACAATCAAATAATTAAAATTCAAGCCGAGCCTGACATCTGACCGGCAACTCTTGGGCTCTGTGAACAGCAAATAGGAAATACCTAATTTCACGAAGGTGAAATGAGATGAGAGCAGGATGGGAGGGGGGGGGGGTTCCTGTTGATTATTAGAGTTCTCCGTTCTTTTCAGTTTGGCTCATGAACTGAAAGCCACCTACCCAGAAGGAGGGGGATGGTCACCAGGAGTGACCTGAGCCTGGAAGGGCTGGGCCGTGCCAGTGGAGGGCTGCTGCAGGTCTGCTGGGGGTCTGGCTCACGAAGGATGTCCTGCTTGGTGCTTCCTAAGTGGCCCCGTCCTGTGGGTGCCTGCCACACATGCACACACACACACACACACACACACACACACACACAGGGGCGCAGACACTCTCCTGCCGTGTGGGCCCCCTGTTCTCTTTCTAAACCAGCATTTCTTGATTTGGGAGCTGTCAAGAGCTCTAGATGTTTGGGTTTGCTCTTCCTCTGCTCTTAGTGTGTTGTGATGGCCAGCGGCCTCGGTGAGAATTGATCTTGGCAGTTGTCCTTGCAAAAGGCCTCCTGGGAGTCCGGGGCTCAGGGGTCCTGAGAGCCTGGTACCACGGTTACTTCAAAGTTGCTACCCATACAAGTTAAACATCTGGCCAACTTTGCTGGACGAGGCTCAGGGGACCATTAGCTCGGGGGAGGTGGCGTTGGCTCTCTGAGCCTCCCGGTTCGGCCCCGCAGAGTGGCGGGTGAAATTCTGGTCACTTGACGACCGTGTGACATGCTCCCCATGCCAGTGGATTGGCTGTATTTTTCGTCTTGAGGCAGCTTTTGGGGATCTTTATTACTTTCATGTGGGCCACTTGCTAGTTTTGATTTCAATGATAATTTTTTTCTTTTTCTTTTTGTAAGTGTGTCTCCGTGGTTCTGAAAACCCATTTCACATCTGTTTCGATTTTACCCTCTCTCTCTCTCCGCCCCCCACTCCCAGTCGGCAGCAAGAAGGGCTGGTACGTCCTGTGCGAACTGTCAAACCACCACCACGACGCTCTGGAGAAGAAATGCCAACGGAGACCCCGTCTGTAACGCCTGTGGGCTGTACTACAAGCTTCACAATGTAAGTGTCCCGGGACCGGACCTGGTTCCTTTCCTGGGGGTGCCTGGGAGAAGGCGTCACCTGCTCCGGGTCCCCTGTTCCATCAGATCGCCCTCCCTTGGGCCAAATCACAGACCTCAGAACAGCAGCGTCAGAGGGGACCTACTCTGTCCCCCATGGCGGTGCTGAGACGGGACAGTGTGGGGCCGAGGACGACCCGCGCCCCAGGTCTGTGTGGACAGCAGGGCGATGTGGGCATCCAGTGCCTCAGGGGGGCCTGGCCTGGGCTTTCCAGTCTTCCCTTTGGAAAACTGTTACCGTTTGATGTTTCCTTGCGGTTGAAACTTACTTTTTGCAAAAGAGGGAAAGAGGGCAGGCGGGAGAGGGGAGGGGAAAGGTGGGGAGAATGGAGTGGAATTGTGTGCGTGGCCCATGCAGTGCTGAGACGGTACAGGTCCGTCACCGAGGGGAGCAGCCTCGCCTACCTGTTGTGAATGTTAAATGGACTCTCTGTATAAAAGTTGGGAAATGAAATGTCTGGCATATTTCCTCCGATGTCATTGTCCTCAGCCGCAGAGACTGGGGGAGAGCAGCCGAGTGAGGTTATCCATACCAGGGAAGAGAAACTCTTGTCTCCTCGTCTGTATAATCTTTGTAGAATGAGAATTGCCAGCCGGTCACCTGAGCATAGCTGTGTTGTTTCTAATCTTTTCACTGGGGGGGGCGGGGCTCCCGTCTTGTAATATCTTTACGTTCAAAACAACAACAAAAGAAATCCGGGTATTTTTTTGTTTGTCTGAAAAACTCCGGCTGATAGGTCATGACCTAATGAGGCCTGAAGTTTAATTCATCCCAAAGAAGAAAATGGCCATTTTTCCCTCTGTGTCTCTCACTCGCCTCTTTTGCTTGGATTCTGCTAAGGTCTCCTTGCCAATCTGACTTTGGCAAAGTCTGGGGCTGAATGGGGAAGAAGCTTCTTGCTCAGGGCCATTCTGGCAGGGACTCTGTCTCACCCAGGAATACCTGGGAATCAGGAGGAAGCTTTTCTGGTTAGATTTTTTGAGTCACAGGAGAACTTCTTTGCCTTTTGGGAGTAAGTTGCTGCCATGTCCAGGGACCCCGTGACACTCCTGTCCCTGCCTTCCATGTCATCCCTTCCTGCCACGGTCCCTGTGCGATGCCCAGCCTGACGGCACTGGTCTTGCTGTCACTGTCTCTCGATCCCTGGACTGCAGTGTATACCTGTTTATCAGCAGTGAACCCCAAGTTCCGTTTTCACTTTGGGGGGAATTTACTGCTCCCTGCAGTGGAGAGAAACAGATTTGTGATTAAAATCTGGAAGATTTGGGGGATCAGAGTTTCTGGGCTACTCGGCCATTGGTACAGCCTTTCCCGATTGTTTTGGCTGTAATTTATGGTTTTCAAAGAACTTTCAAGTTACTTGATTACATTCGAGCCTCAGATAGTCCCACGATGCAGACAGGGCAGAAATTATTTTATTTCCGTTGTACTTGAAGGCGTTATGACTCAGAGCATCAAGTGTCTTGTGCCAACGAACATGGCTGATGGAGCGGAAGAGCCGGGACTGGTTTCAGAGCAGGAGTGTTAGGACTGATAGTGACCGGTGGAAAGTAAACACTTTCTCATCTCAGCATGTCCCAGAGTTCAATTCAAAGTAATGAATTGGCTGCATATGTATGTTTCTTTCCTCTTCCCACAGAAGCACAGGAAGGCTGGGAAATTAACCAGCCATAAATTTCTCAGACTACTTAGCCATGATGGAGATATGGTCTCAATTGTGTCCGATCTAAGGAAAGCTCTGAAGGATATTGATTTCTCATCAAATCTTCACTGCTCACTCCCACCCTATTCTTTTTTTTTTTTTTTAAGATTTTATTTATTTATTTGACAGAGAGAGACAGCCAGGGAGAGAGGGAGCACAAGCAGGGGGAGTGGGAGAGGAAGAAGCAGGCTCCCAGCGGAGGAGCCTAATGTGGGGCTCGATCCCAGAACGCCGGGATCACGCCCTGAGCTGAAGCAGACGCTTAACGACTGCGCCACCCAGGCGCCCCCTCCCACCCTATTCTTAACTATTGCTCCCGACCTCGTGGTTGGGCTCCAGTGGCTGGGAGAGGACCTTGCTCCCCAATAGGAGTGGTTTTTCCGTCTTCTCTGGTTTAGCAAGACTTCACAAAAGGAGGCAATTTAGGTGTATCTAACGACGGGAGATTATAATCTATTAACATTCTCATTGCATCATGTTTGTTATGCCCATTTGGATACCTGTGCATGTATGCTATGACTTAGTTCCTTTCTTCTTATCTAGGTGTTTCGATAACTACCTATCTCAGGATCAGTGTATCTAGGTGGTGTTGAGACTAGTTATCTGGGTTTGTGCTGCTATCTGTGTAACTAGATATTATATTTAGATATCTGGCTGTGTATATCTAGATACCCGCGTAAAGAGCTGTGTGTCTAGACATTATCTTGGGGGAAGATTTGATGTGACAGTAGATTCCTATCACCTCTGCAAGCTGCATCTTTATCTTGATTGTCACTTTGAAGAAGGAACCCTGAGATGTTCTTTTGGCAGTGACCTTTTAGCCCTTCTACCTTCCTGGCACAAGAGGGAATTGGGTCTCAGCCCCAGCATGGGGTTCTGTACCCCTCTTCGGGGTGACCTCTCCCAGCTCAACCCCAGGATGCTGTGTGTCTGCTGTTCCCAGAAGCGTTGTTGGCAGCCTTTGCTCTTGGCCGTTGGGTTCTGTCTTCCTTAACTGTCCTTTTCTAGCTTGGGGAGCAGACAGGTAGATCCTGGAGCCAGGCAAGCCTCCTCTCTTGCTCCACCCTCGAGGCCCCGGGTGGAAGAGGAGTCAGGAATGACTGGGACCCTGACATCCCCCCTCGAGCTGGTTTGCCACATCTCCCTGAAGTGTGGCTACATGCGTGGTTTGATGCATGGGGCAGATGTCTGCCAGTGAGGTGCCTCCGATTCTGACTTCTTGTGGGGAGTGATCTCTGCTTGCTCTGTAAAGTCCCCTCTCTTGATTCTACCCACCCTCCCCACCCCCAGCAAATGCATTTTAAAAACAAAACAGACAGAGGCTTCTCAAAAAGAGAGAGACATGGTATGCTGTCTCAGATGCAGAAGACTCATTGAAGACCTTCAGAGTAGGCCCTTGCTTGTCTCTTTCCAGGAGCTCACTCCTGATCTCCGATTTTCCAGATGAGGGTGCTTTCATGCCAGCACAGTTGTGCACGCCCCGAAGTGCTTACAGCAAGTACTTGGTGACGGGTCGTTCGGCTGTTTGACTGGTTAGGGGTGCAGAGTCAGAACTAGGCAGAAATTGCAACTTTGAGTCATTGCTCGGTTGCGGTGACGGGGGCGAGAGACCACCTTCTGAAAAGACACACTGCATTAAAACACGGCCCCCAAACCTACACATTCCAGGGGAAGATTTTTACAGCATCCCTTACTGCGAGAAAGCCAGGCAGAAGAGAGGCATCCAAACGTTACTTTGGAGAGGGGTGCAGCCCTAGTCTCTCCAGGCAGAGGGAGTTCAACTCTCGAGATCGATCGCATTGGCAGTTCCTTCTTGGTCCTACTGCAGATTTCCGACGAGGAGACACAATGTTACTTCCCTCTTAAAGATTCCTTCCTTGCCTCCATTCTCATGAAATATTCGAAGGAGATTCTGGTGAAATCAGACCAGTATTATAAATAGTTACCAGAGAAATGCAGTCATATGGGGTGGGTCTCTAGAATACGGTCCTTGGGAACGCGGAGTTTCCCGAGGCACGTTTTCCCCGAAGTGACTGATGTGGGTGAATGTGATCAAAACCCTCTGCGTTGGAACACCTCACCCGTGATCACTCGGTCGCTGCAACCGAGAGAGGCGGACAGTCGGAACTTCGCCACAGAATCTGCAGGACTCGGGGTCCCCGGGAGGGAGACAGGAGGGGGTGGGGAGGAAGGAGCCCCTGAAAGCAGATCCCTGTTGCGGGGCGGGCAGAGCGACCGTGTTGAGGGGTGACAGCCTGTGCCCTTTCAGAGCCAGCCAAAAAGTAAAAAAAAAAAAAAAAAATTGATCTCTGTTTAGATTAACAGACCCCTGACCATGAAGAAGGAAGGCATCCAGACCAGAAACCGAAAAATGTCTAGCAAGTCCAAAAAGTGCAAAAAGGTGCACGACACGCTGGAGGACTTCCCCAAGAGCAGCTCGTTCAACCCGGCCGCCCTGTCCAGACACATGTCCTCTCTCAGCCACATCTCCCCTTTCAGCCACTCCAGCCACATGCTGACCACGCCGACGCCGATGCACCCCCCGTCCAGCCTCTCCTTCGGACCTCACCACCCTTCCAGTATGGTCACCGCCATGGGTTAGAGCCCCTGCTCGATGCTTCTAGGCCTCCCGGCGAGAGTCCCTCCAGCCCCTCCTACGTGCATTTTTGCAGGAGCAGTATCATGAAGCCGCAAACCGATGGATCTATGTTTTTGAAGGCAGAAGGCAACATGGCGTTTGCCACTTTTGCAGACGAGCTCACTGTGCTGTGTTCTCGATCGCTGAATCTGGATCCCATTTGTGAATAAGCCATTCAGACTCCTATTCCCTATTTATCAGGGTCTCTCTAGTGCTGTGAAAAAAAAAAAAAAAAGAAAAAAAGAAACCATGCCGAACATTGCATATAACTTATACTGTAAGAAAATACTGTACATTTGAAGAAGACGTTATCGCATCGCGTAGCTGTAAGAAAGGCATGAAGGACGCCAAGAGTTTTAAGGAATACGGGGGAAATAAAGTGTGGAAATTAAGAAGAAACTAGGTCTGCTATTCACACGGACAAACGGCCAGTGTTGAGTCCTTGCGCTGGTCACAGTGGTTGGATGCATTAACAGGAAAAAAAAAAAAAAAGCAAAAAAAAAAAAAAAGCAAAAAGTCATAGGCAAATCATTTGTTCAAAGCGGTGGGCGTCCGTCTAGGAAATTCTGTCAGTTCTGGGCGGTGATTGTGGCCACTCACACACATTGCCATCGAGGGGGTCCGAGAGCCCCACTCAGGCCTGCCGGCTTTGTGAACAAGTCCCTGTAATTGTTGTTTGTATGTATAATTCAAAGCACCAAAATAAGAAAAGATGTAGATTTATTTCATCATATTATACAGACTGAATTGTTGTACAAATTTATTTACTGCTAGTGTTAAGAGCTACTTTTTGTTTTCATATTTTCCTTCTTTCTCAATTTTTTGGTTGAATAAACTAGATGACATTCAGTCGACCTAAGGTGGCTTGTGCTCTGGAGGGCTTCTTTTCCCGTTTGTTTTTGGATGATATTTATTAACTAGCTTCTAAGGGTACAGCAGCCTCTGTCTCTTCCCTCGCGCCTCCCGCAGCCTGGGCTGTCAGGGTAGCAACGTATGAGCTCCCGACGTGCATGCCAGCGACCTCGGCCGGACAGCCGGGGTCCTGAGAGCAGCCTGGCTGATGTTAGCTTCCGTTGTGTTCTGTGTTAGTGATCATTGCCTTCATGCAGTCTGTTGGAATACTAATATAAAAATAAAGTGAAAATATTTTAAAACAACCAAATAACATCGTTATCAAAGTGGTGGCCAAGCTCTTAGAAAATCTGGTAGTTCTAGCTAATTTAAAAACAAAACCCAAACATGTTCAGTTATTCACTAGGAAATAATGCAAACATTTATTCCTTTGGGAAGCCGGGCATCTTTGGAGCTCTCTCTGCAGCCCAGAGGCTTTTTTTCCCCTCGGGGGGCGGGGGGGAGGAGGACCGGAGTACCTCTGTGTCCCTTCATGAGCTGCAGCCCCTCTCCTGCTGGCCCGAGAGCCTGGGCAGCCAAGTCTCCTCGTAGGAGCAAGGGGGAAGATTTCCTCGCCGAGATTCACAGGCGGACTGCAGATGATGGATTCCTCGTGCTTCTCTGTGGGATGTGAAGGAGCTGGGCTGGTGCTTGAGTTCATCTCTGTTTTGCTTTTCTACTGTTGAATCGAATAATACCGCAGTGGAGGGTTTATTGGCATGTTTGCGACACACGAAATAACCGTTTTTGTAACTTACGCTGTATAGTTTCCTTTTACTCTGTTGACAGAATGTGTAACGAATGGCACACATTTTAAAATCTCTGTTAAATCGCCTCTCTGCTTTCTTAGCAAATATTTTAAACCTAAAGCTAAATGTTGAAATAAAGGAGTTAGAGACTTAACTGAGATGCAAACGGAGATCTTACTGGCTCCTAATTAATGACCTGCCCTCGGAATGTTGTTTTCAGCTACTTCTAAAGCACCGGAGGAACTCATCATCTGTTGTCGTATTAAATTTGGCAGATTTTCTCGCGTAGCTCCAATGTCTCAGGATCTGCCACCGCCTTTCTTCGTGAACAGATTTGAGTGCGTGCTCTTTCACCTTAAGAACAGGGAGTTCAAATTCTTGACATTCTTGGGGTGGGATGGTGGGGGGGGAGTGTGGCACACACGTAGAAAAATCCCAAACTCAGTACTCCAGCTCCATTTTGTGTGAGGGACTCCGGCGATACTGGCGTCTCTGGTCCTACTCCTTCAGAGAAGTGTCATTTTATCATTCTGTCCGTTGCTTTGGCGTTCTAAGATATTTCTAGAAGATGGTGCAAAAGATCTAAAATATACATGATAACGATGATTCAGTGTCTTCGTTAGAGCGTTATCACGTGTTTCCGTGGTTTTGTTCTTTTCTTTTTCCTCCTTTTGACTTCACTTACACAGAAGACACTAGAAGGGCAATGAGAGAGAGGGTTTAATCTAGAAAAAAACAGAACAGGGTTGTAGATCTAAAATATTGCTCAAATATTTTTGAGGGAATGGTATCCCTAATTCATTTTCAACCTTTTTTTTTTTTAAGATTTTATTTATTTGAGAAAGAGGGAGAGAGGCAGAGGGAGAGGTAGAAGCAGGCTCTCCACTGAGCAGAGAGCCCGACATGGGACTCCATCCGAGGACCCCGAGATCACGACCTGAGCCAAAGGCAGCCACTTAGCCAACTGAGCCATCCAGGCGCCCCAGTTTTCAACCTGTTTTGCCTCACTTTTGAGATAGTTGCATTAGCTTATCCCTGGGAGGTATGTCTTTAACACATTTAAAAAGCCAACTTAATAGAAAAAAATAAATGACATAGTCACGGAACGTTTTTGCTGTTTACGAGCCCCTCTTATATTATGACAGTGGAAATTCATGAAGTAAAAATTTAGAATTTAAGTACTTCTGTCATGTTGTCAACACATACCTAGGGAGTGTCTAGACTGAAGTCCGTTTCAAACCACTTTTTTTTTTAAAGCAGACCAGGAAATGGAGAAACCCAGACTCCCGCGTCTTACTCTTAGCGTGTGACATTTACACGTTATTCCCCTTCACGGACGACGGGCCCCGCGGTGAGACTCCCAGCCGGGCCTCAGGGTGAGCCGCAGACGTGGGGACACCCAGAGCCCGCCTTCTGAGATCCGTGTCTATTTTCTGAACCTCCCTTTGGTGTCAGAATCATTTTTCAAGCTTTGTCCTCGTCCCAGGACTTCATTTTAGTGTATCCTAGTCAAGAACTGGGTGAAGGAAGGAAGCAAAGCTTTCCCAGGTACTGTGTGCCTGACGTGAATTTAGTGAAAAAAGATCCGTTCACGAGATTCAAACGCAGGAACTCATATGACTTCCTTCCCTCCCGCCCCCCCATATTTTCCTCACAACGGTGACTTGTCCCCGTTTCAGAGATTTGGAAGCTTTGTGCTCCGTGCTCTCTTTCGTTCCACACCACCCCCATCCTCAACCTCAAATCCACCCCAACATCTAGAATCATTTTTGTGACCTCTCCTGGACAGCAGTCATGATTGACTCCTCTAGATAAATTCCCTTCAATTTCCAAGCTAAGGAGAGGTTAGACATAATAATAATAATAATGATAATAATTACTTGGAAACTTAAAAATGGTTGAAAGTCCAAAAGAAAACATCCGAACGATCGCGTCTTACATACAGTTTTCACCACGAAGCAAACATTGTAACTATGCTCTGAACATCTGAGTGACATACCAACCCCTTTCCTGCCGTTTCAAATGAAGTTCTGGAGCACATTTTCATGTCTGTGTCGTCCCACTTGCTCAAGCAGGGTGCATGCACCCCCAGGTTGGACGTGTCCATACCCTTCGCAGACGTGCATTAGAATGGTAAGTCGGGACTTCAGAGAAATTCATCGATCATTTGAACGTGTGACGACAACTGTTCTGGAGTCTGGAAGCTTGGGTCTCGTCCCCAGCTCTTCCGCCAATGAACGGAATGGTCTGAGGCCATTCGTTTGATTTCTCTGGGAATCGGCTCTTGATCTGTGTAATTGGATGGGAAGATCTCTAAGACCCGCTGGAGAAGACAAACTCTGTGATTCCATTGGATTTGTTTTTTTTTTTTTTTTTGAGAATATCCTTTATTAGGAACGACGTCCTCACACTCACTGTCAGAGTTTAGACCTGGGTGTTCTAAACGCCTAGAATGATCATATTTCATAAGATTCCAGATGGGTCCGGGGTAATCCCACTCCCAACCGTCCTTGCTGCTATCTGGCAAAAACACAAATTAACTTGTATTTGGTGACTGTCATCCCAGGACAGGAGTTAGTGTCCCAGTCTCTGCAGATTTCCTACTCTTTCTGAAATGTGTCCGGCCCCTCTTGAGTGGAATACACAGGACTTGCTTGTCCTGCTGATGTTGGCAGTGTGGTTCATATTTCAGTCATCCATTGTGTAAAGAAATTCTGCCTGAAGTGCTTACAGGCTATTCTAGGGAGATAGCCAGAGCCCGGTGTTTCATTTTCCTGGTGCCCCCCCTTCTCTTTGGAGAAGGGGATAAGCAGAGGAAGTAGATCAATGTCCCCCCAAAGCTGTTCCTTTTAGGGTACTCTGTTCGGATTCCGATGTCTCTAGACCCTTCCTTGCTCACCCTCCAGCTTCTTTGCAGGGATCCCGGTACATTAGCCACATTGTTTGTGGTGCGTTTTTACAATCCCCTGTCATGTCTGTGTGCAGTTTGGCAGGCTGCACATTGGAGTGGGGATTTGGAGAGGTCCCAGCCCGAAGACCTGTGAACACCGGGAAGGCAGCGTGTGTTCCGAAGGAGGCAGCTCCGGGCTGAGAACTGTGCAGCCTCAGGATGTGGACACCGGCAAGGCTCTCAGCTCCTGGAAGGGGATCCTCGTTCTTTGACATGATCTGAAGGGGACCCCACGGCAGAAAGATTGGGATGGTGTCTGCAGGATGCCCAGACTACTAGGTAGTTGCCTAAGAAATCAGCCAGTCTGGTTTTCCTCTGTTTGGTCTTGGGGCATAAAAACCTGCTAGAAAATGCAAGTTTTGTTTTCTTCCTTTGCTTTCTTTTTCTGACTATCAAGTTAGTGAAGACGATAGTGAGCAAATTTGTAAACTACCCAAAAATGGCCTTTTTTTTTTTTAATAGAAAAGTAGTGGAAGAAAGGGAGGATTTGGGGAGGTTGCTGTTGAATCGCCTGTGCGCAGTCGGGTCTTTCCATTCATTGCTCTCAAGTGCCTGAACGAATCTGCTGGGCCCTGGGTAGGGGATGTGGGGGCAGAGGTGGAGGTAGGGGCGGGAGGGGCTTGGGGAGAATATGTGCTCTTTGAGGGTCATTATAACTCCATTTCATGAACTGGATGGGACCATTAAGTAAAATCCACCTTGTAAAAAGTGGCCGCCCTCACCTCTCTTGTGATCAGGGGGGACTCCACTCCCCTGTATCGGGACCTGCATTTCAGGACCAAAGCGAGAAGAGCCCCTGTACTGCTTGGACAGCAGGGAGCCGCTCTGAGCACACCAGCGGCTCCAGCCACGGACCCTGGCCACGGTCACCTGCTGCTTCAGCGGCAGCTGCCTGGAATTCCCTCCAGCGACAGTCCCGTAATACTGAGTCCAAAATTCGAGTTCTCTACGACAGGCGAACCGTTCCTGTGCTGGGTGGTCTTGGATAAACTCGAGAACCGAGGGTGTGAAGCCATGCTGTTCTTCACTTGGACCGTCTGCGGAGCCTTCTGGCAGCAAGCTGGGCCTCCCTCAGAGAGTTCCAAATCTCCCAGTGGTCCATCCACTGGTTGGGTTCACTCTTCTGAGGATCCCATGACTCCTGACAACTGTCTGGACCCATGGGAACCTCCTGGAAAGACGAGGGGACTGGTCATGTGTTTGGTCTGACCCTTGGAACAGGGACGCTGGATGATTTGAGAAATCTGAGTGGGAAGATGGGCAGGGAGGCAGCCATTTTGTGCCCAAACCCAACAAAGCTCCTAACCCATAAACCCGTAAACAGATCCTCTCACTTAACTCCCAGAAAAGCCCTGTTAAGTGGGAAGGTGATTATCCTTGTTTTATCGATCAGAACACTGTGGGCTAGAGAGGGCAAGTAACTTGCTCGAAGCCACCCATCTGGTGAGCGGGTTTGTGCAGAGCCCACCATGCGAAGGAGGGCCAGCCCCAGATGGAGCGCCAGGGCTACTGTGCTTATTGGCAGCCCCTCGAGCAGGTGCCTGGCACGTAAGCCACACTCAGTGTTTTGTCGGAAACACGAATGACTATGCTATGCTGCTTTGAACATGTATGGGTCCCTTTCTCAGAGGAGACATTGAAATCACTCAGTAGACATGGTGGCTTCCGATCAATCAGATTTCATTCCGGGCAGGTAGGAGGAGTCGAGCGTGAGTGAGACAGACAGGATGTGCTTGAAGTTCCTCAGATGCCTGGTGACAGACCCACTGGAACACCTAAATCTGCCTTCCGGGTGAGCTCTTCCTGAGCGTCAAGTTCAATGCCTCCCGGAAGCCATTGTTGCTGCTGTAACAAATGGCCACCAGCGTGGTGGCATCCCGCGGTGCACGTTCATTCTCTTTACATGTCTGGAGGACCCGGGGGACGACCTGTCTCCTTGCTTTTCTAGCTTCTGGAGCCCCGTGCATCCTCGGCTCGTGGCCCTTCCTTGTGCCGTGCCAGCCTCTGTCTTCCACCCTCACATCTCCTGTTCCTCGTGTATCAAAAGGGAATAGCTGTCCCTCCCCCTGGAGAAGGAAGTGGCTAGAGGACCCCATCCCCTCCTCGTCCCGGCTTGGGCGCGCAATGTGAAGCTGGGGCGTTTTCCTGCTCCGCAAGGTGAACAAGCCCCACCCACGGCCCGGGCGCCATCTTGTCTTCATCAGCATCAGCCGTTAGTCCACTGAAGTTGGTTCCACTGGCTGCTGCCCACTCTGATGCCAAGGTACTGGTGGAAGAAATACAGAAATGAAGACATTCCCTTACCCAAGCCCAGGGCGATTTTATTCCCCACCTCTCATCTCACAGGGTGACTCGGGTTCCCTGGACCCCAAGGTGAGGTGAGAGTGTGATCTTTTTCGTTTCATGTGAACCTCTCAAGACAGGCTGGGGGGTTGGCTTCCTGAAGGAAAGGCAGGGAGGAAGCCCTCTTTCTGTGTCTTCTCGCTGCTCAGGATTTTTCCGTAAAGACAAGTGTAATAGAATGATGGAGACCCCTGTTATTCTGTGTTCTTAATTGTGTGTATCAAAGAGGGCATTTCTCCCACACGAAAGTGCTTTTAGAATGGAACTTCTGAGATTCTGGTGGGTGAGGGGCAGGACATATCTGGGCAGGGAATGGCTTTCTCTTGGCCCCTAATAAATGACACATGGAAGTGAGCATCCAGTCCAACTATGTATGAGCTCGACCGCTCCTTTAGAGGCTTTCTATCTCTGCGCCTGAGAACTAGCTGTGACTGCCGATTGGCTCACTGGTTAGGCAAGTTCTGGTGCTCAATCCCATGCTTACAATGGAGGAGACCGGAGGGCCTCGACTCCTTAATTGCATCGGGGCCTGGAGCTGCCTCCTGGGCTTCCCTGGTGTGACTGGTGGTGGCCCAAAGGGGGGGGGGGGCTTGAAGCCCTTCTCTGTGCCGCTGTGCTGCCCGCACCACACCCCCAGGTCCATCGGAGGCTGACCCTCCATTTTGTGGATTAGACGGGCCCTTTACCTCTGCAGCTTTTCCTTTTTGACTCCATTCCAGCCCAACCCTCTGCTGCTTAGCATGTCCATTCGAAGAAGGGGGAGGAGAGGCAGTGACGTCTATGCCGGCCTGCTTTCCTACTCACCAACAGCTCTGGTGAAGGTAGAGGTTTTCAGCTACAGCAGTGTCGAAGATGAAGCTTGGGGATTAGGTGTCTCTGCTTTCCATTACTGCAGATAGAAGAGCTGGCGGGGTGTCCGCCCCCATAGCCAGCTGGCTGGACAAAGGTGAAAGGAGAGGAGGAAAGAAAGAGGCATGTATCAATCCGTTTTTTCCATCACCCTGGCCCTCTAAGGTACTCTGCCTGGCCGGTGTTCCCTCTCTGTCATGACCCGGGAAACTGCAGCTCTAGAGGCATATCTGAGTTACCCAAAGACACAGAAAGGCCTGTCCCCAAGGGCCCGTCCTAGACTGTGGGAGAGCTGGGATATCTGTCCTCAGCGTGAACAGTATAAAAGAGAAATCTACAAGGGCGCCTGGGTGGCTCAGTCGTTAAGCGTCTGCCTTTGGCTCAGGGCGTGATCCCGGAGTCCTGGGTTCAAGCCCCACATCAGGCTCCTCCGCTGGGAGCCTGCTTCTTCCTCTCCCTCTCCCCCTGCTTGTGTTCCCTCTCTTGCTGGCTGTCTCTCTCTGTCAAATAAATAAATAAAATCTTAAAAAAAAAAAAAAAAGAGAAATCTACAGTGTAAGTCTTAAACTTCAGGGAAATGCTGCTGTGCCTTACCACCGAAAAAAAGATGTTTAATATCTAGATGAAGATATCCCTAATGAAAGAGGTCACCTTGACTTCACGTCTTAAAAAAAAAAAGTCCCCCATTTATGTCAACGGATGTCCCATTTGATGTCTTAGAACGGTGCTTTGCACCCATCAGCCACTGAATTTAACGTCTTCGATGATGTGACAAGAGAGTCCCAGCTTGATCTTGGAGTCTCCGTGGATTTTCAGTGAAGACGGACGGCTGCGATGTAGTGAGAACCAATGTTCACGACGCGCTGATGTTTGCAAATCAATACAATATGTTGGCTTGCTCAGAACTTCCCCATTTTGTTAAGGATTACATTTCTACATAGTTTGCAGACTAGATGTTAATCAGTGGCTGTTGGCCAGAGAGAGGGCCAACCCTCCCAGCAAATAAATGCATGTGAGGTGTCGGAGAGGAAGAAGAGGAAGAAGTCCGCAGAAGCCTGAAGAATATGAAACCAGTTAAGGACTCAAAGGTCATTTTGTTCAGGGCAAAATTCTTGTGCCTGGTGCTGACAGTTTGCCCTCTGGTGTTTTCAGAGCTTAAAGGATCAAGCTCATCCACATGAAATATGGAATGTCCAATACAGAAGCCCCATGAAGCCCTTCAGCCCAACCTTTTTGCCCTGTAATTAACACGGCTCCAGCTTCCTGCTGGAAGCATATAGGCATGGCCTCGCTGAACTTACTGGCTGGTACCTCTAGAGGATGTTTAAAGAAGCCTTCTAGGTAAAAAAACAAATGGAATGCTCGACAGTCCCTAGCTCAGTGTAGGCTGTGTGTAGGAGGGGAGAGTTCCTTACCTTTCCGCGTGTCTAAATCAGTTCCCAGTGGCAATGGAGCTTTGTTGCCACCATGTAGAAATCCCACCAAGGTTGACCCGAGAACGTCACCGTCAAAACTGACCGCCATCTAAGGGAGGGGTGAACGATGATCTTCCACTTACAAAAGAAAAAAGGTTAATTTTCTTGGAGGTTGATAAGGTAGAGTAGGCATTTCTGTTATGGGATGTTGACTTTAAGAGCCAAGAGAGATGGATTATGGGTAGGGAATAAGGGACTGAGTCAAGAAGGTAAAGTTTGCCTAGGATCTGCTTCCATCTGCCTGAGCTGAAGCCCACCTACTGTCTTTGGGTATCTGTCACCATGATGCTGATCTCCTGGGACTGTCCACATTTAGCTGCAGAGACCCAGTGCAAGAAGGGCCCTGTACCCCGGGCCATGTCAACTAATCTTCCCTCCAGACTTGGAGCTCGTAGCTAGTCAGAGCTGACACACTCTTTTAAGCTAAGGTATAGATGGCTCTTAAAGGCTTAAAGTTATCCTTTTTTTGTTGAGCTTTGCATGCAAAAGAAGACTTTAACCCCTTAAAACTTAAACCAAGTATTTGAGTCCCATGGGAATTCTACGTGCTGTTGATAATGTAATATTTTTGGGCAAAGGGGCCGGTTGGTATCTTTCAGCACCTAACAGTGCAATTTATTGAATAATAATATCAGCTAATGCATAAGGTGGCCTCCAAGTCTGGAAATGTGGCAATTATTTTATCGCATAAGAAATTAATATCAGGAAATCACGGATGTAGTCGCTTATGTTTCTAGACTCAGTGGATACCCCGCGTATTGAGCACCTACTATGAGTTGCCCATGTCTTCTCACTTAATCATCCCAATGGCCCCAAAGATGTAGATATTGTTATTTACCATCCCCAGCTTACATAGGAGGACACAGAGGCTTCATTAGAGAAGCTGCATTGAGTAACCAAACCCTCACAGCTTGTCAGACTCCAGAGCTGTGCTACTGCCTTCTCCTCTCCACTGTGAGCAGCCATGGCTTCTCCACCCAAATCAGGAGCTGACGGAAGGGCGCTGTGCTCCTGTGTCTTCGGGCTCTGTGTCCTGGAGAGTGCTTTCCGTTGGTTTTTTGGGTGGAGCCACTGTCTTGCCATTTCTCCCTCGTTCGGGAAGCCTAATCACATAACCCTCTCTCCCAAGAGGAGAAGTTACTTGCCCTGCGCCTCATGGCAGGCGATGGTCAAAGCTGGAGTAGAGACGCACAGCCAGGGTGCTCAGGGCTGGCGTCCTGAGGGGCAGCGTTCTTGGCAGAGGTTCGCTGTGTTTAGATGCCATTGCTTGGTGGTCATTGGTGGTCTTCAGGACCACCATCATCATGGTGGACCACCGTGCTTCAGAGCCCAGCATCATCTCCAACGCGGAAGCTCTGGTTTTAAAATCCCCTTCCACGGTAAGAGGAGGACATAGTTTCTTCTTGGATGACCTGTGAAGAGTGGTCATTTGCTTTCGAATGGCTTGCTTGCCCACACACTTGAGTGGATAACGGGTTTCCAGGCACCTCTTGGAGACTTGCCTCCTTTAATTATACATGGCTGGTAAAAAGCAACCAAACTAATCACAAAACAGTCCAATAAAAGAACCCACTTTTTATAATGGAGAAATTAACCAGGGTTGAGCAGTAAAGGTTAGGGAAACGGCCATAAAATATAATTATAATAATAATATTATTAATAGTGGTACGCTATACAGGGCCTCTCACCTTTCATCCTGGATCTGAGAGTGACTGGCTAACGTTGATTAACATGACTTGCCCTGTCAGAACTATGTATGGATCTAGGAGAAGACGCAGGGCTTCTGTTTGTTTGTTTTTATAAATGGTACCCGTTGTCGTGTTCAAAATGAAGTTGGAGATGCAACTCTGGAGCGTTTGTCCAAGGACCGGAAGGGCATTCCAAACCTGCGTATTGAAAGGAAGTGGTAAATATCCAGGACTGAGATTTCAGAAGCCCCCAAATTGTCAGGTCTCCTTATCACTGACTTCCTGTGATATATGGGTCCAGTCTTCCTTTCTTTTGGGGAAGGAGATGGTGGGCTTTACATGGTGCCCCTCCCCCTCTGGAGTTTGAACAGAATTACCATAAGGACAGAATTTTAAAAGCCTGTTTTCAACTTGTGGTGCTCTGTACTTCGCCTCTGGGTGTGTTTGGTTTCTATTCCCAGGCTTGCTGGGCTTGGCCAAGAAGCAGGTTTGGTTAGTGATTGAAATTGGTTCCCGAGGACCTGGATCACAGATGCTGTTGCTTTGGAAGAAGGAATGAAGGTGAGGGGGAGGACCCAGCACACGTGGCCAACTTTCCAAAGGTGGCGTGTCAGGTGTGAGTTTCCCCATGAGTTTGGGGTGGAAGGGTAACAGCCTGGGGGACACCAGAGCCACCCAGAGCTACCCATTGGTTGGAAGATCTGGGAATGGGCAGGGATAGAAGGGCCCTGAAAGATTCCTTGATTAGTAGACTGGGCTGCCAAGGTCGGCCCTGTAACAGGCAGTTCTCTCTCCCTTTCATCGTCTAGCTATGGCAGAGCGGTAAAAAGTAGATTCTGGAGCCAGATGGCCTGGATGCAAATTTTGGCTCTGTCACTTGTTAGCAGACTACTTAACCTCTCTAGGTGCTAGTTGCTTTGTCTGCCATAAGAGAATATTGTATGCATTTAGTTATTGTGGGGGTTGAGTGAAATACTGTACATAATGTCCTTAGAACTATGTTGGGCACCAATTCAGCCTATAACATCGAAGAGTTATTATTATCTCTTTAACTACTGAAGTCTTTCCAGAGTTTAGTTACCAGTGGATTACCTGGCAAGGATTAGATAATGACAGGGTCACAGGAGAGGTATCCTAGACAATCAGGGATCATTTGATAGGGAGAGCAGAGGGCTATAGAGATATACTTTCCTTGTTCTATCTCTGCCATTCAGAATCCTGCTTGGGACCTTCTAGTGGTCCTTGAGCAGTGCACTTAAAACTGCGTCTCTAGAATATTTATGGGCAAAGGGGGGACCGGGGTGGGTGAGATGCTAAGTGGTGCCAAACCCAATACTTTGGAAAATGATTCCAAATAATTTATTCAGGATAAACATCCCAGATTGGGAGAATCTTCTGGAGTCAGCATGGAAGATGCATGGAGGGTGGGTGGAGGTGTGCTGGAAGGGACACTTGAGGAGGCCCTAGAATTGGGATGACGCTATCGGGGAGGATGCTTTAGTGCATTTCTGTTTCTAGATATGTTTAAGACAATAAGCCTCATATAAGAAGCCTTAATGAAGACTGGTTTTGCATCCCAAGGAGGCCAACCATTATATTTTTTAGGAGCTCTGAAGGTGGCTAGTTACTATCTGTGATATCCAGGATAATGCTGGCACTATGATACACTCCTGTGCATTATTCCTGAGACCAGAGCATTCCGGAAACGAAACAATTCCATGTTGCATTGAGTAGGTAAGTCAACACTGGTATACCTCAAGTGATATCCATCAAGGACTGGCAGAATAAATGAGCCAGAACTAAATGAAAATCAGAATGACTTACTTTCCAAGAGGCGGCTACTGGAATTTGAAAAGGCAACTATTGGACAATAAAAGAATTTGCTTGACAAAGGCAATAAGCAGGAATATGGAGGAATAAGCAGGAATATGTTACTCACCAGGAATTGTCCAATAAAGTCAGATTTCTAAATGTCTGTCTGAAATTCCTTTTTTAAAACAATTCCCTAGAATTTGAAGGATTGGTCTAGCAAGGGTAAGGACAATTTGGGTTCTCGTTTTTTGTTTTTTTTTTCCTGTCGCTTTGATAACAAGTTAAGAACTCAAGTCATTGGTATGGAGAGAAATGGGTGTTTGCTAAGGGCTTGGAGCTGATTCTGCAACTTCTCTCCTCTACCTCTTGGAATCAGTAGATTTATGACAGCAAGTGATGCCTAGAGAGCCTTGGTCTTTGCCTTAATTTTCACCCGTTACGTGATACTTGGCAAGAGGCTTACTTTCCTCATGCTTCAGTTCTCCCACTTCAAGACCATGAGATATCATGGTAATTACAGCTTCGGTGAGTCCTTTGGTGAAGGGTGAATCAATAAGAAAGGGTTGTCAGCTCTATCGTAGCCTATTTTGCTACCCCCAAGGATTACTAGTCTAACCAAGGTTAAGGTCAAGTAGTTGGACAACACTGAAAAATGTTACAATGTAACATGCTATTTAACCCAATGTATAAAATATTCTTGGCATCCTGAGTAAAATATTGGCAATGCTGATATCAGCCAGAAATCAGCCCCACCTGTGTTCAGGGGAATCCTCAGAAAAAGGAAAAAGTTAATAACACTTCACACTATGGAGACATTGGCCTCTGATCATAGAATCAGATTCAAGTCAGACAGAGTGGTCACAAGGTGGGTGCTTCTGTCTGAGAGCACGTGTGTACATGTTTCTCCACAGACGTGCGAGCATTTTCCTGTTTGTGTGTCCATCTTGTTGTTCTCAATCCAAACATAAATTAGTTTAGGTTTATTTATTATCTTGAAATGATCATGTTTTTCCCCCCTCTGCCATCAGAGCAGATAGCAGAAGCTCAGTATTTGGGTAGGAAAGAAGATACTTTGCAGGGTTGCCTTCTCTTCATGTAGGGTTAAATTTACCGGAGAAAAACGTTGGTGAGATCCGCTCTGATTCTCTGAGGCTTAGATTGGTCAGCGACTTGGCAAGAGCTCAGACGTCCCGAACTTCCTCCGGGAGGCAGGCACAGGGGAGTGTGCTGTCCTCTCTGAAGACTGGCTTCTCTTCTGTGTGTTGTTGCTGGCCTTGGGCTTTTCATGGAGCACAGAAAGGCTGGGAAGAGTCCTTGGACTTTCTTTAAGGTTAATCAACGATCTGAATTCTTATCTAAACCTGTTTCTGAAAACATTCATGCCAGGTCTGCAATCAGCTGTCATATAGACGCAGGTGTCTCACTCTCCCAAATAGAGAAGAGTCTGAGAACCCTAGAGGGCATGAGGAGGCACGTTCTCTCTCTTTTGCACTTTTGGAAGATGTGTTCTCACGTGATCAAGGCACACTTGCATGGTTATGTATGATGGCTGTACATGCACAGTGATGCGATTACATTCGAAAAAGGAAGAGAAAATTTCAATAAAGGTATTAAGTGCCTTTTTTGTCCCGGATACTGGGCTATGCCTTCAGTGGTCATCCAGCGGTACAAAAGATGCAGGGTAGTTCAAAACTGAAAAAGAAATGATTCAGACACATTAAGACAAACAGGTTTGACCACTTCTTCTGCCGCTGGTATCATAGTGACTTGTGGCTAGGGCTGACTAATAGCAGTGGCAGATTCCATATGAGCGGCTCTTCATAAAGAGAATTAGTGGCTACACAGACTCAGATAATCTTACAATTAGGCACCAAGGCAAAGTCCCAGTTACCTGCCCAGGTTCCAGAGCTTAAATAAAGTTCACGGGGGCAGAATCACCGACTCGTGCATTTGTAGATTGTAGAAAATACATTTTCTCATATGTAAAAGGGGGATTTCTATGCAGATTGGATGAGATAACATAGGTAGAACATTTAGTCTAGGGCATGGCACGGAGAGCTATTCAACAGATGGTGGCTAGTAGTTTTATTAGAAGGGTCCAGCCATCAATATGTTTAATGCCTTCGAAAATGATGCTAAAACTAACGTGTGTTGGTGAGGATGTAGAGAAATTGGAATTTTTGTACATCGAAAAATTACAAATAGAACTACCCTCTGATCCACTTTCGGGTCTTTTTCTGAAGGAACCGAAATCGGGATTTTGAAAGACATTAGCACTCTTGGGGCGCCTGGGTGGCTCAGTCGGTTAAGCATTTGCCTTTGGTTCAGGTCATGATCCCAAGGTCCTGGGATCAAGCCCCATGTTGGGCTTTCTGCTCAACACGGAGCCTGCTTCTCCCTCTGCCTCTGCCTGCAGCTCCCCCTGCTTGGGCTCTCTCTCTCTCTGTGTGTCAAATAAATAAGTAAAATCTCAAAAAAAAAAAAAAAAAAAAGACATTAGCACCCTTATGTCCCTTGCAGCATTATTCACAATAACCAAGGTGTAAAGCAACCTAAACGTCCATTGACAGATGCATGGGTAAAGAAAATGTGGGCTATGGGCACCTGGGTGGCTCAGTCGGTTAAGCCTTTGCCTTCGGCTCAGGTCACGATCCTGGGGTCCTGGGATTGAGCCCCGCATTGGGCTCCCCTCCTCAGTGACGAGCCTACTTCTCCCTCTGCCTCCTGCTCCCCTGCTTGTGCTCTCTCTATCTCTGTCAAATAAATAAATAAAATCTTAAAAAAAATTTTCCTTTAAAAAAAAAAGAAAATGTGGGATATATATATACAAGGGAATACTGCTCAGCCTTAAAAAACAGGACAATTCTTCAATGTATGAGAACAGAAATGAGCCTGGAAGATGTTGTGCTAAGTGAAATAAGCATCATGGAAGGACTGCATGATTGCATTTATAGGAGGTTTCCAAAAGAGTCAGATCTGCAGAGTCACACAGTGGAATGATGGCTGTAAAGAGCTGGGGGAGGGGGAGACAAAGGCGGAGGGGTGTGACTAATCGGTGGCCATATTGTTTCAGTTGAGCAAGGTGAGTGAGCTCTGTCGTCCAACCTGGTGCCTATAGTCAACAGTATTTCATCGTGCACTTAAATATTTGCTAAGAGGGTAGATCTCATGGTTAAGAATTCTTACCGTAATAAAATACAATTTTTAAAAATCAGAGAAAAAATTTTTAAAAAAGAAGATGTTAGAGCTGCTATGTCTATGTCTTTTTTTTTAAGATTTAATTTATTTGAGAGACGAGAGAGAGAACGTGAGAGAGAGAGAGAGAGAGAAATCAGGAGCAGTGAGGGGAGAGAGAGAGCAAGAGTAGGGTAAGGGGCAGAGGGAGAGGAAGAAGCAGGCTCCCAGCTGAGCAGGCAGCCCGATACAGGACTCCATCCCCGGACCCTGGGCCAAAGGCAGATGCTTATCCGACTGAGCCACCTAGGCACCCTGTGTAGACATCTTTCAAAACAAAGATGTCTGAGGCCAACATGATTGAGTCAAGGACTCTGTAGATCACATTCATGATCAAAGCCCTTTCCAGCTGGGAAGCAAGGAGTGCTCACTGAGAGTGGGCTTCGTGCAAGACACAATGCTGGGCTGCAGGGGCGATGTCAGGAAGAGAAAGGCATGACACTTCCCTTGACGAGCTTAGGCTCTAGAATCTATGGGGGAATAGGAATCGTGTAATAAATAATAATACTTTAAGTATGATAGGGAAGGTGCAAACCAAGAGGTGGATTACAAAGAGTGAGACCAAGGAGGATCTGGAGAGTGAGTGTCATCTGAGCTGGGTTGGAAGGGTGGTAGGATTTCATCAGGCACAGTAGTGAGAAGAGCAAAGGCACCCCATGTGGATGGAAGGATGTGAACTCCATAGAGAGGTGGGTGAAGAGGAGACCCTCACCTGGAGTTGCCTGGGATTTTAAGAGTATAGAGGACATATAAAATCTGAAAAGAGAAGTTGGGGCGATTATGAATGGCAGGTCAGAGTCAGGGCTTTCTTTAGTACTCAGTATGGAGGCAAAAGGTGTTTTAGCAGAGAAGAGCTCCAGGTGTGCTCACACACTTGCCAACAAGTAGAGGAAGGGTTGGGCGCAGAAAGCTGAGCAGAAGACAAAGCAGCCAGGAAGCCATGGCAGGCTCCCAGGTAGTAGGTAATAGATGACATCTAATTCAGGGTCACAACTCGAAAGATGGGGATGGATGGGAAAGACATTCCGAAGGAAAAATCAGTAGAACTTAGGAATGGATTAGATGAAGTGGGCTGAGGTCAAGTGAGCCTACACCAGGTGTCAGTGAAAATGGACCCACCATTCTTACCTGCTCTGCCTCACAGACACCCCCCTTAACTCTTAGAAGAGCATGTCAAGTCCCGAGGAGGCAGGGAATCTGGAAAAACGATAAACCTCGCCCCAAACATCTTCAGTTGTTGGTGAGGTATCTTGATCAAATTATTCAACGGGGAGTTAGATACATGGCACTGATGTTTGGAAGAGGTGAGCATTTGGGGGTGGTTTGTGCGGCATGATCCTTGCAGTCATGGTAAGACTATGAGATCACAGAGAGAGCTTGAGGGTAGAGCATATGGATGAATGGTTGGGGACATAACTTTGAAGATCACCCCCATTTAAGAGGTAGAGACAGGAAAGACAGGGGCTGGCCAGGCAAATAGGGATGGCTGTCTGAGAGGCAAGAGCAGACCCAGGGAAGAGCTGCCTCTTGGAAGCCAAGAAAACAGATGATTCAAGAAGAAAAGCCAAGGGGTGCCTGAGTGGCTCAGTCAGTTGAGCGTCTGCCTCTTGATTTGGGCTCAGGTCATGATCTCAGGGGTTTGTGAGATCGAGCCCCCCACTGGGGTCCACACTGAGTGTGGTCTGCTTGGCATTCTCTCGCTTTCCCTCTGCACCCCCCCTCCTGCCCTCCCTGGCTTGTGCACACTCTCTCCCTCTCTCTCTCTCGGAAGAAGAAGAAGAAGAAGAAGAAGGAGAAGGAGAAGGAGAAGGAGAAGGAGAAGGAGAAGGAGAAGGAGAAGGAGAAGGAGAAGGAGAAGGAGAAGGAGAAGGAGAAGGAGAAGGAGAAGGAGAGGAGAAGGAGAAGAAGAAGAAGAAGAAGAAGAAGAAGAAGAAGAAGAAGAAGAAGAAGAAGAAGAAGAAAAGCCAAGTGTTGCAGAAATCAAGGGTTAAGAACTGTGAAGAGGCCACCAGCTTTTGAGTTAGGTAGCTACACTGACCTGGAAAATGAGTTCTATAGATGGCTGTGGGGGTGCAGGATTCTTAGGGGTAAGAAAGGTGAGGAGGTAGAAGAGGTCCAAGACACCCAGACTCCTCCCTGGAGATCCCTGAACCAGGAAAAGATGGGGGCTGAGAGGGTCACAGTCCAATCAGGTTGTTGAGAAGAAGGGAAGGAGAAACTGGGGAGAAGACAAGATTCCAGATGCACGACGGGGGTGCCACACAGAAAGAAATCCTACAGGAGATGGGGCAGAAAGGGTTCAGTAGCAAAGACCTTGTAAAAAGAGGTAGAATCAATCTTCTACAAAAAAGAGAAGAAATGGAAAGAGATTCAGAGGTTGGAGAGCAGGCAGAGAAGGGGATCGCTGCACAGATGTCACATCTTCAGTTGGTTGAGGCTGATGGTGGCAACTTGAGAGACAGTATGATGATGACCATGTTCTCAGCTGGGCCAGGCCTCCGGCAGGGAGGACGGGAGGGCCAGGCCGCTGGTGGGACTGGGGCAGGGAGTCAGCGCCAGGTGACTGAAGGATTCCCAAGCAGTTGGGCAGGCCCTGTGAAATCTGGGACTTTCTGCAGCAAAGCTCATAGGTCTGGGGACCAGAATGAGGAGATCCGGCTGAGACCGTGAGTGCGCTGGCTGGCCGTCCTGAGACTGAGTGGGTCCCACACCAAGGGGGGATAAATAATGCAGAAGAGGGAGCTAGACCATGAGTATTCAGAAGAAATACAATTCCTTTCTACTCAGGTGGACATAGGAACGTGGGCAACTGCGGGTCTTGGTGGGCCCCTGTCCTGGCTACCTCTCTTGACCCCTGCCCTCCCCTGGGCCTCCTTTAGGTGACTTTCATTGCATGATTTGCTTTTTTTTTTTCTTTTCCTGAAAGATGAGAGTGAGTCTCCTGAGAGACAGGAAAATCTGGCTCATTGTTTGTGCCCCACTCTGCTCATCCGTGCAGGATGTCTGGCTTCTTTATGGCCCCTTTAATAGGCAATGTTTAATCATCGCTGTCAGGCACTGAAGGGCAGGCTTCACCAGCAATGACCTGGTGGCAGTTTATAGTCTCGGGGCCATATGTCCCAGGGTGACATTCAGGGTTGCAATTCTATCATGACAAAAAACAGCGGTCACAACAGCAGCCCGAACCACGACCCATGGAAATCTGCGGGGAATTTTGCATCAACCTGGAGAAGCTGATCTTGAGATGGGAGGACGCACTCAAGTTCAGATGGAAAGCCGTGTTCAGCGTCTAGTGGTGTTCCGAGTCGCCCTTAGGAAGCCTACCTGCGGCTCTGAGGGATCCTATCAGTGAGGAGAAAAGGGACGGGTGAATACGGATCACAAGCAGTAGGGTTGGACTCAGAAGACCTGGGTTCAAGTCCACAAGCGTCCACGAACCAACGGGTGACCTCCGGACCTCAGTCTCATCCTGTGTAAAATGGGCACCTTAGTGTCGGCCTCGTGGCATTACTGGGAAGGTACACGAGATTGTCTGCAAAGGACGGTTGTCATATGCACCTCACGGAGTTTGTCGTGTGACGTCATGGTTGTTGATTTTCACGCTTGTCTCCCCACTGGACGATGACGTCCTCGAAGGCAGAAGCCACACGCCCTCAGAGGCACGCCGGTGATCAATGAACCATTGTCCAGGGAGCGCGTTGCTCGACGTCAACAGCAGCCGTCACTGTTTGTGCACCAGATTCTGGACACGCGTTCTCTTATGGAATCGCCACAGCAACTTTGTGAGGGGAATACTATTATCATGCTCCAGACGAGGGGGCAGAGGCTCAGGGACCGGCTTGAGCTCGCACCGCCGGTCGGTGGTGGAGTGACCTCTTCGCCACTATTCTGGGCTGTCTCAGGAGAGAGCCACAGGGGCAGGAAAATGCTTACGTCAAGGAGTTGACTCTCAGGGGTGTATCAGCCACGGTGAACCCGAGATGGGGAGATAGCTGGTCGGGAGCTTCCCTCTGACGGCCTTCAAGCTGTGTCTCTACCGGAACTGCGCAAAGAGATAAGGCCACCACCTCACGTCTTAGGTTAAAAACCCTGACAGCCCTTGCCCGCCAGCGAACAGCCGGTAAGGGGGATACAGTGGAAGGCCGCTCAGCTAGGGATGGCGAGCGGTGGTGGGGCTGGGTGGACCCGAAGACCTGGAATGCTCGCCACAGTATTTCCTGCTCCCAGACTGCTGCTCTCATGATTAATGGGGCAGTGGAAAATTCCTCTCTTGGTTTATTTTTTTCCCTGAACTGAGAACTCGATTTAGGAGCAGTCAGTGCCCCAGGGTGACTCTTCCCCATTTGTCAGGACGGGGAGTGCCCCACCCTCACCTGGATGGGTCTGGCATTGCAGACGGGCCAGGTGGGGATTGGGCCAGGCGGCGGCTCCCCAGACTCAGGCTCCTGGGCTCGGGGAGGGAGGAAGGGGCCCTGGGAATGTTCTTCTCCAGGCTCCCAGGCTTTAATTGCCTTGTGCCATGGATGGCAGTCTTCTATGGCAGGAACCCACGGCCATATGTGGAATTAAAATGTTCTGCCCTTGAAGAGGCCTCACTTACACAGAGAACAGACAATGTTCTGTCTTTAGAAAGTTCCAGAACCATGCCTCCAAATGAACAGTGGTTACCTGTGTGGCTGGGATTATGGGTGTTCTTCCTTCTTTATGCATTATCTTCCAGGTTTTCCACAATGAGCATGAAGTGCTCTAATGGTCAGAGAACACGAGGAAAACTCTAGCAGAATGTCAGCCATCCTTTGAACTGGCCCCAGTTCCATACTACATTTCTTTGAGGGGGAGTGGGAAAACCGGCCATCCCCCCACTCTGAATGGACCCTACCTCGGTTTACCCTTGAAGAACCTTAAATTTTTCTTTACAGTTTCCATTAAAAAACACAACTAACAATCAACTTAAAAATATTTAATGGGCATCTGTGATGGGTTTAAACCCTTAATTAGTTTCTTTCTTTTCCTCTTTTCTGCATCCGTCCCAGACCTGCCCTCTCGTGTCCTCCCTTTAGACTAGTGTTGCTGAGAATTAGTGAACATTTGTCTCTTGATACTATTTATTTTTCACTTGAACATTAGCCCCTTTGTCTACACTGTTAATGATTATTTTTCTTTCATAGAATTGCCCCAAAACCTTTATTCAGGGCACATAGTTCTGGGCTTTGCTCTGGTGACAAAGATGGGAGAAATTAGGGAAGCAGCGAATCTGTATGAATTCTCTTCAAGATCCACTCCCACTCAAGCGCTTTCTTCCCAAGTCGTTCCCAAAGTAATGTTCTTTATGGGATCTGAGCTGTGCTTGGAATAATTTGGGGATTAGCTTTCTGTACAAATATACACTTCAGTTTAAGTAAAACTGACTTATGAACATCAAGAGGCATTATTTGCCTTGCAAAAGATGTTTTAGCTAATAAAAAGGATTCACCACAGGATTATTTTCAATAGCCAACTTACCGGTGCATTCAAAGGCTATCACTCCAAAACTTCAATATAAACACAATAGTGTAGAATTTGTGGGAAGTTGGACATACCTGTACGTTTCTATAAGATTATGAACCCCCAATGTCATAGTCTTTTTCTTTTTTCTTTTCTTTTCTTTTCTTTTCTTTTCTTTTCTTTTCTTTTCTTTTTTCTTCCTTTCCCTTTCTTTCTTTCTTTCTTTCTTTCTTTCTTTCTTTCTTTCTTTCTTCTTTCTTTCTTTCTCCCCCTCTCTTTTTTTAACTTTGGGACCACTGTTTTTTAACAGTGATATTGCTGATGGTATTTATAATTCAGGTTGTGGTTAGGAGTGAGGTTAAACTAGTAAGCAATGTGCTCATGGCAGTGTTCTGTATTTAGGCTAGCACAGAGCAGGCTAACATGATTATGGTAATGCTAAGTCCTTCTTGTCATTATTAACTGGAGGTCAGGAGACCAGGATTCGAGGGCCAGTTTAACCAATTCCCAACATGTTCTCGGGCAAACCACACAGCTCTTTGAGTGTGGCCTGGGTATGGTCTCCGTAGACCTTTCTAGACTTAATTCATTTAGCTTTTCATCACACTGAGCTATGTGGATGGGCCATAAGACTGTGCTCGGCAGCTACACACGTGATCTTGGGATCCTATTTTATCTTGTTGTAGTTCTAGTGCTCTTAAAGAATTCCATGGGAAAGATGGAGACAAGACACTGTTCTAGAAGATGGTGGTGTTTGCTACCTACTTTTGGGAAAGATGTTCAAAGCTCAGCTTTGATTGACTCAACGTCACAGACATTCCCATTCTCCCTGCAGGAACAACAGGGAAGTGGAGGTTATCATATCACAGGCACTGGTCTCTAAAGACTCTGTCACGTGCAGGCTGCTGGAGATGGGGGTCTTCTTTACTATGGTACCATCACCCCTGAGGCTCGACACTTCTCTTTGCAGTGCCTCAGTTTCCCTGTCAAACATTGCATTTGTCAGTTCTTAGCCTGACCCATGGAACATTCAAGAGAAATAGAAGACTGCTAATCAAATGTACTGGGCTGAGAAAGATGCTTCTGATTAGAACAGGAGAAATACCCAGGACCCTCCACCTTTATGATGTAGGAATTCTCTTCTGCTTCCCTGGTAGATCTCGGAAGAAGGGGTGCAGCCAGGCACTTACAAAGGAATGATTGCTGTCAGGCGTGATCCCGCAATCCTGGTTGACTTGTTTCTGGGAAAAGGTTCCCTCGACCGAAGCATCCAGGGGCTGGATTTTTAGCAGAAAGGAGCTGGGGGCCTGACTGGGGTCTGAGCTTGTCGTTGTCCAGAACAGAACAGACACAGGCCCTCCGAGGGGCCTGGGGACAATAGACAATGGACAATGGAAGAGAGCCCGCCACTTACCACATCTCCTGCTTATTTTCTAGGGTTCCATATTTCTTCTCCATCGCACTTTATGTGCCAACCCACCCTGTCAGCTTTGGGTCTGGCCAGGCAGGATCCAGGCCTAGCCCTGTTATGCACCCAGCGTTTAAGGTGGAAAAAAGTCCCTGGTCCCTGGGTTGGAACAATGGAAGACTCTTGGTCAAAAATTACAATTATGTTTAAACCTCGGGACCTTTCTGGGGTGGATTCTCCAGGCTCGGCCACTTTCGTCATCCCTACCACCCTACGGTCCTTCTTCTACCTGCACGTCCTTGCTGGCCTTTAGCTGGGCTTCTTCGGAGCTCCTTCTCCCTCCTGCTTGCCTTTCTCTCTTCTGGAAGGCTAACGTGGCAGGTTCAGATCTTTGGGGTTCTCATTATTTCTGTAGAATGCTGTGTCCTAATAGCTCTCTGCCAGTAGGAGACGTGTCATGAAGCAGCGCCCCTTCTCTGGAGGGGTAGGGATGAATTGGGGGCGGTAGACCGGCCTGTGATGGGTTAACCGCAGGCTACCTGGGATTCATCCCAACAGCCCTGAATGCGGACAAGGCGAAGGCCGGGCCAGATGTACCCTCAGCGGCCACTTCCTGGAAGGGCCCTCCATGCTGCTTTCAGTCTCCTGCCAGTACCCTTGCCCACACAGCCACGCATGTCCATTGTGGGCCTGCAGTTCGTGTGGACAGCATCTAGAGAAGATCCCATCACCATCCTCCACCCTCAACCTTACTATTCTTGAAGAATTCTCTTTCCCCCTCCTTTCCATCACGGCAATCAGATACGGGAGAAACGAGGTATGCATTCCCAAAGTCCTCTTCTGTCAGGGGTCAGATGAGATCCAGAAGCAGGGACAAAGAGATTTTATCATGCCAGAGCTTTAGGTAGGGTGGGCGTGTAAATCTAAGTAGCCAAATTGCCATCTCCTGGGGCCAACTCTAAACTCCTTGAGGCCAGGCTTTACTTCTTCGGTTTCTTTGGAGTTGCCCCAGCCAGCCACTCAAAGCTGGGACGGCAGCAGCGAAGGACAGCAGATTGGAGTAAGAGTCTCAGGTCCTGTAGAAAGCAGAACCCATGAATCCATAAAGCCGCTTGGAGGTGGTAGGGTTGGTGGGAAAGAAGTGGGGGAGGGGGAGGTCTGGATCATGGGCTCCAGCCTTCTGCTCTGAGACAGGAGTTGGTAACAGAGGTACCTCCCTAAACCACCAGCCCTGGGGGGCCGGAGGGAGTGGCTGGGACGCCTCCCTCATCGCCCACTCCCACTAGGAGGAGAGAGGGAGTGGCAGGAGGCACCTGCATTTGCCTCTTGCCCCAGGAGAAAAGGCGAGGCAGAGACACCTGCTGGGACTTCAGCCTGGCTCCCTCCCTCCCCGGGGAAGAGGGAGGGGAGCTGCTGCATGCCTGAGGGGACAGACCTGGGAGCCGGGAGATGTTTGGTGGGGGGGTGGGTTTGGAGAAGCAGGGAGCAGATCTCAGGGTGGTGGCGTTTCCTTGCAGAGCCTTGTCCAGAATTTTGTAGGCCATGGGAGTTGCCACCTAACTTGGAAGTTCCGAATCTGGAATGGTGCCGTTCTGGAACGAGGCACTAGGGATAGAAGACCAGACTTGGCACGGATCATCTTTGGTGTTGGATTCAGACCTGTCAGAGTTTGCAGCCTGGTCCAGGCTGTTCTCTCTCCCCACCCCCACCTCATTCTCAGTAGGAGAGAAAGCAGCAGCTGCCGGCTCCCCAACCTTCCTGACCTTTCCAAAGGCAGTGACCCACCTCGTTGGGGAACCAGGTCACTAAATTAAGGAGACTTCCCCAGTTCTTTTGTGGGGAGGACAGCCCAGCTCCACAGGATGGTTTCTCTGCGGCTTCCTGATGTTCCATCTCTGCAGCTTACCCCACCTCGGGTTATCAGACCCTGTGATCTCATCTTGTTTTCATGTGCAAGCTATCAGCTCTTCCTAGGGGTGTGTACATGTGTGCTCGCATGTCTGTGTGTGTGTGCGTGCACACGTGTATGTGTGTGTGTGCGTATGTGTGTGAATTCGATGAATAAGGGAATGTTTTTCCAGTCCAGAAGCTAAGAACTTGGAATAAAGCCCTTCCCACCGCATGACAATGATGGCGCTTTGACCAGTCTCAAATGCCAGTCGAAGAGGCAACGGGTTAACTCTCCTAAGGTCTAGTTTCTTGTAGCTTCCAGCTCTAACAGTTGGGGGATTTTCAGTGACTCAACCAGCAGGACCACAGGCCGGGAAGCAGAGCTCCCCAGGTTGGGGCTTAGCCCCACCAGTGATCACCATCCTTCCCAGGGGGCCTAGCTGTCTCCCACTCACCTGGCAAAGAGGGTCATGGAGGCCCCCAAGCTGGCAGTCTCAGGAATATTTGTGCTCCAATGTTGAGTAGAGCACTGAGTTTGCCGCCTGGGCCACACTATGTCCAACTGGTCAGTGAGACCACACAGACACTGTTCAGTGGTAGAAATGAGTGAGGGCCCAGAGAGCTTGGCTTTAGCCAGAATCTTAACTATTTCACTTTGCCTTCTTAAAGCAATGGACTCCTGTGGGCTGGCAGAGACTTGTGTCCTTAGCATATAAAAAGGGAAAGTCTTTTCTTGATGTTTGTTTTAAAAAATGGCAGGGTGAACTTCTCTCTAGTCCCTGGGAAGCAGGCTACCTGGTGTGGAAGCCTCGGGCAGGGGAGGAATTCCCAAGAGCTGGAGGGAAGTCACCATGGAGTCAGGCTCGGAGCAGGTAGTCAAGCCCCTTATCCCCAGGAGAATCGCAGACATCAAAGAGATCTCTTACTGGGATCAAATACTGAGGGCGCCCCAGCCGGGGAGCCGAAACTTACCATCCGAGCCGTTATCTGATGGCAGCAGAGGGGAGCCGAGCTGACTTACCTGAAAATGACCAGGGGGCATTCCCCACGTTCTGGGCATTTACAGCCCTGCTGAATGTGCAGTTGGGCTTTCTGCAAATAATAATCCTCACGATGAACAATGCCAGCCACTATCACTCGGTCATGAAACGCGTTCTCGCTCCAACCCCGGATTTGTACCATGCAGAGGAAGGAAGCAGAACTTTGACCATGGCCCAAAACTCAAATCTGGTGAGACAATGGCATGGGTTCATCGTGTTAGGTGTGACTTGGAAGGAATCAAAGCGGGGACAGAAGGTGTTTGTTTGAGTGGCAGCTTTTAGATACCCGTGTCGTCACCTGTAGCTTCGGCTGTCCCACATCCCAGGCTTGTTTGCTCCAGAAGCATATGCTTGCAAACACCCGGGCACAGAGCAAGGCCTAGCGGCGGGTGGTTTGGGGGGGCAACCCCCTCCTCACTCCCTAGCCACTTTCATACCCTCTCCCCAGCCCCTTGCTCTCCAGTGGAAAAACAAACTGGTGCATGGCCTGTTGTGCCTTCTGATGGTGTTTTCCACACCGGCCTTGAGGAGACGCATGACAACTCTCTGGGGACACTTCAATCCCTGTACCTGTGGCCCGAGGCATGCAGCGCAGAAAGAAGCCCAGTCTCGGGCAGAGCCTTGCAGAAATGGCACGGGGTGTGTGCTGTCTTCCTGGGTGGGCTCCCTGAAATCTCTGAGCCACAGCACTGGGATCCTGGGCCATCAGAAGCCCACCGGCTCCTCTCCCACGACAACAGTGTGCAGTGGTGAAAGTAGAGAAGGTATTAGAGTGCCGGGCCCTTCTCCGTGGCACCTGCTTTAGGGGACCATGGGGAGTTTGGGCTCCCTGAGTCCCAGGTGGGGCCGTGAGCAGAGTCTTGCCCCCAGCATCACACCTCCGAAAGGACGTAGCACTTTGGTGGAGTGCAGGGCTTTGGGGATCGGACAGGTCTGCGTTCCGATCCCAGCTGCACAACCTGCCAGCCTGGTGGTCTCTGGCAAGTAGTGATCTGAGCTCGGTCAGCTTCAGTGCCTCGTCTGAACGCGAGGATAACAGTCTCACAGGGTTGCTGGGAAGATGCAAGGTGATCGTGTAGTCTGGTTCTCAAGGCAGTGCTTGGCATTTAGTAAGCGCTCAAGAATTAGTAGCTAAAGCCTTAATCGTCACTCCCACTACAGCAAAACCCACCGGTCTCCTGCCTCCTTCGCCCGCAAACCTTGAGCGCTACCATGGGGGGATTCTCTAGGCTGGAGGTCTGCGTTCACCTGCCAGGGGTGAGGAAACACTGGGTGCTAATGACTAGGGGGAGGACCAGGGGACCAGGAGACATTCTCTGTCTCTCTTTTTAATTTTTTACCCTTTTTCTCATATGCCCTTGAAACTCGGCAACATGACATACCAATTTATTTTAGAAGGGAAAAAGGGAGTTAAAATAAAATCATTGTTAATAATTTCTTTTTCTAAACAAAATTTTAATTTTTGTCAAGGTTATGTAAGTGCATGGATGAAAATCCAAACACTGCTGCTAAGACCTAAGAAAAACAGCAGTCCCCTGACCCGAGCGTTCCCTGCTCTCAATTCCTATTTCCCAGAGGAAACCACTTAAACTCTTAGCTGTTTCTTGGGATTGTTACTTTTGTATCTCTAAACAACGCACTTACATTCATTTCTCTTTCCTGATTTTTCACTTTTATACATGGCAAACTTTTTCCTGTTGTTGGGGCTGCCAGATCTAGCAAATAAAAACATGGAATGCCCATTTAAATGTGAATTTCAGGGAAATGAAAAGGATGAGTACTCTATGAGTATAAGTATGTCCCATGCGATATTTGGGACATACTTACACTAAATGGTGATTCGTTGCTTACCTGAAATTCCAAGTTTAACTGGGTGTTCTGCATGTTACCTGCCGACCCTAGCTGGGATAGAGAACATTTTAGCTTTTGCACAGCCAGCTGACCCCTCCTGCTATGCCTCACAGCTCTTTTTGGTAGGAGCGAATCCTAGGAACATGCCCTCTTCTATATTTCTCCTCTACCCCATCACCTCAAACCTCTGGTCTCGTCCTCTTTAACTTTACTCAGGGGTTTTGGGATGAGAAAGGCCAAGCGCAGGGGTCATAAGGATACATGTGTGGCCAGTGCCCCTTTGCTGGGGAGGGGCCATATCTTCCTCTTTTTCAAGTCACCCGGTGTTTATTCCTTGGCCCCTTTTACTTCTGCAAGAAATGAAACTGAGTTTAAGACAAAAAAAAAAAAAATGTGGGATCTGAAATCCACCTTGTGAGTCTACCTGGCTCAAGACTGTTAAGCTAATAGCACTTAATTACTTTAATTCCAATAGTTAATTCCATAAAAACAACACAAACAAACCCTCCCCCCCTTCAACTCCCAATTCTGCAGGAACGCCTCTCATTTATGCCTTAGGAGTAAATTTGTAGGTTAAATATTTGTGATTTTTTTTTTTTTTCCTGGCATTTGCTTTGGGAACCAGGTTATACCATCCCCTAACAAGAAGATCATAATTTTGTTCTGGGATATGTTGTCCATTTGGAGTTTTCAGCCATGCTGCTCATGAGCATGGGACGGATTTGGTTTAACTTCTCAGGGAGTTTGAAATGCAAGTATTTATAAGCTGTAGATATTAAGCACTCAGTGTTCACTTTTAAGAGTTTCTTCCTGCACAAAATGAACATTTCCTGTTTCGGAACACAAGAGATATGTACTCCACAGGGTTTAGGTTGGGGCTGCCTGCTGTTATCCTAGATTCTCCCTTCCTCCGAAGNNNNTGGAGGGTTACTGTGATTCAGAACAACAGAAAATTCTATTACTTAAAAGTCAGTAAGTGCTCCTCAACTCATGTCCTTTCCCTCGGTCAGGCCCCCTGACTCTTTCCTCCTCCTTATCTCTGTGTCTTCATGCATGCTAAGTGTGGAATGTCCTCGCCACACCCTCCAGTGACCCGTCCCTGTGGTCCTCCCAAACCCTGAGCCAGCCATACCTTCCAGAATGTGTGTTTCGGGACCTCCCCCCACATCTTTCCTGCACTCTGGCTGCCCTTGGCTTTGGTATTCAGTCTATTTCCATAGGCCAGAGGGCCTAGAGATATGTAACTCATTTTAATAAGAATCTCAAATATTTGTTTCCAGCCCTGCCCTCATGACTGCAGTTATAACTCCAATTTTACAGATAGGGAAACTGAGGCAGATTTTAAGTGAGCTGTTGCAGGCCAGAGTCAGCGTCCAGCCAGGATTTGAAATTGCAGATACCCAATTCTGTGTCAGAGCTGACATACCCCTCACCCTGCTCATTCTAAAGGAACGGGTCCTGAGTAAGGCCGCAAACAGATCATGCTGGACGGGTGCATGGTTCTGTTCTGTGCTAGTAATTGGAATCTGTGTTTCGTAGTTAAGAGTCTTGGGTTCTCACTGGGATAGTTCGAGTCATTCAGCTTTCTGCCAGACAAATGCATCACAATTTCCTACTGAGCACCTTAACATCTGAGACCGGAAGTACTAATCCCCCTAATCATATGGTACATTCTATCACCTGACTGTGACTAGTTGTTTTTATTTCTGTCAGCAACTGAGGATTCCCACAGCTTCCATTGTCTCGTTTCTCTCTCTTTCTCTCTCTCTCTCTCTCTCTCAGAAATCTCATTCGAGGAGGAAGCTGGCAAGAGAGCCGGAAGTGGGGTAACAGTGTTGGTTGGCTCTCAACCGCCATATGCACTTGACATGTGCTGGGAACGCATGTGCAGCAGCAAAGGGTTCTGAAGGATGTAAAACCCCGCGGCAGGCCCACTGTCTGTCCCTTTTGTTGGTTATCCCAGCAGGAAGCTGAACCCGAGCCCGGAGAGTTACAAGAGTATTGAATGAACGAATCAGACTCATGCCTCCAACACCGCGGACACAGGTCCCATGGTAAGGCCTTTCCACCCACTTACGCAGGAGCCATTCATTTAGAATGAGCAGGGTCGGGGGTATGTCAGCCTCGTGCAGAATTTAGGTACCTGCAGCTTCAAATCCTGGCTCGGACACTGACTCTAGCCTGCGGCAGCTCACTTAGAATCTGCCTCAGTTTCCCCATCTGTAAAGTGGGAATTATAACTGTAGTCACCAGGGCAGGGCTGTGCCTTAATTAGCTAATGATCGTAAAAGGCTTTGAAGAGGCTCGTAGAAGCCGCAGTTTAAGCGTTAAGTATTATGATTAAATGGATCACACCATCGGGCAGCCAGCCCTGGGGAGACTAACCATGGGTTAGGAGTCATTCCTTGACATTGGCAGAGGCTGTTCCCCAAGTCCCAGGGCCCCGGCTGAGTGACATATGATGGCCCCTGGTCAGAAAGAGATCAGCAGAAGGCACTCCGTCTCTTTCTGGAACAACAAGAAATGGCCAGTGCAAGGGATATGAGGGGGAAGCGGAGGCCAGGCACATGGCAGCGAAGGGGCAGGGGACAGGGGATGGACAGGGAAGGACCATGTTGATGAGAGTCAACCTCCAGCATTCAGCAAATGTTGATGAAATCCTTTCCTTTGTGCTACATACCAAGGGTGCTTGAAAGAGGAACAAGATGGGAGTTTCTGCCCTCAAGGAATTTACAGTCTGGTTTGATGTCACAGGCACAAATACCGACCAAAAAAAAAAAAAAAGAAAGAAAAAAGGAAAAAAAAAAAAGACAGAAGAAGAATTTTTAGAGGCAGAAAATTCCTGAGGGTGTTAAACAAAACAACAAACCCCTGGGATTGTTTTGCAAATGTTGCAAACTCTGGGTAGCTCTTAGAAGTCAGGGACTGGGGGGTGGGGGGTGGGGGGTACAAGCTTCCAAAACAGAGATGAGATATTACAGAGATGTTTCCCTCTGGCTCTTCTGTGCAGTCCCTGTCCCGGACTTCTTGCCGCTGATGGGGCGGTTGACTGCGGATCTGGAGAAGACTCAAACTCCATATTGGTAGCCGCAGGTTTGAAAAAAATTTTTACATAACTTTGTTTCTTATCACCAGAGTGGTATAGGTTTCTCTTAGAAATTTAAAAAGTGCAGAGGACGAAAAATGAACGTCACCCATAATTTTGCTCCTCGGATAGAACTATTGTCAAGATTTGGATATCTTGCCTCCCACTTTGTTTTTTGTTTTTTTTGCCGTTAGGTCAGAAGTTTCGAGTGTAAGGAGAGTCTTCCTCCTTCCACGGCCACCCCTCTTGTTCCCACGTGCAGCTTCAGGGGACTGCTTGTCCTGTGGCCCGTGGCCGCTACAGGCACCGGGGCAGAGCAGCTGGTTTCCTGAGGTTCTGTCTGCCTGGCTGTGCTGCCTTTCTCCCCAGTTCTGGGGAGGGGCCTCCCCCCAGTTTTTTGATTGTGATAAAATACACAGAACAGAGAATTTACTGTTTTGACCATTCTGAAGCGTGCAGCTCAGTGTTATTAAACACATTTCGAACGTTGTGCAACCAGCAGCACCATCCACCTTCAGAACCCCTTTCATAGCCTTCTCTCCACCCCTTTGTCCCTTGAGCACTGATTCTCTGGGACCTTCTCATTTGCCCAGAGAACATTCGTCTCCAGCTGTGCCCTGGCTCAGGAGGGTGCCCTCCCCCCCCCCGCCCCCCCCGCCGTGGAAAGGGGGCTGCTTAGGGCCAGTATTGCTGGTCCATTCCTGCTCCCTTCCCAGAGCCCGGAGAGGCATCGCAGAATGTTCCCGGGACGGGCCTCCGGGCCCCCATGGCCCCATCCTCCAGAGCTGGTCCTGGAAATGAAGCCTGACCTGCCCTCCTTTGGCATACGTTTCCACCCCAGCCAGGCAAATGCACTCCCATTCCCTTTTCTCCCACTGCCATTTCACTGCCCCCAGTTCTATTCATCTTGCTCAGAATTCTTTTCTCTCATCTTTCTTATTTGTCTTCCTTCCTGTCTTTTCATGCTGGCACCTTCTGGCCCCAGTCCCTGCAGTCTTTGCCTGTCTTAAATGCTCCGCGCCGATGCGTTCATATCTGTCCAAATTCTGACTTACTTATTCGCGGGCCCACGCTGGAAGACGCTCGGGTACGCGCTTCCCTGGGACTAGTAATGGTGGGTTTCCTAGGGCATTACCGCTATTGTTAGTCAAGCGTCGTTCTTACAAAGAAATGTGTAGACACAAGTCGAGTACATGCGCAAACCTATCTTATTCCTTTAGTGGAGATTTATTTCTGTCAAACGTGCCTGTTAGTTCCACTTACAGATTGAAAACCCACTGAAGACAGGGACCCTCTCTCCTTTCTATCACCTTGGTGGTCATACTCAGTGTTCAGGTAGTTAACTTATATACACCCCCCCCCCCCCCAAGTCCTATGAGGTTGATACTTTTGTTATCCCGTTTTAGAGAAGATTGCCAAGGTCATACAACTATTAGGGGCGAAAGCCAGGACTCGATCCAGGTCCAGGTCAAGGAACCCACAGCCCATGACCTTGGCCACGGCTGACTTTGGAATCCAAAAAGCCCCTTTCCCCAGCCTCATCATTGTTTGGATGAAGCCACTGGGGCCCCAAGAAGTAAGCGGCTTTTCCAAGTCTCACGGCAAATTTTCTACCTCCCCGGGAATGCTTGACTCTGATTCTCATAGTTTTGATGACAGAAAAATCTATTTTGGGGGCGCATGGGCAGCGCAGTTGGTGAAGCACCTGGCTCTTGGTTTCAGCTCAGGTCGTGATCTGAGGGTCCTGGCATCGAGCCCCGCATCAGGCTCCCCACTCAGCGTGGAGTCTGCTTGGGATTCTCTCTCTCCCTCTCCTTCTGCCCCTCCCGCTCCTGCTGTCTCTCTCTCTCTCTCTCTCTCTCTCTCAAGTAAATAAATAAAATCCTACAACAAAAAGAAAAAAAAAAAAGAAAAGGCGGGGGGAAGAAAACTCCATTTCGCTTGCCCCTTACTGAGAAGTGGCCCTGGGTCTGTCTGACGCCCTGCGACACAGCATGGGGTCACCGACAGCAAGTGTGCCGCACTGAGTCCCCAGTCTAATTACTTTTAGTCATTGCTCTGTGCTCCAAGCGTTCTCTTTAAGGTGACATGGTGTAACAGATAATGACCTCTCTGTCCAACTTAATGATATGATCCTTTAATCCATTATCTTTAATGATAGACAGTCATACAGACAAGACAGCATCAAAGTATAGAGAACATTTGCTCTTCAGGCTTTTCTCTCCTTTGAGTTCCCAAAAAAGGTGAAGCCCTTGAGCTCATTAAATGATGCATCTTCAGTGGGACCCTGTGTGGAAGTCCTGAAGACTCACCAGGAGGACTGTTGACAGTGACCTTCCTTTCTGCCTTTCCCTCCTCTCCTCTGGCTGGTGCTTGACCTGAGAATATGCTGCTCAGGAAGGTTGATGCTGTCAACGAAAAGACCCTTATAGGCACCGCCTTCCCAATTGGGGTGTTGGGTGGTGAGAGCGTCAGCGTCAGCTTAATATAGTACCGATGGTCACTGGGTCTGTCCCCGGTGTGTGTTTGTTTTGTTTTGTTTTTTCCATTCTGCTTCCTTTTCTGTAGGAAGGCAAACAAATGACTTGGAAGGCAAGTATGGGCCTTGTGGCCTCTGGCTGGCCTGTCTCATCTGGTAGAGATAGTGATCCTTGTTTTTTTCTGGACCTTCCATGCATATGCTTCTCCGGGCCTCGCTGTTGTTATTAGCACGTGGAGAATGCCTTGTCACTTCACGAGTTAACTCCCTTCATTCCTGAAGTTCTTCTCAGTCCTGGTCCTGCCCTTCCCTCCAGCCAGAGTCACTTTAGACCCTTGACAAAGAGAACCTGGCCCCCCTCTGGTCCTTAATCTTCCCTGAAGAAGAGGAATTCCTTCCTCTGCTCCTAAAAAGGAGGCCAGATAGGTAATTTGGGCCCATCTCCCCGGCCAAGGCAAGCTGGTTTCCCGCCAGCATATTTTAAGGGTGTGTCAAAACCGCTCGTGATACCCGCAGTCCCTTGGCTGAAACATTCACAGCCACTGTTCGTGGAGGATCTTGTCCGTACCTGGCACTGCACATCATGTCGCGTGTGTTATTTCGTTTAATCCTTCCATCATTCTGAAAGGGACTTACCATGAGCTACAAAAGGAAGCTCACGTGTAGAGAGACTAAGTAATTTACTCGAGATCACGCACAGTTTACACAAAATCAAAACCAAGACTCGTGGCTTCAGAGTCCGTGTCTCCCATTGTGCTCTGGCGCCGTGACCACGTGTGGCCGAATTGGTGGCATCTCTTCCCGCTTCTAGTTTGTGGAAAGCCCTGAGTTTGGTGAGCAGGGGCTCCGCGTCGGTGTCTCCTCGGGTGACACCAAGTGCTGGCCTGTTCACAAGTCTGTCTCCTCGGTTCTGAGTCCAGCGTGCGACGTCCTGGTTTCGCACAAAGACGCCAAGGCCAAGTTGTGACTCTGGCCTTCCTCTCCTGTCAAAGAGGAGGCTCTTTTTCAGAGAATTGGCACTAGATTGACTTAAGCCAGCTTTCTTTTTCAGGGGCTTTGGCCCTGGTGACTTCTGGAAGGTCTTCAGATGGTCTGGATTGTCAGGACGACACTCATTCTGGAGGATTTGTCTCTTGAACATAGACTGAGAATCCTGGATTGGAAGGGACTTTTGGGGTCCCCAGTCTAATATGCTCATTTCACAGATGAGAAAACTGAGAGCCGAGGCAGCTCAGTGCCTCGCTGAAATCCATAAGGGTAAGAAGGGGGAAAGACGGGAAAGCCTCGTGGACATCCAGAGGACTGTCCATGCTGCCTCCTAGGGCTCGCCTTTTCCATTTTTGTGCCTTTGACAGTTCCTTACGACCTTAAGATTATTTGAGGCTCAGTTGGTTAGGCATCTGCCTTCAGCTCAGGTCATGATACCAGGGTCCTGGGATCGAGCCCCACATTGGGCTCCCTGCTCAGTGGGAAGTCTACTTCTCCCTTGACTGCTCGGCCTGCAGCTCCCCCTGCTTCTGCTTTCTCTCTTTCTCTGTCAAATAAATAAATGAATAAATAAATACATAAATAAATCTTAAAAAAGATTATTTGATAAAAACTTAACCCTTTTTTTGGTCGTACCATCAACCCCAAAGTATTAGAAATCGTCAACACACAAAACCAAAAGCAAAACCAAAACCAGCATGTTCACCGTGGTAACCAGCTAAAACCCGACTAGTGCAGGGACGCTCTGCGGGGCGGGGCGGCTAGGGAGTGGCGTCTACTCTTCCTGCTGCTTTTGGCAAAACAACATTAATTCTCCATCTCCATAGACTTTAAATGGTGACTTGCACACAAACCAGATCCACTCTCTTTCATTTATAAGAGGGGGAGCCAGAGAAGAGATAAGAGGCAAAGCTCCCGGGGCAATATGAATAAAGCCATACTGGCCAGAATTTTGAGCTGACCAGCAGCCACTCCCCTGACTGGTCTGATAACAAGGCTTTTACTGTCATGGGCATCCTTTGTAACAGATGATGCTTGCTCTGCCGTTCATTTAATTTTATTTAAAAAAAATCTGATTTCAGGATGGAGCTTGATTTGCTTGGGTTTCTCAAGCAGACTCACGCTGCCTCTTCTGGGCCATGGGCGTGCCTAGCCGGGACTCAGTAAGTGCTGCGCCCTGTTTCCCATGTTCTGCATTTCGTCTCCTGTTCAGGAGAACTTTGTCTTGAGCTGAATTTTGACTCCGGGTTCGGGGCCATCTTTAGGGGCAGTGCTATGGCCGGGGGAAGGCATGTTGTGCCCTGATCCTGTCCACCAAGTCTACTCTTTTCTCTTTCTTTTTTTAAGATTTTATTTATTTGTCAGAGAGAGAGAGAGAGAGAGAGAGAAAGAACACAAGCCAGGGGAGCAGCAGGCAGAGGGAGAAGCAGGCTCCCTGCTGAGTGAGGAGCCCGATGTGGGACTTGATCCCAGAACCCTGGGATCATGACCTGAGCTGAAGGCAGCTGCCTAGCCGACTGAGCCACCCAGGTGTCCCCACCAAGCCTACTCTTAAAGGCACACTCATGTTGAAAGGAACTCAGAGAGAGCTTTGAAGGGCATAAGCTTAGCAGAGGCAAGGCCTGAAGGCTGTTCTGCTTTCTGGCTCGGAGGGTGTGGGTGGAGGTGGAGGCTGTGTGTATGCAAGTGCCTCGGATGGTTTTTAGCACAACAGGCCAATCCTTGCCCGCATTTTCCATGTTCTTCTGGAACCTTCATCAACAAGTGAAGCGTCATGGGCTTCATGAAAGACCGGGTCAACAGATTGGAAGCTTTTACTCTAACTTGGAGATGTGTCCTCCATGAGTCAAAACTAAACCTCAAATGTTTTCTTTTGAGACAGATAGAGACATGACAGATAGGGTCATGAATGCCCCAGAGACATTTCCTGAAATACAGTCTCTTTAGAAATGGTCAACTCTGGGAGAGCTGGCCTAAGGCTTGGTTGGGTTTGGCTTAGGTTTGGAAAGACCTACGTAATGGTAGCCGAGTTGCACTCTTTGCTGCTGCTTTAGTTGTTGGCACCGTCAAGGAAATCTGGAAAGATGTAATGGTTAATCTATGATTACTACTGTCCTTTATTTTTCATATTTTTTTTTTTGAATTTCAGTTTTAAGTAATCTCAACACCCTGTGGGGCTCAAAGCTACGACCCCGAGATCGAGAGTCACATGCTCCACTGACAGCCAGCCAGGCTCCCCCGTCCTTTAATTCTTATCTGCCAGTTTAGGAACCCGAAACCCTAGCTCAGGACATGGTGGATTGTGGTGGGCTTGAATTCATAATCTCCGTCAATCGTCAACAATTTGAGTCGTTAGGGAGAGAAAAAGAAGAATGGAGGAGGAAGATTATTATGTTGCTCAGGCCTGGGAAAAGCACATCATTAGAGAAGGAGTCAGTTCTCCATCGTTAGACTTGAGGCACATTAGTCTCCAGGTCTGCCACAGCCCTTGAATTCTCTTCCTAACCTGGAACGCGTACGCACTTGACCCAGTGAGGGCAATGAGTTGGTACTGATTGATAACTCATGGCTACATTGCAAAGTGAAATAGTGCCTATCTTGGGGCTTACATGGAGCAACGTGATTCGTCCTTGAACCTTTGGATTATGAAGGCAACTTCTTGGAAAATGATGGTAAGCCACATGCACAGCTCAACATCCAAAAGGCTGATCACCTATTTGTTTCCAAGAGAAATAGAAACAAGAGAAGCAGAACGAATGTTTCAACACTGTTCCAGAATAGATCGAAAAGCAAATGATTTAGCCCATCCAAAGCTTGGGCCTATTTACTGATTTATCTGTGTACTTACTTTACTTCCAAAGAAATGGCTGTTTTGGCTGTCAGTAGAGTCCACGTAGGATCACACCACCTGAGGTCAATATGCTGCCATAGCAGGGTAATCACTGCTGAGTGGGAAATTGCCATGCTTGCAATTCCTGCTGGGAAAACAAAAAACAAAAACCAAAACACATGTTGGTAGAAGACCACACTTGAGACTCTTCAATTTTATGTCCTTCTCAAAGCTTCTGGATGAGAGTTCATTTATATGGAGAAAAGTTCTTTAGTGAAACATTCGAAATAACAAACATCAATTAGAGGCTATACTCATGGGATGTCTTTCATCTTCAGGCCTGGGAGTGCTCTACAAACACTCATTAAATCCTTCCAAATGCCGCTGCCAGCGAGGTGCTAGTATCTTCCTTCCCGCTGAGAAGGAAGGGATGGTGTCAGGGAAGAGTCCTTTGTGTGGGGTGTGGTCATCCTTTCAAACGCACAATTCCCAAACCGGGGTAGAACATAGGAGTGCGTCTAGACATTTTAACAAACTGAATACAGAGGGAGCCACAATTCCTTAGTAGAATAAAAACTGAGGAGAAGAAACCTTGAAAGAGCTTGTACCCTCAACTAGCCAAACCATTCTCTGGGCGAGACAGGCCGTATTTTCTAAGGTGTATATAATTTTTCATCGAATACATTTATTTCATGGCTGTTTTCTCTTAATTATATAGTCCCTGCCTGTGTACCTAGTGGAAGGACACCACTTTGGCTTCATCTCTGTAAAGAGATTAATCCATTTGGAATCCAACTTCCATAAACATTTACATCCTTGGAATGAGGGCAAATGTCTCCATAGTAAAACCTTCCTTCGGTCTCAGTGTTTCACGTTGGTTTAGTCTAGAAACTTCTTCTTTTTTTTTTTTTTTTAAAGATTTTATTTATTTATTTGACAGAGAGACAGCCAGCGAGAGAGGGAACACAAGCAGGGGGAGTGGGAGAGGAAGAAGCAGGCTCATAGCAGAGGAGCCTGATGTGGGGCTCGATCCCATAACGCCGGGATCACGCCCTGAGCCGAAGGCAGACGCTTAACGACTGTGCTACCCAGGCGCCCCTAGCCTAGAAACTTCTGCTATTGCATCTGGACTACACTTTGATGGGTTGGCTGATTTTTGCCCCATGTTTATGCCTCTCCCGGTTTGAACGTCTTCCCGGTTCCCACCTTTTGGAGAAAGGATTGGGTCCACGTTGCTGGAGAGGAGTGGGCTGGGATGAGCTACTGAGGCAGAATTGCCCTGTGGCTTGCTGAGGCTGGGAGAAATGGGGTCATCTAGAGGTCAGCAAGAGCTGTGGGAGGAATGAGGGAACCGCGTCTCCTTATTCTGGTGAGTGGCACCGGGAGCCACCCTGCTACCCGAACTAGAGCCTGGCAGTTGTCCATAATTCCTCCTCGTTCACCTCTAATTGGTCATAAAATCCTGTTGATATTCCCTGCAGAACTGTCCTCATGGCATTAGTTCAAACCCTCCTCATTTTCGTAGCCTGGATTTTTCCAATGGTGTCTTAACAGGTCTCTTTGTCTCTCATCTCGGTCCACCGACAATTACCTCCAGTTGCTGCCAGAGGGAGCTTTCCACAGCCCCAGTATGACCACATCTGTCCCCTGTCACGCTCTCCCTGGCTTCCCCACTGCCTTCCCCATAGCGCCCAGGTTCACAAGAGGTCACGGTGCTGGGCGGTCGTCTGGCCCCGGTGTCAGCGTCCTCAAAGATGACTGTCATCAACTCAGCCCGTGGCCCGTGTTTCAGCCCTTCTGGCTCCCTCGTGCGATCTTGTAGCTTTGCCGACCCCTCTGCCTGATTCGGATGTCACCTCCTCCAGAAAACCTTCCCTAACACGACTGCCTCTGCCCAGACCTGGATGAAGAAAGACCCTTTTCATCTGCCCCAGCAGCACCCTGTGCTCCCCTGTGTCAAAGCATTTGTCAAACTCAGTCATTGTGTCTTTGTCCCCCAAAACTGTCGGCTCTTTTTTTTTTGTTGTTGTTGTTAATTTTATTTATTTGAGAGAGAGAGAGCAAGAGAAAGAGAGAACACAGTGGGGGGAATGGCAGAGGGAGAGGGAGAAGCAGACTGCAGACTCCCGGCTGAGCACGGAGCCCGACATGACACGGGGGCTCGACCCCGGGACCCTGAGATCATGACCTGAGCCGACTGAGCCACCCAGGAGCCCTAGACCTCGAGCTTTTTGAGGGCAAAGAATGTCTTTCATCCCTAAAACTTCCCATACAGCAAGGAGTATAATGGTGGTGGATAAAAGTTTGCAAAACTAGTGAATTAAGAATTTAGAATAGCATTTCATTGTTCGTAGAAAAACGTTCAGAAATTCTTCTCATGTTGTATTTTGTTGACTGCTCTGTGACGCATATATTTGTATACAGTTTAGCATTCACAAACATATTCCCAAGCATTGTGCTATTGGGTTGCGCAGGCCCCGTTGGTGGGACCCCCAAAGAGCAGGGTTTCATTTGCACCTCGAATCGGTATTCACAGTTGTTGTTGAAGAGAAGAACGATTTTAAGAGGATCCAGTAGACTTTTTCCAAAAAAGAAAAAAAAAATCCTGTTTTGCATTTGGGATCAGCATTATTTGAATTGTTTCCTCTCTATTTTGATTGAAATGATTCTCCTTTAGTCTCCTCTTCATATGCTTCGAAGTGTGTCTGGTTTGTATGGCCAACATCTCGGAAAGAACTCATTCGAATCCATCTTGCCTCTTTCCTTGTGTGTTTAATGGGCAGAAACGTGGGCTTTCCTTGCGCCCCTCGGGGCTGCGCCGCGGAGGAAAACACTCCCCTAGCCCCTACCCCACTGCCAGTCAGTGCTCTGGGTAATATTTCTGTGGTCACTGAGATTTTGTAACGCTGAGAAGGTCTCCAGAGGCAGATGCTCTAAGGGAGCCCATGACGGTTATTAAATACGTGCACGGAGTACATGATTTTTTAATGGAAACAATGGGTTTTGATGGTATTTACATGCTATCTAGGGTTGTTTTAGGATGTCGTGCATGGCTCCCCATTCTGGATTGCGCTTCGCCTCTGGATCTCCGTGTCTTCCAGGCTGCCGCAGCCTCAAGAAGATTGCCTTCCTTCGCAGTGTTTTGCATGAATGACACTCACTGAGAAGGTACTTCAAGCATCACTTGCTCATGTTTCCATAAGCAGGAGACCAGCTAGGCCACGAGCACAGAAAATAGGCATTTTCTACGGTGTATCATTCAACCCAGGTCTTTCATACAAAGCTGTGGGACAGCTAATGGGTTTGCCTTCAAAGTTCCTGCCCGCAAGAAGATACTCGGATAAAGGCGGAGCTATGATTCCCTAAGAAAACCTTTAGGAGTCCCCTTTTGCTCCCAGGTGTTCTCCTGCTCTGAAATCCTAATACACAAAAAAGTGAAAGGGAGACAAAAATCTCACGTCATTGTTGTTTTTCTGCAGTAATGGATATGTAAGTGGGTGCAGGTGAGTTTTACTCTGAAGTAAATCCCAGGAGTCTCTCTCTCCGTGGATACGGACCACTACAGTGACCATTGGAAGTTAATTCAGACTAATTGCTAGGATGTGGCTCTATTGTGTGTCAGTCAGCGTCTTAAGTTAGTTGTTTTAGTGATTGAATCTAATGGCCTCATGTGATAGGATTGTTGGACCGCTCGTCAGTCTGGAGAATGTCAATCCCATAGACATACGGGGACTGGGAAGAGGCAAACCAAATAGGTATGATATTTCACATAAGGAGTTTGAGTATTACAACCTGGTTTTTTCCACAAGATCTACCAAGGAGTGTTATATAATAATTTTTAAAAACCGCTTTAAAACGGACACAGAATGAAATACAAATGTTTATTTGCCTAAAATGCAAATTCTCTTCTGTATTACACAAGAGAGAGCCTACAAGGTTTTTGAAGGAACCAAACAGGACACATGTGTGAATTTGTATCTTATATAATTGAAAATGCTAGAGTTTTATTCTATTTGATTTAGGATTTGGGTCTAATAGTCTCGCTCAAACTTTCTATTTATCATGCTTTCCTTCTGCACGCCAATACTAAACCTATAATAGGAAAGAGAGTACCCAGGAGATCAAAGAAATCTACTTCCCAGCTTCAATTTTTCATTTTCCAATTTTTAAAATATTTCAGACAAGCTTATTTGGTTTTTAAAGTTTCAGCTAATTGCCTCAGTTTCTTTAGCTTATAGGTACAGAAAAGAATAATCTAGATGGTCATTGAATAACATGATCAAGGACATGCGTCAGCTCATTCAAGCCTCGAAACACCCAGAAGACAGGGATTGGAGGAGTTTCAGCATCTGTCCGAGGCCTCCAGCTTCTAGTGGAGAAGTCAGGACTCAACCCCAGGCCTCTCCTGCCGTGATGGGTGTGCTCTTATGGGAACCGAGATGCATCTCCACCATCCCCAGTCCCAACCTGATGCAAAGAGAATGTGGACATGCTGAGAAATGAGCGGCCAGAGAGATGATGCAGCTCGTTAGCCTTCCAGTACTGCCCTTGGAGCCCAGGCTCCCGGCTCCCCGTTTGGGTAGAAGAGTCCATTCCATTTTCCTACTGCTGTGGTTCTGTTGTGGACACGCCTTTCTGCATCTCAAAGCCGTGCAAGGTGCACGTTGACCTAATTGAATGGGGCTGGTAAAGAAGCAGAAGGGATGAGGGTCCTTCACTCACTGCGGCGCTTGAGATGAGGCTTGAAGTTTTCTACCAAGTCTCTGGCATAAAGTTAACATCATAACATCGCCAGATAAAAGCTCTACTTTCTCCCAAGAGCTATCTTTGGAAAGGCAGCATAGACCCTCAGCTGAGCTGTCCTGTGTGGTAGAGTGGGTCTGCATGTGGTCACTGGGCCTTTGTTATGTGGCTGGCCTGGATTGAGCTGTGCTGTAAGTGTAAAATACACCCTGATTTTGAACAGCAAAAAGAATGTAAAATAGCTCATTAATAACTTTTACGTTGATTACGTGTTGAAATGTTAATACTTGGTATAACTGGGTTAAATAAAACACATTATTTTAATTTTTTAATTTAATTTAATTTAATTTTTTAAAGATTTTATTTATTTATTCATTTGACAGAGATAGAGACAGCCAGCGAGAGAGGGAACACAAGCAGGGGGAGTGGGAGAGGAAGAAGCAGGCTCATAGCAGAAGAGCCTGATGTGGGGCTCGATCCCACAACGCCGGGATCACGCCCTGAGCCGAAGGCAGACACTTAACCGCTGTGCCAGCCAGGCACCCCAAAACACATTATTTTCAAAGAAAATATATTATTAAAAATAATCTCACCTGCTTCTTTTTTCCTTTTTAAAAAAATGTGGCTCGTAGGAAATTTTAAGTTATGTATGTGGCTATTATTATATCTACCAGCCAGTATTGCTCTGGAAGTATGCTATTTGGGTTTGAATTCTGCCTCTGTCACTTCCAGGCTGGATGACTTTGGGCAAGTTATTTAACCCTTCCATGCCTCAGTTTTCCCATTTAAAAAACAGGGATAAAAAAATAGTAAGGATTAAATGAGTTAACTTCTTTGCAAGATGCTTAGGACTCAAAGGGCTCGTGATAAACACCACATACATGTTTGTTTAACAAATTAAATAAAGGCATTTTTAGGGGAGAAGATTTTTGCTAGGGGAAAATATTTTTCCAGGACTTCTATGTCCAATAGTCACTTCTATACCTCACGAGCTAGGTAAATCTATAATAAAGGGAAGAATTGGTACCGGCAGGTAAGCCTGGCATCCTTCTCAAAGTAGAATCCATTTCTGGCTAATCTCGACTGACTTGAAGGGTTTAGATAAATTATTGGTCAAGGAAGAAGCAATGCATGTAATTATTTAGCTTAAAAAAAAATCCATATCTAGGCGCACCTGGGCATCTGACTCTTGGTTTCAGCTCAGATCATGATCCTGGGGTGTGGGATCCAGCCCTGTGTTGGGCTTCACTCACTCTCCCTCCCTTTCTCAAATAAATAAGTAAAATATTTTAAAAAATCCGTATCTATATTTAAAATAATTGGGCAGCTGAAGACTTGGGTGTGTGTGTGTGTTGGGGGGGTGGTTGTTGACTTTGTGTTGGGAAATGTTCAGAGATCAGAACCTAAGAGCCAGAGAGTTGCTGTGCACAACAATGCTGAGATATCTGCTTGTCAGAATTTTCTTCTGGAGAACCCTTATTAGCAGAGGATCATGAACTTGAGTCTGGGAGTCTGGGAGCTTAGCTCAAAGCAGTCTCAGCAAATGGGGACTTTCCTTGTAGTTTCGTGTTTTCTCTTAACATTTTCTACAGCCTACTCTTTAATATACCCATGTTTATTTTAATATGAAAATGGAATATTAAATTACTCATCTTCAAGTAAAATGTATACTCTAGGGAATGAGCCACGAATTAGCCAATATTTATCTGCCAGGCATCTATCTATTCTAGGCTGTGGGGATATTACAGTGAACAAGACAAAATTGTTGTTCTGATGAAACTGGCATTCTACTGCAAAATAGGGGCAATCAATGCATATGCAGATGAGGGGATTTCAGGATGACACAAGAGAGCGATGTGATAGATATTTGGAGGAAAGGGTTGTGATTGGTATAGAAAGAACAGAGGACTCTCTGAGGAGGTGTTACTTGAACTAAGATCTGAGTGTTGAGAAGCGGTCTAATGGAAGAGCATCTGGGGGAAGAACATTTCAGGCAGAGAGGCAGCAAGTGCAAAAGTCCTGTGGGCAAGAAGCCTGAGGTGTTTGTGCTTGAAATTTATTTGTTCATCGAACTCATTCTGCTGCAGGCCAGTGGGGCACAGTGAAAGGATGGGAGATGAGGATGGAGAGGGGAGAGTAGGTTGATCATGCAGGGTTTTGTAGGCCAAGGATGTTTGGATGTTTTATTTGAAGTGTCACAGGACATGACTGGGGATTGACACAGGGAACTGACAAAAGCTGGTAGATATTGTTAAGTTTATGTGGGCTGTTGTGGAGACAAAGGATGATAGTGGAGGCTAAGTGAAGGAGCCCGTTCAGTTACAGGGTCCTTGCAGTAATCCAAAGCGAGAAAAATGGTGGCTTATGTGGTGGGGAAAAGAGGATAGGGAATTGGGATTTTTGAGAAGTCAAGTTGATACTTGCTTATGGATTGGAAATGGTGTATGGATTGGATATGGGACAGGCATTGCTTATGAACTGGACACAAATGAGAGGGATCAAGGTAAATGCCTAGATTTCTCACTTGGGCAAATGGGTGGATGGTGGTTTCATTTATGAGATGGTCGGGTATCTCTGAGACATTCAAGTGAAAATGTTGGATGTATGGGTCTGGAGCTCAGGGAGAACCCAAGGTTAGAGATCTGAATTTGTAGATCATCACCACATAGGTATTTAAACCATAGATCTGTACGAGGACCCTCGGAAGAGATGAAGAGATGAGGAGAGCACACAGAACGTCTCTGATTTCGGTTTTCTTCTTTGAGTAGTTTAATGGTTTCCACTCCTGTGACCATAAGACCGAGGCTTAGAAAGCAGAGCTCTGACCCCAGGGCTGACACTAGTCTTCGATAAACTCTTCAGAGCCCACCTGTCAGCACAAACACCCAATAAAGTCTCTAGGTTTTGTTAATGATGATTAGCCCTTTTGGATAGCAAAATACTATGGGAAGACAGAGCAGGGAGAGCCCAAGAGAATGTAAACAGGCAGAAAAGCAGCCGGCTGTACTTCTGTGTGGGCAAGAGGAAGTTAGTGAACCAGGGAAAACAATCCAAGGTATAGTGATAGAAACCTTGACCCCGAGCTCTCACTTGCCAGCCTGGGAAGTGATCTAGTTGTATGGCTTGAGTCATGAGTCATCAAACAATCAACCCACAGGTATGTATTGAGTAACTGGTGGGTGTTCAGCGTGGAGACTTGTCAGGCTCCACCAGAAGACTCTCGAGAACTAAATAAATGTGACCATCCACATTTTGCCGAAAAAAGAGAGATTTTGCCATTCCAGTTATTCTAAAATTGGAGAAGGCCCAGAGATGAAAAAATACAAGTATTGAGGAGGAATTTTGGTTGTTTTTGCCCCATTAATTATGGGGATTTTTAGATGTCATTTGTGATATCAACACGAGACTCTTTGGGTTGTGTTTTGGATAGTTCTGATGTGACCGTGTAGATAGAGTGTTGGTTTTTTTCTTTTAACAAATGAATGGGGGAAATATTTTGTTGTTTAAAAGCAGTATAGAACTCTACTATATAAAACGATAGACCATTACTAGAATCAAATCATTAAGCATTTATTTGTTCACAGAACTCATTCTGGTAGCTTCTTTCAGGCATAGAGGAAGTATTCAATATATGCTTGTGAGTAGATTAATGAATGAGCTATGTTGGTCAAAATGGTTTTGTCTGGAGAAGGTCTTGGCCTGAAAATATTAGAAAATATTATATTGTAATATAATATATATAAATATATGTAAGATATATAGCAAATAAATTGAAATTTTTAAAAACATTCACATTCAGGAAGTGCAAACAGCATCATGGTGAGTTCTGGAAGAAACTCCAGAACAGACAGGATGGAAAGGGGGGCGATTTATGACCTTATCCCTAAATTCTTCCTCGAGGAGTTGGGTGTTTAAGGAGCTACTTGAATAAACATCCAGTTCACGTTACTTTAATTCCTGATTTGGTCACTGATTTCCAAGAATTGGGTCTGGTTGTCTTTGCCACCAACTTTTTCTCTTCAGATAGGCACGTGTCTTCCTTGACTGAGCTCTCTTGGTGATCGGACATGAGTCCTCTGTCTTTGCTCGTTTATCTTGGGTTTCCACTCTCCTCGTGCTGCACTCTGCTCTCTGTTTCTGCCTTGTGATTACCAGTTCTTTGTTGGTCAGTGGTCATTCAGGTTTCATGCGTGCCAAAATGCGGTAATAATACCATTTGAAATGTACAGAGCGCCCTATCTCAGAGGAGATCAAAGCACTTTAACAGACAATATCTTGCTGATCTTCCATACATTGTCGTGGAGTAAATAGGACACAGCTATTATTATCCCTATTTTATACAGGAGGAAATGGGACCTCGAGGAGACCAAATGATTGGCTTCATTTTACAAGTACGCAGTGGGCTAGGAGTGGAGTCATGGGTATCTTTGGTTCAATTGTTAGGCTCTTTTGACTTTCTAGGTGGATAGTCTTTTTTGGTAAAGCTACATAGAGAGACAGGAATGTCAGAGTTTGTTTTACCTTTTTTCCCCTATTAGATTTATACTGAATTTTTTTGTCGTATTTGGCCTGTTGCCGTAGGGGGTGTTTATTTTTCAGGGGAGTTTTTTATAGGATGGCCTTGGACCTGAATACCGTTGGGACTTGAGTGAGTTGCATGTCAGAGGAGAGTAAATGGCTAAGGCTACTGTTGGGTTTGGGAGCCAGGAAATGATTCGGTTGAGAGGCGGGGATGGCTGGAAAAGACAGCATCTTTATGCTGCGTGGACCGGTAGTAGCACTTTCTTTGGGTGGGTGGGCGGGTGGAGGTGGATTTCAAAGGGGGAAAAGCCACATGGCTGAACTATTTAATGGAAATCTGTGTTCCTGGGATTTCTGTCGATAGGAGGCTGTCGTTTATCAAACCACTATCTTGCTGGCTATGGCTGCTACCTTAATATTTTTGGAGAAATTCAGGGCCTCCTTTGGCAGGGGACTTTTAAAACAGTGCTCGGAGTCCAAGGAGCTTTATCTTGAAATGTTTTATTGCACTCCCTTGTGCAAGAGTGGTGAAGCCCAGGTATGCGTAGCCGAAGGTGTGGTCTTCGGACAGTTGCCAAGCGAGACGTGCTTTTTTTTTTTTTTAAGTTTTGTTGAGACTTGGGCAATCGTAATTTGGGTTTTTCCCAGGCTGATCTACAATGTACTCCCTACAGAATTGGGTAGGCTCTTTGGGCCGTGTCGAATCACTTTGGGCCATGTGGACCTGACCACACATTCTCTCAAGTTAACAGGACGCAATAGTGCGTCTCTAAAAGGTCTGTGCGGGTGGTACTCATTGCTGCTCCTACAAGGGGGAAGCAGAATTGCCCAAAGCTGGCATGAGCTGTTTGGAAGCTGCTGTTATCTATTTGGGTTTCCGTCGGCTGGGTTTCAGATAACCAGATGGATACCTAGTCACATGGATGACAAGCGAACTCAAGCTGGGGAGGAAGTGAGTGTCTGGGTTGGCTGTACGGTCTTGTGTGCCAGGCTACCAACAGAAAGGAAAACTCACAGTGGCTCTGCCCCTGAACTTGGAAAGTTGCTTAGCTTCCCGAACCTCAGCTTCCTCTTTCATAAAATAGGGATTCCTGTCCTGCTTCTTGGGCAGGAATGTCAAGATTAAGATGGTGTCGTGTGAAAGTGAAAGTCCTTCCTCTATTGGTAGAACTCTACGGAAATCACTGCGGCTCTCTGTGACAAAGGGATAGAGACACCCAATTTGTAGGATCGTCACAAAGATGAAAGTAGACACCTTATGTAAGGCTCCTAGAGTGTTCCTTTTCACACGGCAATAAGAAAAGTAAATAAAAATAAAATAAATAAAAAAAGTCACCCTCCCCAACTCCCCTCACCCCACCTTTTTCTACCCAAGACTCTGACGTTATCCTTCTTACCCCCGTTTGCTCCACCTTTGATCTATGAGAGAAGTTGGAATTTGCATTTGGGTCCCTATTGGCTTGTTCCTTATGTGGGTCCAGTTCCTTCGGTTGCTCATATTGGATTATATCCTCTTTATATCCTCTTTTGCGGATCTCCATGTCTTCATTTCCATGCTCCGAATGTCCTTCCTGGGTTTCCTGACCAGGCTGGACCTCCCCCTGCAGGATCGTCAGCAGTCACTGGCAGGGTCCGGCCCCCTTCACAATCCCACAATGCATACGCGTGCTTTAAAAACCTCTTCGGAGCCCTTAGAGTATCCTCCCTAATTTACATTGAGCACTCATTTTATGTTGTAAAATCTATGATGGTAGGGACTGTGTTGATCTATTTTTATTTATTTTTAATTTTATTTAATATTTTAAAAAATATTTCATTTATTTATTTGTCAGAGAGAGCACAAGCAGGGGGAGCAGAGGCAGAGGCAAAGGCAGGCTCCCCTCTGAGCAGGGAGCCCCATGTGGGACTCGATCCCAGGACCCTGGGATCATGATCCGAGCGGAAGACAGATGCTTAACCGACTGAGCCACCCAGGCGTCCCTATTTTTGAATACTAAACAGCACCCTGATCAGTTTCTGGCACTCGATAGGTGTGCGGTAAGAGTAATCGAGTAAATGTGTATCAATGCCCTCTTTGCAGTTGCTTATAGATCTCACTTTCCAGGATATTCCGCTGAAACTGGTTATAGACTCTGTTCATGTTTTCCAGTCATGCAACCTATTGGCAGCTGAGCGAAGGTCCAGCTACAACGATCTCTTGAAACCGTAACATTCTGGTCATCTGCCACCTTGAATATTGTCCTATGACTCCCGTTTCAATGACTCAGTATGAATTTGTCTCTGCAGTGCCAAAAAAGTTAGGCTGTGGAGTTTCAGGAGTTGAAAAAAAAGTAGTCCATTTGACTGACTCAGGGCAGCCAAACTAGTTGTTTTGATGGAGGTAGAGGAGGCACACTGGTTTGTTGAGGTTTTTGCTTCAGAGCTGGTTGGTTTTATTTTCACTGTACAGGCAGGTTCTATGTGACTTTGCGTGGCATCAGAATGGCTACTGCTGGCTGGTGGTCAGATGGCAGGCTTCGAAGGGGGCAAGGAGGACGCGTGAATTAGGTGTCCAGCTCAGTCCCCCAGGTGGCCTGAGGCAAGTTACGCAAATTTCCCTGTCAGGTATTTCCTGAAATAAAAAAGGGAAGTCGTGGATGGGATAGCAGCGATAATTCTGAGAATCTGTGCCCTGCTGTGGGTATAACGTGTGCCATTTGCTCAGGGAGGTGGTGACACACTTTGAGAGCCTTGAGCACTGGGGGGAGGGAATAGTGTTCTGTTTAACTACTTCTTTTCTCCTGGACTTGCTCTTGCTTCTTCCTCTCTACCTGTCATTTCTTTTCTCTTCTTTCTTGTTTTTAAGATCTTATTTATTTATTTTAGACAAGGAGAGGGAGAGAGCAAGCGAGCAGAGAGAGGAGCAGAGGGAGAGGGGCAAGCAGACCCCGTGCTGAGTGTGGAGCCTGATGCGGGGCTCGATCCCACAACCCTGACATCGTGACCTGAGCCAACATCAGGAGTTGGTCACTCAATCCACTCAGCTATCCAAGTGCCCCATCTACCACCACGTACTAGGACCGCTGAGATGTGTAATGCACTTAGAAATAAACTTTATCTCACAGATAATATAAGCAATAGAGTAGTACGATGATTCAGGAAACTAAAGAAAAGTCATTATTTAAAAGCCTCACCCCCAGTTTTATTAAGAAATAATTGACATGCATCCCTGTATAAGTTTAAGGTGCACGGCATGGTGGCCCGACTTATGTATGTTGTGAGATGATCACCACGATAGGCTCAGCTCACACCCATCTTCCCACAGATAAAAGAAAGAAGAAAAGAGTAGAGGAAAAAAATGTTCTTCTTTTGACAAGAGCTCTTAGGATCTACTCTCTTCACACCTTCCCTGCATATCGCCCAGCGGTGTTAGCTGTAGCTGCCATGTTCTACATTCCATCCCCAGGACTTGTGTGTCTTATAACTGGAAGCTGGCACCTTTTGACCACCTTCCTCCAATTCCCTCATCCTCCCAAACCCCCACCTCTGGGAACCACAGTCTGATCTCTTTTTCTGTGAGTATGTTTTTGTTTGTTAAAGATTCCACACATACATGAGATCATATGGTATGTGTCTTTCTCTATCCAACTTGTTTCATTTAGCGTAATGCCTTCAAGGTCCATCTGTGGCAAATGGTAGGATTTCCTAGTTTTTTTTAAATGGCTGAATAATATTCCATTATATATATATCTGCATAGATATATCTCTATCTCTATATCTATCTATCATCTATCTATCTATCATCTATCTATATCTCACTTCTGTATCTCTTCTTCCATCGATGGACACTTACGTCTTGGCTATTGTAAATATATCTATATCTATCTATCTATCTATCTATCTATCTATCATCTATCTATCTATCTATCTATCTATCTATCATCTATCTATATCTCACTTCTGTATCTCTTCTTCCATCGATGGACACTTACGTCTTGGCTATTGTAAATAATGCTGCTGTGAACATGGGGGTGCAGATATCTTTCTGGGTTTGTGTTTTCATTCCCTTTGGATATTTTCCTTAAAGTGGAATTGCTGCATCTTATGGTACCTCTGTTTTTAACTTTCAGAGGATCCTTTATACTGTATTTGAAAGCTTTGATTTTCAAGGATGCTGTCATTACAACACATGCACCAGGATCCTGTACATACAAAATATAGTTTCACATAACAGTATTGCTAATGAGGACCCCATTTTGAACGTCCAGACACTTATTTAATGAAACAATAGTCACAGATGACTGTCATTTAAAATTTCGTAGCTGGGGGGTGCCTGGGTGGCTCAGTTGATTGACGTCTGACTCTTGGTTTTGGTTCCGGTCATGGGCTTGGTGTCCTGGGATTGAGCCATGCATCAGGGCTCTCTCTCTCTCAAATAAATAAATAAATCCTAAACATAAATAAAATAGAATTTCATAGTTGGTAGATAGAGTGGGGAAGAAAGGAAAGAATGGAAGCAAAAATGAAGGAAATCTCTGGTTCTTTGGAACTTGGGCTCTGAGCTTCCGTTTCTGAGAGGAGAAACCAGTCTGAAAGTTCCTTCTAGCCTTTTTTCCCTCTTCCCTTCCCTATCTCTTCCTTTTATCTCCTTCTGTGTTATTTCTTTTATTCTACTCCTGCTCTCTTTCTGTTCTCTCCTCTTGGGGGTAATTGGAGAGGGAGGATGTGGTCAGAATTGATGAGGTGAGAGTCATTCCAGTTCCCTTTTTCCTCCACCTCAAACCCTTAGCAGATGTGAAGCTTAATCAGACCATTGCAGCCCAGACCACGGATGGAAACTCCAGAAACCTCAGCCCAGGGACATTAGGCCACAACCACACTCTCAGTGGTAGACTCATTCAAGAAAGCATTCTGACCATGCCTTCCAGTCACACTGCTTAGAAATCCATCTACCTGGCCACGGGGAAGGCCCCACAAGAATTTGTTAGCATTCGTTGGTCACATCTGTGTGTGAGTGACCATCTTGATGGGTAGGGGCTGGGGGTGGGGACAAAATCCTCAAAGGCTGGCCTCTCTGTGTGCTGTTCAGTCACGACTGCTTACCATCCCCCCCCGTCTTTGCATTTTGGGTGCCATTTTGTGTGTGATGCTGTCCCAGAAGGGAAACTATCTACTGGAAAATATGTCAGTCTTGTATAGTGGATTTTCCCTGCTCATCATAACTTGGGTGGTATCTTTGATCTCACCATCTTGAAGAAGAAGATTATTAATATTTTTGCATCCAATTCTCTTATTAATTAAAAGACAAGAATATAACAAGGATAGGAATCCATGTGATGCTCCCGTGTAATATGCTAGATTATAACTGATTTGGGGTCCATTTTCACTGCTTCTGCTCCATGAGAACTTATACTGGTTTCCAAGCTCAAGGGAGTTTACCCTCATTTCCAAGAGGGAGAACTGCTTCCACTGTTGTCATGTCTAAAATCAAGAATTTGGTACAAACTTTCTCACTGAAGTTCAAATTCAATTTGAAAATTCTTTTTGGTAGTGGCTGATTTGGGCACTGAAAATATCTAGATCTGGATCAGAGAACCAAAGTGTAATTCCTGAGAGGCCTCGGGTGACAGGTGGAGAAACCATCTCACCAAAGGGTGTTCTTTAGGATGACTTGGTGTTCTGTTCCCGAAGGTAATCTTGAACTTGATGGTCAGGCTCCTGATTCTGTCAAACAAGGAATTTGCAATAGATCAGGTTGTTTCTAACTGTGGAATAGAGAATATATATAGAATATAAAATATTGGAATGCATCACATGGAATAGAGGCGTGAAGTCTTTCTTAAAATGTGTCGCTCAGTCATATGTACATGCGTATATACATCGAGTTGATGTACACTTTCTTACTATGGAAAAAGGTGTGGCCACTGCAACAGCTGATTGCTTTGCTCCTCCCCAGATCGGGAGAGCGACGATGAAGGTGATTTCAGTTAAAGGAGGATACTTTGTCCTTGACTTATTTAGCACGCATGTGCCTTTGTATAGAAGAAATGAGACAGCCTTTTTAAAAAAGATTTTATTTATTTATTTGAGAGAGAGAGAGAGCATGAATGGTGGGGAGGGGCAGAGGGAGAGAGAGAGAAGCAGATTCCCTGCTGAGTGGGGAGCTCCACACGGGGCTCAATCCCAAAACCCTGGGATCTTGACCTGAGCTGAAGGCAGACATTTAACTGGCTGAGCCACCCAGGTGCCCTGAAACAGCATTTTAAAATAAATTTCCTTCCTTTTTCCAAAAGAAATGTGTGCTTATTTTACAAACCTTAGAAAATATAGATAGGTACAAAAAATACATTAAAATTTGTTCTCACTGCCTAGACATAACTTCAATATTTTGATGTATGTACATTTCCTATCTTTAGGATATGTGTGTGTAGGACGTGTGTATGTGTGTGGGGTGTGTGTGTGTGTGTACGTGTAAAAGAGGCTTGTTACTACATATAATTTTGTAAATTGCTCTTTTCAAATCACCATAGCATTAACCATTTTTTCTAAAATGCCACTAAAATGGCAGAACTGCATTCAGTGTAGGCACTTTTATTTATTTTTTAAAGATGTTATTTATTTATTTGAGGGAGAGAGCACAAGCGGGGTGGGGGAGGGGCAGGGGAAGAGGGAGAAGCAGACCACCTGCTGAACAGGGAGCTGGATGCGGGACTCAATACCAGGTCCTGGAATCATGACCTGAGTCAAAGGCAGATGCTTAACCATCTGAGCCACCCTGGCACCCCAAGTGTAAGCACTTTTGGAAAACAAATGGACACATCAATAAACGACGCTTGGACTGTTGAGGACAACATCAGCCATCATGGCCCTTGGTATTGGGAAGAAAATTGTCAAGATAGGTCTGGAGAGGAAGAAGAGCAGGGACCTGGGTGTTCTTAGTGAGAGAGAAATATATCAGGTGAACAAAAATTTGAGATACTGTTATTGCGGCTAAAGAGAGAATTTTTACTGCCAAATTTTGATGTCAAATGACCCACAGGTGCCCAAAAGTGCCCAGAAGTGTATTTTCATTTGGGTCGGACACAAAGTGTTAACTCTAGGATGTTAACAATTTACTTTCAAAGGGCTAAAAAGTTGTCCTGGTTGTAGAGAACATTCTTAGATTATTTGCCACATGCTCACGTCCCACAGGGGCTTACAGTTTTTTGAAGCTCTTCTCAGGAGACGGTCTCATGTGGACATGATCATGGCCCTGTGTGCAGAAGCAAGGTCATCACTGCTATCTGATTTTCTAGACCAGGAACACAAGACGTGGCCAGATGAAGTGGTTCTTCCAAGGTCACGGTTGTCAGGAAGGCAGGCTGGAGCATGTAGTTTTTTGACCCCCGCCAGGCCTTGTCTGATCAGGATTTGGGGCTGGAACTCTTCCTTATCAGGAGACGAAGAGCCACCCAGCTTTTACGGGGCTTGTAGTCTTATGTGGGAGTATCTTTCCCTGCTTCAGACTCAGTGTGAGCTCCTTTGTTCTGCCTAATGTTTCTAGGACACCCGGCCAGCTCCGCTGTTCTATCTGCGAGGAGGGGACAGGGGCCTTCTGCTGCAGTGCAAGGGGAGGGGATGCTCATGATGGGGGACGGACGCTCATGATGGGGGTGCCCTTGCCCTGCCTTGTCTCGGCGAGGATGTTTCTATACAGTGCTTGGCTGACCCCAGCACCAAGATGCAGTGGGCGCCAAGGGCTGGGATTCCCACTCTCGGGAACAGGCAGCAGGTGCCCTGGCTTGAACTAGGGACGCTGCTAACGTCACCACCTGGAGGCCACGGCTGCTGACTCCTGACATGGTGTCCTTCATTGGGGACCATGAGACCCATTTTCACTGTCATCTGTGAAGGTCATGTTGGTCTCAATGAATAGATCTGGGCCAACACAGGAAACAATGGGACTTAATTGAATGAGACCATGACCTCTTATTTCTAGGAGCTTCTGATCCAAGACTAAGCAATGTTGTGACCATGTGGAGAACGAGCAATGAGGAAATCTTAACTGAGAATGACCAATGAGGCTTTCTTAACTGAGCAAAGGGCAACTAAAGCGTGAACGAAATTTCCTTCTAAAACTGTGGAGCTTGTGAACTGGCAGGTTGAAACTTCCTCATGATGACAAATGCCGGACACATCATCAACACCCCAGCAGGAAGGGTTCAGGCTGGATCTACCTTCCGAGGAACGTCACTTTCTAAAAAGAGGGGCTGATTCTACGGTGGCACTTTCGAGCTCCCTGCGTAGACATTTCTGCTACATAAGGACCTTCCTCAGTGCATCTATAGAAAAGAGCAGAATATTGAAACCCCATCGGAGGATTAACCTCTGCTTTTCTCAGGCTTACAGGGTGCTGACTTGCTTTTCTTGGTTCTCAAACGATGCAATCTGATAGCTCAGCAGCTTCCTGTTTGAGGGTTAATTATTTCTTTTTATGCCTATATTTAAGATGCTTAAATTTATGATTCACTCCCTATAATTAGATATAATGCTTAGAATATATCTATGTATATCACATTAACGTTTCTCCTTGGAGGGCCATTAATTTCCCCTCTGAGCAGCTGCCAGTGGACTCAGATCCTGAAAAGATGATGATAACTGCAGCCATCTCAAACACAGCCTTGAACTTGCAGTTGGCACGGCCGTGAGCCAGGAGGCCCCCGGCTGTGTCCCCATGGCCATGACATCGTCCCAAGCCTGGTGCACACGAGAGCCCCTGGGATGCACGTACCTTTGTAGTCTGAACTGTGGCTCTTTTCAAGTTGAGCGGCCCCATCTTTTTGGCTTCTTTGCCCCTTGAGAGCGAAACCAAGAAATGACTTTCAGAGTGGGAGACGAGTCAGCGAGAGGGTGGAGAGTAAGAATAAGACCTCACGTCTCGAGGGAAGGGTGGGGAATAGTTTGAAGTTCATCCGAGGTGGCAAAAACGGTCTTCCCCCCTCTCCCCTACCTTGACTCTGCTTAGGTCAATAGAAGCTTCACCCAGTTCTGAGAACTGAGCCCATTTCTCCTCCATCAGAGCCTCTTCCTCAAGAATAAGTACTTGATTCAAATTGAGAGCAGGACCTTCTCTCTGCCCCAGCAGACATCCCCCGGCGGGGGAAGGAACAGAGGGAGGAAGGGGAAAGAAGCCTGTCTCAGGAGGAGAAAAGACGAGGAAGTGACAAGTAGGAGGAAGGAAGAGAACCAGAGGAAGAGGAGAGAGTCAACGTGCCTCGAAAGGAACAACTTGCCTTCTCAGGTTTGCGAACAGCTTAATGGCTGTCACTTTAGCACCTAGGACTTCCTCTTTCTCCAGACACACTGAGCTGGTGTTTCACTGGTAACAATAAGTTAATTGAACAGCCTCTCGACAGATGGGCACGCTGTGGCTCTGAGCTTTGGATTCCTTTGTTATATTTCTATGTGAAAGAGTCTGAAATAGCACCTAGCCTTTAAAAGAACACACACACACACACACACACACACACACACACACACAAACACATGCCCCTTCTTTCATCCCTACTTCCCCGGCCCCTCCTAAGCCTAGCCTTTCCACAATTCTGCCTTTTTAATGATTTTCCAGAAGTAATAGAGGATTTCTAATTGGGGGTCTGAGGCTCGAAGCCTATTACGTCAGGGGCAAAGTTTGTGCCGAGGAAGATCTGGTCATAAAAAAGGGAAATGTATGTACTCTATTACAGTGGTGAAATGAATCTCTTTTCACGTATTTTCCATCTCTTTTCACGTATTTTCATGTACCTCCCCACTGAGAAAGAGCCACGTGTGAAACCCGTGGTCTCTCCTGGATATCTGTGTGTCCCTTGTGGCACTTGCTGTCCTCACCACGAAATGTTTTGCGGGCAAGTTCTATGCTGGTGAGGGCAGATCTACGATGCCTGCTTTCAGTTACAAGTAGCAGAGACGTCTACACCTTGTCACAAAGCACCGTATCCGAGGCTGGCTCTGCGGGCCTTCTCATGTTGACTGATTTTCCTGAGTCGACTAGTCACTCTTTGGATTAATCAAAGTGGAACCTTTGGACCGTGGAAAGCATGACAATCAATAGATCGTTAACTGAATGAATGAACTGAATGAATGAACTAACTGAATGAACTGAATGAACTAGTTCATGTTCAGGTTCTGCAGCCTCCTTTTTTCCTACCCTTTATGTGACATGGAAGACGGGAGCCATATGGTCCAATATGCGGCACCGTCCACACACCTGGGAACTTGTCGCACTGAGCGTGGACCCGGGACTCCGCTGTGCTCTTGCCGGGGCCTCAGGAAGATAACACATAGGAGATGTGATGGGAGATGCCTTTCTACTTGCCCCTGGGTAGCCAGTTTATGCAGGCTGGGCAGATGATCAGAGAGGGTCAGGGTCCAGGCACGGTCAGGCAGGGGGGGCTTATGGTAAGAGCCAGTGGGGCCTCTGATGTACACAGATGTCTATCGTTGCTGAAGACTTTCAACCACTCATATTCCTCCTTCGATCAAAAGTCGCCTTCTCTCCTACCTGGAAACGTCTCTAGGAAGTTAAGAAGAGTTGAATTGGTGGCTCAGAAACTCCAGTGTGTAGAAGACTCACCGAAGAAGCCCCTGAAAACAATGCAGATTTCCGATCCACCCCTGACACCGCGTCACGAGTCGGTGACTCGGAAACCGCATTTTGTGCAAGGGCCGTAGGAGATGCTGGCACAGGTGGACACGAGCCCTCATCCCGAGAAACACCGCCAAGGGGACTCGCTCCCAGGGTCGGCATTTCCTTAATGCTTCCCTTCGAAATTCAGCAAACAGGTGCAACGAGCCCCAAACATACATTGTGTTAGGTCTTGATGACAGGCAGAGAAATAGGAACTCTACTCTTTGTTCTCCTGGAGCTGACCACTTTAAAGGGTAGGGGCAGTCCTCCCAGGGAGACAGAAGATGAAAGATTCTCAAGCTAAGGAGGGGAACGGTTGAAGGCCATGAGAATGCCTCATTGATCCTAACCTGGTGAGATCTGAGGTCGGATTCAGTGCTAAGCTCTAATGTGCTTGATACCATTTATACGGTGAATAATGAAATAATTATTTGTTGACTCATTGGTGTCTAGAGAGCCTTATCACCTCCCAAGGTGAAAATACCGCAGACTCCTTAGGAAGAAGGGGATTTTCTGGGGTGACGTCTGGTATGCTGGAAGTCCCTAAAAACATGGTGGATGAGAGGGCAGGGCGTGGGACCCAGTCCCTCCTGCGAGAGTACGGGAAATCCGTTAAGGCAAGTCCCCCTTGAGTGGGAGCTGATGGCGCTGGGGTTTTGCCAGTTGCTGTACCAAGTTGACCCTGAAGTCTTGAATTCAGAATGAACCCAGGTGGGTGCAATGAGTGGAACTGAGGAAAGAGAGAGACTGGGGTGGGGAAGAGGCAGGAGAAGGGGAGTCTGTGAGTGGGAGAGCACTGGAGGGTAACCAAAGCCAACTTCTCACTTCAGAGCCGGGGTGGATGGGAAAACAGGTCAGTGCTGGCAAGGAGATGTGGGAGGCCGGGTGTGTCCTGGAGGCCAGGATGCTGGGAGAGCACGTCCACAGAGGGGCGAGGCTGCCTCTGCCCTTTGCGCCCCAGCGTGCTGGAGAAAGCCCCTGGAAGGGAAGAGGAGGGCTTGGGACAAGTGAAGCTGGGCAAGAGCAAAGAGCTGTCTACTCCAAACAGCTCGTTAGGTGGTGTGGGGCCTGCAAGAGGGGAGCCCAAGAGTCCCAAAGCTGGACCTCATTCTATTTCTCAAGACTTAAAACCAAGCTACACGTCTAGGTGGGAGTCTGGTTGTCTCCCTCCCAGGTCTGTGCCCCAGCTCAGGGGCCAAGGGGCGGAGGGGTAGAGGCTCCATGGGATGGGACTGGGTCACAGCATGGCCTGGGCTGGGCTGACAGGTGCTTCTAGGGTCCCAGGGCTTTCGGGGCAGGTGATAAGGGAAATCAGAAGAGCCAAAAGCCAGGCAAGTCGCTCCTTGAATCGAGAGCCAGCTGGGACTGGGGGCGCCCAGCCTCTCCTTGGGGTTCCTGTGGTTTTGCAGAGCAGCGTCATGTTTCCTTCGTCTCACCTGGAGCCTGTTACCAAATGATAGAGTCCATCCCAGTTTTTAGACACAGATCCCCACTCACTGTACCTGGCCTAAGCGAGGGCCACCTGGGGCCCGGGAAGCGCTTTCTTAAAGAAACAGACACAAACTAGGTCAGTTTCGGGGGTGGAGTGTTGCAACGCTTTAAGGCAGAAGCAAATGGGTGTTGCAAGCAGGGATGGGCAAACAAGTTCTGAAAAAATGCCCCCCGCCCCCGCCCCCACTCTGCCTAACTTTCCCTTCTTTCAGATCAGAGCCAAGTTGATTATTTTTTTATGCACTTGTTTCCACTTGGTTCCCATTAGTGGTTTGAGATGGAGAGCGATGAGCTCTAAGATTTGTGGAATCTTAGGCCTATGGACCCTTCGGATGGTAGTTTCACATGAAGGAAACACAAGGGTTCCTGTGCCCGCCGAAAGGTTCGAGCTGGAAGGGGTTGGTGAGATCACTCTCAGCTGCTGGCAAAGCTGAGACTCAGGTTTGCCCACAGCCTGCGAACAAGGTCTTGGTGTCTCTATTAAGCCCTCTCAGAACAATTACTACAGACATTTTTTTTTTTTTTTTTGGAGAACGTTTGGAGAAGCAGACTCCATCATTTGCTGTGACAACATCCTTCCACCATCGTGAGTTAGCTATTTTCAAATCTCTTTGCATAGAAAAGGTCATAAAAAATACAAGAATACAAATGCATGGGTAACATTTTCTCTTGAGACTTTGTTTTTGGAAGGAATGTCACAAAAGGCGATTTTAGGAGGTGACTCTCCAGACTGTGTCAGGGTCAGGATGGGTTCCAGGATTGTAGCCTAAAAGAACACAAGTACTGGCTTATGCGGAATTAGCCCCCAACCCTTGACCACTGAAGTCTGTTCTAAACGTGTGGCATGGAGGGATCATGATGATGGGAAGCCAATGTGGAACTTCCTTTGGCGGATGGCGTGGTCACCCTTGAGGCATATCCCCCTGGGTGTGAGGGGCGTTCATCCAGAGACCTGCCGGTTGGCATGTCAGTTTGAGTCCACTTGCGTGCTGACGGAAGTCTAACGTATCAACATCTCCTCTCGGTCCTCGACATTCATCTCGTGTTTGGTTGTAAGCTATGAAATCAGCAAGCGATATTTTCGAATGTCCTTTCAGGAAGAAGACCTAGCATTTGACCACAGGAAGTGAACCCATTCTGAGCTTCCCAGCAGCCTCTTGCCAGAGTCCAGACTCAACAGGGCACTCCAGGCCTAGGCCTTCATTTTTAAATGAATCACGGGGCTACCTCTGTGTGTCCTTTCACAATGGTGCCCATCAGCTCGGGGGCCCTGAGTCGAGGTATCAGGATTCAAAAAAATAGGTCCCAGATGAGCGCGTGTAGTTGACTGGGGCAAAACATTTAAATCAGCTTCCAGCCGGTAGATGCTTTTGGCACCTGGGGTCTGAACTGATGGTAACAGGTGTTGGGAATGGCTCACCATGACCGTGCCTGGCCCTTCAGCGTCATGCGCTCCAACAGTACACCTGTTTTGGAAATTGATCCAGAGAGAGTGGTTGGGGGAAAACAAAGAGCAAGAGGATAATTCCCCTTCAATTCTTAATATAATCATGAATTCTTTGGGGGTGAATCGATGTGGAGAATCACCAAACATTCTAAAACCCTAAAGCAATAGGGATTATTGAAAGATCATTAAGCCCACCTTTATTCTGCTACAGAGAAAGGGATTATGAACAAATGCCCATTTGTACCCTTTCAGAGGCTGAGGGACGTTCAGAAGTTACTCAGGGGTGCATGGAGGTTACATATGCAGCAAATCAGAGCCTCTGCGAGGGTTTTCCGCTGAGACATCTGGCTGAGACCCCCAGCTCTGTGTTTTCGGGAGGTCCTTTCATTGGTTGGCAGGTGCTCTGTTAGTTCTATCCTGATTAAAACCGAAGGAATAAGAGGCAAGCCGATTCTCTTTGTAGCAGGACATGAATCATGGCTGCTAATATCGTTTCTAGTCATGCAGTGCCATCCATGCCCATTCTGGACTGAACGCGACAATCATGTGGTGTGGTTCCTTCTTCTGCTCAAACTGCTTGCGATCATTTACACATCGGGTCCCCGCAACACTCTGGCGGCCTACAGAGGTGGGGGATATATCCGACACAGAAGCCTTCGTTCACTGACGATAACGGGAATGTCTGTAAAGCTTGATTCGCAAATACAAGACCATAGATGCGCTCCTCCTTCCTCTCATTACAAAAGAGACCATTTTCTTTTAGCAGCGCTAATGAATGAATACAGTCGGCAGAATATGCTATTCTGAACGGTTTCTCAGTCCCGGGTTTACTCTTAAGGACCCCCATTTTCTGTCATCAATTCTCCTTCCACTCTCCACAAGAATAAGTAAATCCAATAAATATTTGTCAGGTTCCAGACTGTATAAGGTAGGCTTGTGTTGCATTAAAGTCGGGGGAGGGTGCAGGGACACAGAGATGGAGAGAGCAAGGTCCAAGCCCTCTACATGCCTTGTAGGAAGTAAGGTTCTCACACGGGGAGAGGGAAATCGACCAAGGGAGGCCAGAGAGCACCCGGTGTACGGAGCACCCATGAGTCGGTATAGGCAGAAAGTTCTGTCCAAGTACAGCGAAGACAAACATGGCAGTCCTATAGGATCGATTGCCCCAGAAGCCTTGTTGGGGAGGTAAGAAGTTCACCATTAACTGATTAGGGCTAGAGGTGGAATCTTGTCCCTCAGTTCTTTCCCTTCCTTTCTTTGAGTTCATAAGCACAGTGATTTTGCTCGTAACCCTGCCTTAACTTGCAATGCATGCTGGAAAATGGAATTATTTACCTTGACCACACCTGAGTCAATGTAGTCTTCACTACAAAATAGACACTTCTAGCGGTTGCTAAGGAGAAATCTGAAATTACACGTGGAAAATCCATATTCTCAAGCATGGAAGTTGGGGGGCGTAAGGATAGAGCCTGGCACCCATAGCCTTCCGCTTTATCTCTGTCAATTACCGGCAGTTTAACCTCAAGCAAATTAAATCATCCAAATTTAAACAATTAGATTTTAATGATTAATTTGATCATTTTAATTAAAATTAAGCAAAGGATAATCTTTCAAGAATAGCCACATCGGGGGTGCCTGGGTGGCTCATGGGGCGCCTGGGTGGTGCAGTCGTTAAGCATCTGCCTTTGGCTCAGGGCGTGATCCCGGCGTTCTGGGATCGAGCCCCACAACAGGATCCTCCACTGGTAGCCTGCTTCTTCCTCTCCCACTCCCCCTGCTGTGTTCCCTCTCTCGCTGGCTGTCTCTCTCTCTGTCAAATGAATAAATAAAATCTTAAAAAAAAAAAAAAAGAATAGCCACATCGACCATGGCAATCAACAACAAAAGACGAAGTAAGAGAATACCTGGCTGATGGTTTTAAGAATTGGGAGGACTGCCATCCTTGCCCTCCAAAAAGAACTTCCAGATTCTTTCTTGTTGGATCCTCAACCATGTCCCATCATTTTTGCCATCAGTCATTTTTTTTTTGTTTCTGAAAGGCAGAGGGGGGCTTTGGGATGAGACAGTTTGGGTTTGCATCCTGGCTCCGCTCCACTCCATGTGGACCTAGGGGAGTTTCTTATCCTCTGGGAACTTCACTTCCCCCATCTGGACATGGCGGTGATGCTACCTGCTTCTTCGGATTGCTGGAAGATTAAAGGAGACATTGCTTGTGAAATGCTTAGCAGAGCCCTGGCATGTGTTAAGGACTCAATAAAGAGGGTTAAGGATCTGGTTCTTGTTTAAGAGATTCACCCAGGAGGTCTGCTGTTTCGAAGAGAGGTGGGAGTGTCTTTCCCCACGTCTGCAAGGTTGGCGCAAGACTGGCTTGCAGTGGGGGGTTGAGGATCTGTTACTTGCCAGGTATGCTATCTACAGCCAGTCATCTCCCCTCTCTCATGCCCCCATCTTCTCATCTCTAAAATGAGGAGGAAAATCATACCTACTCTGTAAATTTGCAATGAGGAACAGAGGACTTCATATACACGAATGATTCCAGGCACGCAGGTAAGCACTCAGTAGATGCTAACTAGTAATCCACTATACAACTCATTTCACATCCTCCAGTGGAGTTATCCTCTGAGTTCCCAGAGAAAGGCAGTTTCTTGTCTGCCCCTCGGTTATTACAAATTTTAATACGAGACAACCCCTACTGTAGCAGTAGACTTCTTCATGTCATCACAGCTTCCCGCCATCGACACATTGCTGACATTAGTAGGTGTAGGAAAAATGTTGTGGTCTGGTGTATGTAGCAGAAATGTTTGTGGGAGGCCCCTCTGATTAGCTTTATTATTGCTTTTAATGTGTTGCACATGGGCAGTCAAACATGTTTGGAAAGAGGCCATATTGGTCTTAAAGACAGATGATCTAAAACTAGCTTTCATTCAATTGTGGATTCGAGGAATTCCAGCTAATGTTCCTAAGAGCTGCCACCAAATATTTAGTGGTATTCTCCCTGTGACTACCAGTGTTCGTTTTATTCTTTCTCCACCCGACACATTCGGCCCTTGGTCTCTACATGACGTAGATATAACATATCTGAGTTTTAATATTTTAGATCTCATTTTTTCATCAAAGTTACACATGGACATAGTTTTAAAGAGTCAGATTACAAGATTTATTACGACAAATGGCAGCCCCTCCCCCAGTACTCCCTACTATGATCTGAATGTTCATGTCTCCCCAAATTCATATGTTAAGGCCCTAATTCCCAATGTGACAGTATTAGGACATGGGGCCATTGGGAGGTATTTAGGTCATGAAGGTGGAACCCTCAGGAAAGGGATTTGTGCTCTTATGAAAGAGGCCCCAGAGAGCTCCCTAGACTCCTTTCCCCATGTGAGGATACAAGGAGTCTGCAACCCTGAAGTGAGCCTTTGCTAACCATGCTGGCACTCTGACCTCAGATTCCAGCCTCCAGAACTGTGACACATATATTTCTGTTGTTTATAAGCCACTTAGTCTATGGTATTTTGTAATAGTAGTCTGAGCAGATTGGGCCACCCCCCTTTACTCTCCTGATCCCCAGAGGAAACCACCTTCAATAGTTTTAACCATTCCTTTCGGTATTAAGCTCCATTATCTCTGAATAATGTTTTTAGGGCTCTTTCTTGAATTCAATATCAGGCATTTTCTATTTTCTTTCCACTCTTGAAGATAAAAACTTTCTTTTTCCCCAAACCTATGCCTGACCTACTTTCTAATACCTCTTTCAACTTTTACTTCCTACTTTCCCCATTCTACCGACACAATTGCGTAGTAAACGCAGTTATGCTATTTTGACTACGTAAACGCTGATCACAGCTGGGACACTTGTTATACTATGATTCCCTTGTTTTCTGATACAGCGTTTTGGTTTTCCTGGAGTTAATAATTGCCTTGTTTTCACTTAGTGTTTTTTGATTTTTATTGTCACTGATCTCCAAACTTCCTTTGACTTGTTATAATCTCTCTTCAATATACTCAAATTTGTCAGGTATGCTCTTTAGTTTTTGGAACGTTGTCTCTTGATGGCCAATTTAGTGATTGCTCTCTAGCCTTGACACCTCCCTTCACCCTATCCTCGGGATCCATTTGCCCCTTTGTGGGGCTGAAACCCCATTTCTTGGTTCCTGTGTCTTCATGTCTTCCCCTCGTTTGTCACTTCATTTTGGGAGAGCCTGCTCTAGTAGCTTCCTCTCTAAGTGCTCATGGGTAATGAGTATTTGAGACCATACGTGCCTAAAAATGTCCTTAGACTTTGCTCACACTTCATCAATGGGCTTAGTGTAAAGCTCTCCCTTGTAAATGGTTCCGAAACATTTTCAAGACATTACCCCACTGGCTCCCAACATTGATGTTGAGGGGTCTGAGTCTATTCTGATTCTCAATCCTTTGTATGTGAGTTTCTTTTTCCTCTCCTCAATATTTTAGTAGCTTTTCTTTGTCTCCAATGATTAAAGCTTCACAAAGATGTGCTTTTTCATCTACTCTGCTGCGCATGGGGACTTTTTAAATCTGGAAACTCATGATCCTAAATTCCGGGAAATTTTCTTGAATAATTTATTTGATAATCCCGCCCTTACCTCTTGTTAGTCTTTTCTTCTTTTCTGGAATTCCAGAACAGATCTCTAATTTTCTTTCATTTTTTTCTTTTCTACTTTTCATCTTTATGCACTATATTCTGGGGCATTTTCTGACCTCAACTTAAAATGCTGATTGACGTTTTTATTTCTGGTATCATTTTTATTGTAGAATAATTTATATATCATATAATATATTTTTAGTTTTCAGGAGTTCTTTCTTGGTTTTCCCTAGTTTTCCTTTTTTGAAAAGAATGCTCATATATCGATGATGGTTTTTTGAAGGGTTCATTTTTCTGCATGCTTTCTCATTCCCCTTGTTGCTTTTCTCTGTTTGTTTTGGTTGTTTTTTTTTCTGTTAAAGGCCCTTTGCTAGAGTGAGTGTCTGCTGATCCTTCAAGGATGGGAAACTGAATGAGGTTAATTGGATGCTCTGTGTTCATGAGGAGGAAGTGTTGACTGTAGTAGACTTCTCTGTAGGGTAATCTGGCTGGACCATTTGTTTAGGAAACCCCACATCAAATTTTAAGGTTTTTTTTCCATAGGCTTCTTAATGTATCTAGAGGATACTGTTCTTGTCTTTAGCCTACATGAAGAGTCCCATTGCCAGTTTCTGGGTGAGTGGCAGAGAAGGCTAAGGATCTCAATTTGCAGAAAGTAAACTTCAATTTTAGTCCATCTGTTTTCTGGTGGCACCCCTCATTTCAATTGTGCCTTCGGTACTGCCATCGAGAGACCCTCTATTTTAGCTTCTGTGGAGAATAAACCTTCAGATTTCTCCGACGGTGGGGAAAGGCAGTTAGTTACTTGGCAAAACGGGGCTCCCCTTCTGAGACAACGTCAATACGCCTTGCTATTTGGAGCCCTATCTTCACTCCCACTTCCTGGGATACCTGATGTAGCATCTGTGCCTTTTGGGGATTTGGGTGGTAAAAGTTTGTTTCTTGGATTTCCAGACCATGGTTTAGGATGCTGCCGCCTTTCGCAACGCGATGGCCCTGCTTATGACTGAGCTTACTCGTAACTGCTGATCCAGAGTTTTGATTTTCCAGCCTCCAGAGTTTTTCTCCTTGCCCACTACTTTGTCCTTGTGGATTTATTCCTAAAATAAACCTCTTTACTGTTATTGTTTTATTGGGATTTCAGGAGCGAGTGGTGAGAGCTGCATGCTTTCAACCCATTTTTAACTGGAAATCATGATCGAGGATTTTTTTGAGAAATAAGATCTGGGATGTTGACATGAGTGACTATTGTTTTAAGTGGTTGGATCAGTCGACTGTATTCTTATTTTAATCCAACTGCCATTGGCCAACACAGTTTTCTGGATCTTCTTCTGCAATCCCTTTCACAACCCACGCCGTAGTCCTTTGCACTTATGCCAAGGGAAAAAAAGGCGATATTGTGTCGGATTTGATTTTTAGAAGCACCAAAATGTTACCTGGAAACGAGGCTTGAAAGAAAGCTGATGAGAAACCTTAACTTTCGTTTAAAAATCTTGCTGATTCTGTAATGGCCACAACCAAGTCATAAACTGATTTTTTGAGGGTGGTATAGAGTGGGGAAGACTTTTGTTTTTCAATTGCTTGAGACCGAAGTTTTGACTGGCAGTGTTTTGAGTCAGGATATCATTATTGAAATAATTCAGTCTCCTAATAGCAACATCAAGTTGTGTCTATAAGCACAGGCGTTTTTATTTCTTTTTCCCCTGTCGTATCGAGATATAATTGACATGTAACAGTGTATGGGTTTAAGGTATAAAACATAACGGTCTGATGTATGTATATATTGTGAAATGATCACCACAAAGTTTAGTTCCCATCCATCTCCTCATGTAGTTACACATTTTCTTTCTTTGATGAGAACTTCTAGAATTTACTCTCTTAGCAACTTTCAAATATACATTACGGGATTGTTAACTGTAGCCATCATGTTATACATTACATTCTTGAAGTTATTTATCTTATAACTGGAAGTCTGTACCTTTTGACCACCTTCACCTACCTCCTACCTCTGCCTCTTGCAACAGCCAATCTGATATCTGTTTCTGTAAGTTTAGGTATTTATTTATTCATTTATACATATAAATATATTATATATATTTATAAGTTTGTTTGCTTGGTTTTTTTTTAGATTTCACCTATAAGTGAGATCATATATTATTTGTCTTTCTTGGACTTATTTCACTTTGCATAACGTCCTCAAGGTTTATCCATGTTGTTGCAAATGGCAGAATTTCCTTCTTTTTTATGGCTGAATAGTATTTCATTGTGGCTATCTTTCTATCTATCTATCTATCTATCTATCTATCTATCATCTATCTGTCTGTCTGTCTATCATCTATCATCTATCTATCTAATACATTTTCTTTATTCATCCATCTATTGATGGATACTTAGGTTACTTCAATATTTTGGTTATTGTGAATGATGCTGCAGTGAACATGGGTACAGATATCTTTACGAGATATCAATTTCATTTTTTTTTTTTTGGCTAAATATTCAGAAGTGGAATTGCTAGATCATATGGTAGTTCTGTTTTTCATTATTGACAACCTCCATACTGTCTTCCACAGCAGCTGCACCAATTTACACGCCCACCAGTGCGCAGGCTTCCCTTTTCTCCACATCCTTGCTGGCACATGTTCTCTCTTGTCTTTTTGATGATTGCCATTTTAGCAGACACGATGTGCTAACTCCTTGTGGTTTGTATTTGCATTTTCCTGGTTAGTGATGCTGAACATTTTTTGTGTACCTGTTGGCCATTGGAAAATTTTCTTTGGAAAAAAGCCTATTCAGATCCTTTGCCCATTTTTAAACTTGGATTATTTGGAGGTGTTTGTTTGTTTGCTTGTTTTTGCTATTGAGTTCTATAACCTCCTTGTATGATTTGGATATTAAACCATCATCAACGCTATGGTTTGCAAACCTTTTCTCCAGTTCTGTAGTTACCTTTTCATTCTGTTGGTTGTTTCTTTGCTTCTGCGGAAGGCACAGGTTTCTTTTCCTCTTTTTTGAAGGATAAGTTTTGTAACTTAGCCACATCTCATGGTCATTCTGCTAGATTACATTCCTCCAGTTAGAATGCCATGGATAGGTTTAAAAATAAAACAAAAATTCTTTCTTAGAAGTATGAAACTTCCTCTTAAAAACCTGGACCAACATGAGACCATCGATTTTAGGGGTCTGGGTTTATATTTTCAGCTCCTTGGAGCACAGCGTCCCATTCTTACTCTAGAGTAACTTTTAATGAGGGGTCTAATCTAAATCTCTTAAAAGTGAAGTTGATAACTAATTGGACTAGTGATTCTATGGTACCATCCACACCTTTATATGATGATATCTTTTGAGCGTCTCTTGAGTGCTACACATAGATCTATGTATAAGCAATCTCTGTAAGTTGACTCATCTTCAAGATACAAACTTGCCATGTGCAGCTGAGGGATAGAAATGGTCACTCTCCTCCTTACCTCTTTGCCCAATGTATTAATTCAAGCTCCTATGAATTCAACAAACAGTTGAAGACTGCTGGCATTCTCCTAGGTAGTGATTCTCTTAAAACCCCTATATTGGCCAAACCCCCTAAGCCCTTAAAAAGTAATACTAAAACTCCATCTTCAACGTCGAATCTTAGAGCTGGAAGCGTTTATAAAGATGGTTCAATTCACACTTACAGATGAAGACACAAAGGCCAAAACTTGTGAATGGGCTTGCCCAAGTTCACACACCAGAACCCAAGATTCTAGTTGCAAAAGGAAGTGAGAGAGTTTTACTTAGTTTTAAGGACAGTTTGGCTGGGTGTTGATTGATCAAAACATTTATGAGAAAAGTGCTTAGATCCTTATTTTTCTCTTTCTATGCTAACAGAATGGAGATCTGTTTATTTGTTCAATGTAAAAGGGTAAAGATGTGAAAAAGATTAAATTGTATGGAATCTAATTTTGCAGCCAAGGAAAAATACACAGAAAAAAATGACAAAAGAAATAAATGGAGAGGTGACAGAGACAGAGACCTTCTTTTCTATCTGATCTTCAGCTGAAATCTCTCTCCGTGAGACACAACTCTGGGAAGATCAAATGCCCAGGGCTGAAAACATGCTTCCTACCACGTAGAGCTGCAGCCCAGATTTGGTGAGCTTCTGGGAAGAAGAGCCTTGATTGAAAAAGTAGTGTTTTTAAATGAAAACCATTCCTGTCTTCTTTCAGCTTCAACTGGGATGACATAGCATGTTCTCCGATGACGGAAAGGGAAGAAAACCCACGCTGGCCTCCTTGGTCAGCAGCAGAGTGTGTGAGCACAGCTTTCCCCGGGGACTGAGGACACACTTGCCTCTTACCTGGGAGCCAGAGACCAGGCTGAATGAAGGACAAAAATCATCCTTAACAGACAAACCCACGTTGATTTTAGATCTGAAGTAATCTGTAGCCTCACAACTATGGCACAATATATAACTTTTGACTGAAGTGGCTCGTGATGTTGGTTGACCAAATAATTCGGTTGGTTGGGAAAAAGAAGTCAAGTTTGATTGACTTGAGCAGTCATTAACGGCCGGGAGCCTGCGGGGTACGGCCCAGCCGCACCATGTCTGGTGGCTATCTCTGGCTGCCCTTATCAGCAGGGATTGCTTTGATTTGCATAATATAAGAAAAAAGAAGCTCAACCCAACGCACTTGGTCCTGTGTCTCTACATGAGCAGTTAACAAATTAGCACAGGGGAAGCTTTTGCAAATGAGAGATTAAATTTCCTTGTTTATGTTGGAAATCTCCCTTGGTCTCTGTCAGCAAATGTGCAATAACATTCTTTCCGTGTTGGGCTGGCTTTCAGTTCGTTTGTTATTTTTATTTCTTTTGTTCTTGCTATGGGCCTTCAGAGTGACCATCTCTCTCAGGGTAGAGAGAAGCTCTTGTTGGGGTTAGGGGAGGCTTCCTGGGGGAGGGGTGGGAGTGGAGTGGAGGTGGGGTCGCCAGATAAAATACAGGATGCCCAGTTTAATTGAATTTCAGACAAGCAACGATTAGGTTTTTTTTTTTTTTTTTTTTTTAAGTGTGAGTATGTCCCAAACATTGCATGGGACCTACTTAGACTGAACAAAGTATTCCTTGCTTACCTGAAATTCACATTGAATTGGGCATCCTGCATTTTTATTGGCAAATTTGGGCAGACACAGAGCCTCCCCTGGGAGGAGAGGCAGGGCTTCTGTGCCCGAGACATTCTCAGGACTGCAGGAGAAGGCTGCTTTTCTTGCCCTCTTCCTCTTTGCCCCGAACAGACTAGATTTCAACTTGCCACTGAGACTTGGTTTCCTTTAGGGCTGGGACCAGGGTGAGGAGAGCAAAGCCCTCACCTTAGGCACGGACCCAGTAATTGAGATAAGGAATACTTGAATGCAAAATTTTAAAAAATGAAAATTAAAAAATGAATGACCCTGTCTTTGTTAAAATGTTTCATATTTTGTTCACCATACATTTTTTAACATTGATTTTTACTCAAAAATATTGTGTCAAAATATTCTTTATCTTGATTACTGAGGTTTTTTTTTTTTTTTTTTTCTTTTTGTAGCTCCTTCAATTTTGCTTCTGGGGTGGTGGGAGTGTTTAATGCAACTTGTGGTCCCACTGAGAACAATGCCAGAATTCTGCATTTAGAATTAAGGTATGACTTTTTCACTTTGATGGGTTTCTAGTCACTTCTGGATTTGAAGAAGCCTGGTCTTCCCTCACCAGTTTTAATACAGTGGTTACTTTGAACTTAAGAGAAGTTTCTCTCTACCCCCGTTCCCGCCCCCTCCTCTCTGCTTTGTCTAGCAGGTACTTTTGGGTCCTGGCTTTCTTCTTTCAAGGCATCAGAGATTCCTGGCCCTTTCATTGCTTAAAGCCTGAGGATAACATTTGAGGATAAGACCTTGGTCCAGTGGCAGGATCTTCCCAAAGAAACTTGGAGAAACCAGTGGGCTTGGATGCACGGACGCAGGACTGATGACTAGGGAATATGTTCCAACATTGTATTTAGTTGCTTGCTGCATATTCATGAAATAAATGCCAGTTAGCAACACAAACTGGCATCCTTAGTGTGATAGTTTTGTTAGTATTTGTTTTCTGTGGTATCTAGGAATCCTAAATGACCGCGGGTTATGCAACCCACGGTTGTGTCTGTAAACCCAATGTTTTAGACTCACCGCATGGAATGAATGTACTCAAATGTTAGTAAATTCTATCACCCGTTGTACTAAGAAAGGCATGCAGTGTTCACACGATAATCACGTGTGCCTGTGCGTACTCGTGCACTCATGTATGTACACACAGGCACATACACACACACTCATTCTTTTTCTCTCCAGTGAGTAAAAGCTTAAAAGCAGAGATTATCAAAAGACAGAAAGTACAGATGACGAGGGGCACCTGGGTAGCTCAGTCCTTAAGCGTCTGCCTTTGGCTCAGGGCCTGATCCCAGGGTTCTGGGATCGAGCCCCACATTGGGCTCCCTGCTCTGCTGGGAGCCTGCTTCTTCCTCTGCCCACACCCCCTGCTTGTGTTCCCTCTCTTGCTGGCTGTGTCTCTCTCTCTGTCAAATAAATAAATAAAATCTTAAAAAAAAAAAAAGGAAGTACAGAAGACGAAAAGGTTAGCATTGACATTTGTTTCAGGGATGACGGAGTGATGAGGAAGGCGACAGTGGTGGCCACATAGGGCGGGGCTCAGGGTGGGGGGCAGGAAGATCCCCGCTGCCGAGGGGCCACAATGGCTCCTCCATCTCTCCTTGGCTTGGTCGTGGCTGACGGTGTTCCAGCTCCAAGTCCAATAACGGTCGGTCGTGGTGAGTAACTCAGATTATAGTTACCGCCTCTCAATACTCAACCACTGCTTTTGGTTTTACCTCCTTTAATATCTTCTTAGTATTCTGAAGAAGAGTGAATCAGTTGGCCTATTTAGACAAGAGAGATGATCTCAAAAATAAATCTGATATACAACATCTTAACAGATGACAGGCATGGAATTTACAAGTTTTTAAATGAGCCCCAAGAGTAGAGTAACACTCTGATTGAACAATTTCACTTCGTCACTTTAATCCTAGGAAACTTAAGTCTTCAATTTAAGCAAGAGTAATTGACGATAACGCCCAGCATAGAGTTGTTTATGACAGCAAAAACTTGCCAACTACCCCAGGACAACAATATGATAACATTGTGTGCAGTCATTAGAAAAATCGTGTTTTAAAAGAATATTTAACCCTGTGGGGGAAGTGCATTTCCTTACATTGTTAGATAAAAAGATTACAAAAGCATGAACAAAGGAATTATCATATTAAAAAATCTATCTATGACTCTATCATCTGTCTATCTAACCCACTTATATAAGGGGGGAATCTAGGGACTATAACAAAATGTTGATAGTAGCAGTTTTCATCCAGTGGTGGGGTTACAGGTGGTTTTTATTTTTCTTCTTTACCGTTTTTGCCATTTTTGATTTTATAATAAGCATGTTTTACTTTTATAATTAAAAAAAATTAAAGCAATTTTGTTTTCAAAGAAAAAAATTCCAGATTACAAAGTAGGTATGTGGAAAGTGATCTGAATTTGTGTGTGCATGTAGAATGAAGAATACAAAGATATGTTTATATTTTCTACATGTGATATAATTTCAGAAGGGTAGAGTATTTTTTGGTCTCCTTGCACATTTTCCACAGTAAGCGTATTATTTTTGAAATCAGAAGGCAAATGACGCTAAGCTGAATCTATGAGTAACTATGGAAAAAGGAATGTATTTAACTTATATGTAATAATATTTTTTCTTGTCACGTCTTTTCATCAAAGACTCTTAGGATAACAAAGGTATGAGACAGTTACATATAAAAGACAGTGCAAACTCTCCATTATCTCAGGGCTGGATCATTGCACAGACTTCTCTTGGCTTTTCTCCATCCCATAGGCAGTGGCGAGGTGCTCATGCTTCGTCTCTGTTCCCAAACCTACCTGTTCCCGTTCCCATCAGGATAAAGGCTGATGTCTCTACCTACATAGAAGGCTCTGTGCTGTCCTGTAGCAATTTAGTATCTTCTTTCAGACTTCGCAAAATTCATTTATTCATCCGCACATATTTAATGAGTTGGTACTTACGTGTAGGACACCACACGCTAGGTGCTGACAGACCGAGGACGTTCTGGTCAGACTAGATAATTCAGCTTTTCCATTTGGGATCTGGGATGACTCATCACTGTATTTTCTCTTATGCCACTTTTTTTTGTGTGGCTCTTCTTCCTTTTCTGCTTTTCAAATCCTCCCCATCCTTCAATTCCAACCCTATATACCACCTCCTAATTCCAGTTGGTGGAATTTTTCTTTTCCCCCGAGGAGTTCTCGTGTGTACCTTTCATACAGTTCTTATCAGACACGGCCTTCTTCTACATCTGGCATAGACTTTCTTTCTTTCTTTCTTTTTTTTTTTTTAAAGATTTTATTTATTTATGTGACAGAGAGACAGCCAGGGAGAGAGGGAACACAAGCAGGGGGAGTGGGAGAGGAAGAAGCAGGCTCCCAGCAGAGGAGCCCGATGTGGGACTCGATCCCGGAACTCTGGGATCACGTCCTGAGCTGAAGGCAGACGCTTAACGACTGCACCACCCAGGCACCCCTGGCATAGACTTTCTGAGTCACAGTGACCATCATGCTGGGGCAGGGCTGGGGTGGGGAAGCTCCTTAGAAGGGGATGTTAGACTCTCTGGTGGGCCAGGCCTATGGTGGTTCAAAATAGCATGTTAAAAATAACTATGGCTTCTGTTTATTTTTAGCTTTGGTATGACATTTATTTGGACTTTAGAAATCAGATTATCAAAAGGGACATGAGTTAACTATAGTGAGCCACACTGCTTTATGAGCTTGTATGGATATCTTCATAGCTGTTGAATGAATGAATGTGGAAGAACGAATGAGCCATTTTTCCACCCTAGTTGGCGTTAGGGTTCGCTCTTGGTGTTGTACATTCTATGGGTTTGGACAAGTGTATCATGGCATGTACCCGCCATTATAGAATCATATGGATGATGGTCACTGCCCTAAGGATCCTCTGTGCTCTGCCTATTCATCACTCCCTCTTTCCCAGCCCCTATAAACCACTGATCTTTTTACTGTCTCCATTATTTTGCCTTTCCGGAATGTCACAGTGTTGGGATCATACAGTATGGAGCCCTTTCAGATTGACTTCTTCCACTAATATTCATTTAAGGTTCTTCATGCCTTTTCATGGCTTGAGAGCTCATCTCTTTTTTTTTTTTTTTTAAAGATTTTATTTATTTATTTGACAGAGATAGAGACAGCCAGCGAGAGAGGGAACACAAGCAGGGGGAGTGGGAGAGGAAGAAGCAGGCTTCTAGCAGAGGAGCCAGATGTGAGGCTCGATCCCATAACGCCGGGATCACGCCCTGAGCCGAAGGCAGGCGCTTAACCGCTGTGCCACCCAGGCGCCCCGAGAGCTCATCTCTTTTTAGTGCCGAATAATATCGCACTGTCTGGATGGAATTTATCCATTCACCTGCTAAAGGACCTCTTAGTGGCTTCTAGTTGTTGGCAATTATAAATAAAACTATCATAAACATCCATGAGTAGATTTTTTTGTGGACATAAGTTTTGAGCTTATTTGGGTAAATACCAGAGAGTATATATATATATATATATATATATGGTTTGTTTTGTAAGAAACGGCCAAACTGCACCATTTTGCATTCCCACCAGCAGTGAAAGAGAGTTCCTGTTGCTCCACATCCTTATCACCTTTTTATACTGTCACTTAAAAATGATTACCTTTTCTAGGGGTGCATGGGTGGCTCAGTCAAACATCTGCCTTCAGCTCAGGTCATGATCTCAGGGTCCTGGGATAAAGCCCTGCATTGGGCTCCCTGCTCAGTGGGGAGTCTGTTTGTCCCTCTCCCTCTGCCCCTCCCCCTTCTCATGTAAGTAAATAAATAAATAAGTAAATAAAATCTTAAAAAAAGTAGTAGTCATCCTAATAGGTGTTTAGGGCATTTCATTTTTGTTTTAGTTTCTAATTCCCCAATGACCTATGATGTGGAATATCTTCCCATATGCTTATTTTCTACCTCTAAATCTTGTTTGATGAGATGTCCAGATCCCTTGCCTGTTTTTTAACTGGTTATTTATTTTCTTATTGAAGAACCACTTTCAACCACACTGTGCCCATGTGTGTGACAGGCCATGAGTTCCAATGTTTGTGAGTTTTGGTGATCCGAAGGTGACACTGTTCATTGCTGATATAGGAAAGGTGACTCTGTCCATCACTGATTTCTAAATAATGACAACTTCCCCGGCAGGGTTTTTGAGAAGAACTTAATGTTAATGTTGGTTTTCCACTGCAATCTGGTTTTCTCTCCCTGCCCCTCTCACCCCTGCCACCTTCTGTGTGACCTTGTAAGTGATTGGAAACCCAGAGGCTGATTATAACCCAATGACATCTGCATTGAGCTACTTCGTGTCCCAGGCTTTCTTACGTCCTGGCTTTTGTACCTGCTGGTCCCTTGGCCTCCAAGCCCTCCTTTTTTTGTCTCCCTCACGGGCTCACCCATCCTAACTTGCTTTTCTGGCTAATTCATACTCATTCTCCAGGGCAACTGTCCAGAAACTCTCTTCCCCAAACCAGAGTAGGGACTTCTTTGGAACTCTCCGCGAGGTGGTTCTCTGCCATAGCACATGACCACAGACGCTGGACTTGACCTCCTTCCCTGTAGATCTGGGTCAGCAGCAGCAGAGAGCAGGCTGAATTTGGGGGCTGTGTTTCATTCACTTTTGCAACGTCAATGCCTCAGAGACGTGAAGGACATAGGAGTTAAACGAATTCATTCACCCGTGCATACTTAGTGAGCACCTGCTATGTGCTAGCATTTATTTTATTTGCTGTGGATATAGCCACAAACAAAACAAAGATCCCCTCCCACTAGCAACGTACAATCTCATAGTAAAGAATGACTAATAGATGAGTGTCAGTTAAAGTTCCAGAGGGATGGGAAGAATCCTGAAGTTCACCCATTCACAATGTTACTGTGAATTTGCAAGGCTGAAGATACACCCACGTCTCCACATCTCTTCAAGGCTTGACACCCTGTTGCTTTTTAGCAGGCAAATTTCTTCCCACATTATGGGCTCTGCCTTTCCAAGAGGGGGTCCGATGTTGCCCTCCGAGCCTGTTTCTCAGCTAAGGTTCTGTCAGTCAGCCCCACGGGAGGCTTAGATTCAGAGGACAGCTTCGGGCAGCCGGAGATGAGGCACCGAGCTGGTTTCAGGGTGGCGGGAAATGGCGGAGACATGAGGCCCTGGGAGCCTGAGCAGCTGGTGGGAAGCTGGCCTCCACAGAATGCACACATTGGTCCAGGGCTCTGGGACAGTAGCTGCAGGACTTTGGAGGGGCCATTTGGAGATATTCTTGGCTGGATAGCTTTCTAGCCTGATTCTCTGGTGTTCTGGCAGCTTCTATGAGCTACCTGACAGGCTTTAATGCATTTTCTGTTCAGGCTAGTTAGAGTGGGTTTGCAGCTTGCAACAAAGAGCCCGGTGGATGCAGACCTCTCTCCTGGGTATACCAGCAGCCTCGGCCTGCCACCCATGCAGTACTGAGTCAGGTGTGACTGCACAGAGCTGAGTGACTTCAACCAGCCGTGGATCCTGCCAGGGCTGTCTCTCTACTGGGAATTAGAGTTCTCCCAGCCCCGAAGGGAAGCAGCTGCAGTAAGAAGGGTAACTTATACATTGGGCTTAAATCCAAATTTTTATGCACGTAATTATGCCAGAATTCAGGTCAACCTCTAGGCTGGGTTGACTCATATTCCATGATCTATAGGAAGGAAAACACCATTCGAGCTGCCTTTGTGGCATTCCCCCTCCCCCCTGCACTTTGAAACATTGTTTAATTATTTGGACTCTACTATTTAACTGCAAATTACTCGACTCTTTCACATATCACGCTTTACCTGCTTGAAAAATAAATACCCCAAATGACTAGGAGTGAAGGACTATAATTAAATTACGGAATGTTGTAATGGACACTTGGAGGATGGTGGGAGTTGGTGCTTTTCCAAAACAAACTCAAAGGTTTAAACTACTAAAAAGTTGGAGGTGGCCAAATTTGTCCACTACGCCTCAAGACCATCGAACGAGATCATGGCACCATCCTAGCCAGAAAAACATTGACTTTAGTGTTTGTGTTGGTTCTGTGTTTTCAATGCTGCAAACTCCCCTGCCTCCCTTCCTTCTCTTTCCCCAGTGCCCATAGAACTCTTTGAGACCTGGGACACGGGGTGGCTAGCTCAATTTTCTTGTTGTGTTGTCAGAAACACCTACTGGAGAAAAAAAAAAGTATGTAAAATTAACATAAAGTCAGGAAATGACACACGGAAGCCCAAATTCCCTCTGCCCCAAACTCCCCTTGTTCATTGATTTCTCGATCATGGTAGATGAAGATGCCGGAAGCCCCTTGGTGTCGCTTTTCTGCTCTCTGGTCTCTGTCGCGAGCTATTACATTTCCGGGTCTCACTGTCCTCAGAGCTTCCCTTCTGTTGTTCTCATTTTTATTCCTCTACAAGTTGGTTTTTGAGGAATAAACAAGAATTTTCCTATGTGAGTTTTTAAGAAGTGACGCCTTGGGTACCTGCCCTTCTCCTTATGCTTCTGGCCCCCTTACCAATGTGAGGCGTGGGGTCAGGATGAGACAGTTCAAGAGCTTGCACCTTGCAGAAGTCCATCCTCGAGCCTGTGGATGAGTGAGCACTACGGAATAGTAGCACCCACTGAATACAGGCTCAGCGAAGCACGTGAAGACACACAGGAGACTCCTCAAATATTTGTCGGCTGAATTTTGTTGAGCAACTGAGGTGACTTTACTATAAGATGAACCGGGTCACCTCTTGAATATGTGAACACTTTCCCAGATCAGGAGACCTGGCTTCTTCCATCGTTGAGGATGCTGACCTCTCTGCCATCAGTATAAACATGGTCCTACTGCATTCTGCACAAATTATACAAACACAATCAAAATGCCCATGGACTGTCAGATTTTTTAAAAAATTTACGATTTCATATTTTTCAGAGCAGTTTTAGGTTCACAGCAAAATTGAGTGGACGGTACAGAGATTTTCCATATATCCCCTGTCGTGCCCACACGTGCAGAGCCTCGCCATCGGCAGGCCCGCCAGAACGGTACACTTGTTACAACCGATGAGCCTGCATTGGCTCATCATCATCACCCAGAGTCCATAGCTTACACAGGGTTTCACTTTTGCTGTGTAGACCATGGGTTTGGCCGAAAGTGTAATGACATGTACCCATCATTAGAGTATCCTATCAGGTATATTCACTGCCCTAAACAGCTGTGCTTCACTTATTCACCCCTCCTCCCCCTGCACCCCCGACCTCCGGCAACCACTGATCTTCTTGCTTACTCCATAGTTCTGTCTTTTCCAACTGGAGTCCTACAGTAGATGACGTTTTCAGAATGGCTTCTTTCACTTAAATATGCATTTAAGGTTCTTACATGGTTTTCTTTTGGCTTGAAAGCTCTTTTCTTTTCAGTATTGATCAGTATCCCACTGTCTGGATGGGTCTGCTCGTTTCTAAGTTTTGGCAATTATGAATAAAGGTACTATGATATCTGTGTGCAGGTTATGGTGTGTACCTAAGTTTTCAACTCCTTTGGGTGAATACCAAGGAACACGATTGCTGGATCATATGTTAAGAGTATGTTTAGTTTGGGACACCTGGGTGGCTCAGCCAGTGAAGCATCTGCCTTCGGCTCAGGTCATGATCCCAGGGTCCTGCGTTCGAGTTGCACATGAGCCTCCTTGCTCAGCCTGGAGCCTGCTTCTCCCTCTGCCTGCTGCTCCCCCTGTTAGTGCTCTCCTCTCTATCTCTGACAAATAAATAAATAAAATCTTAAAAAAAAAAAGTATGTTTGGTTTTGTAAGAAACAGACAGACTGTGTTCCAAAGTGGCTGCACCATTTTGCATTCCCACCAGCAGCGAAAGAGAGTTCCTGTTGCTCTGCATCCTCACCAGCGTTTGGTGGTGTCGGTGCTCCGGACTTCGGCCGTCCTAACGGTGAGTAGTGGTGGCTCACTGTTGGTTTAGGTTGCAGTTCTCTGATGACGTACTATATGAAGCATCTTGCCATGTGCTCATTTGCTGTCTCTTCTTGGGTGAGCTGTCTCGTAAGGTCTTTTGTTGCATTTTTAAATCAGGTTGTTTCTTGTCTTATTGCTCAATTTTAGCTTTCTTGCAAATATTTTTTCCCAGGCTGTGGCTTGTCTTCTCATTTGCTTAAGGATGTTTCTTTCCTTTTTTCTTTCTTTCTTTCTTTCTTTCTTTCTTTCTTTCTTTCTTTCTTTCTTTCTTTCTTTCTTTCTTTCTTTCTTTCTTTCCTTTTTCTTTCTTTCTCTCTCTCTTTCTTTCTTTCTTTCTTTCTTCTTTCTTTCTTTTTCTTTCTTTCTTTCTTTCTTTCTTTCTCTTTCTTTCTTTCTTCTTTCTTTCTTTCTTTCTTTCTTTCTTTCTTTCTTTCTCTCATGAGAAAGATACTGTGCTTTTGGTGTAGTTTTTCTATTAGCTCTGTTGGACTAGGTATTGTACATACTCACTTAGAAAAGGTAAAATTATTCCATTTGAGGTAAAATAGAAATATAAAATAATAAAAACAAAATAAATATAAAGCTTTGGTCACTGTTCCTGTGAGTATAGTTACTATAAGCTATATTCCTCTGATTGGGCCCTTGTACCTTCAGACTAATTGAGCCATATGCAAATCTAAAACTCAGAAAAAGGGGTCCTGGGTGGCTCAGTCGTTAAGTGTCAGGCTTCGGCTCAGGGCGTGATCCCAAAGTCCTGGGATTGAGCCCCGCATCGGGCTCGCTGCTCCGCTGGGAGCCTGCTTCTTCCTCTCCCACTCCCCCTGCTTGTGTTCCCTCTCGCTGGCTGTCTCTCTCTCTGTCAAATAAATAAATAAAATCTTAAAAAAAAATAAAACAAAATAAAACTCAGAAAAAGGAGGTGTCTTGATTATTCGTGTCACTCAGAAGCTTGTTTACAGATCTGTCCGAACACAGTGAACAGATTGTGGAGACTTGATGTGACACTGTATCAACCACATGTATTGGTGCCTTATTAACGCTCTTGATCTACGACTCTCTCTAGTGTGCTGTTAATAACTCATGCTTTCCCACCTGTGTTACCATTCCATAGCCTTGATTTTTTCTTTTTTTTGTTTGTTCCACCTTCTAAACTTCAGGGTAGGGTATATAAACCAAAGAGGTGATCCAAATGGTAAAAGCGAATTGATTACCAGTGAATAATAGTAATACAATAATATCGTGCTTACTGAAAAAGCATACTAGGTCATGCACAAAGGGTAAAAACAGGTGGTTTGAGAAAGGTGACTTCCGTCTTGGAGGCCTTTTGCCTGGAGCCTTGCCAGCCCCTGATCTGCTTGGAGGCATTTCGTTTCCTCCCTAATCTCCAAAAGATGCTGCTTCAAGCTCTGGATGAGAAAGGGGGACACATGAGGGTGAATATCAGAGAAAGACAGAAAGGAAAAGGGGAGTCCTTTCAAGTAAACACAAAATGGGCTTACACACAAAGGAAACCAAGGCTCCCCATGACCATTAAAAAGATTATTTCACACCACGTTTCACCACTAAAAGAGCCTGCGTAAAAGCTGGTATTGAGGCAGTTCTGAGTTGGTTCTGCTTTATTTTACATGAATTCCACCCTTTCCCTTCGTATTTTCTCCTCCTGAGTCCAGAGTTAGCGGGCAGGATGCTACTGCGTGGATGACCTTGATGTTGCTGGGGTTGCCCATGTTGCAAACACAAATACAGATCAGTCACAGTTGGTATCTGCTTACTGGCTTCTCATTATTATCGGTCAAGAATCCTTTTGAAAGTAATGGAAGTAAGTGTTTGTAATGAGATGTTCTCATTACGCTTGCACCAGTTAGGGATATGTTCGTGTTCTCGAGTATCTCAAACTCTCTCTTAGCATGTTATTCGTGGACCATCTCTTTCTCTCCTCTGTTGTTATTCCATAGCCTCGAGGTTTTTATCTTCCTCTTTAGAAACTTCGGGACAGCCAAAGGGGTTATCCAAAGGTCTCAGCTTACTACCATTTGGTTTGTTTGTTTTCAAAGAATTATCCTTGCAATCAACTAACAAACCCACGGCCCGGCCCAGTGGAAGGTAGGTGCCAGGTGGCGCAGAAGGAGAGCTGAATATTCAGAAGCTTCCCATGTCCCTGTCAATCTGGCGGCTGGATATGAGAAGTTGGTGCCTTTTTGTTTGCCTGCCTTAAATAGACAGCTGTCCCCACCGCGGCCATTGGGAGTGGACTTGAGAGGATTTTAAGTAAATACCATCATGAGGCCAGTGTGTGCGAACTGTCAATTGTATTTATATGATGTGTGACCGTGCTGAAGCCAGCATCGTGAATCATTCAGGATTACCCTTCTGGAGAGCCTCTAGTTCTGCCTGAAGGATTAGGGAAACAGGGTTCAAATGCCATTCATCAGCCTTGTCTTTCAGGGAGCACTGGTAAAGTCATCCCCTGCCTGACCTACAGTTGAAACCCTCCACTTCCAGGTCTCAGAGAAAGGTCACCCAAAGGTCATGGTGGCGTAGCCGTGCTCCCCAAGCTGGTGTGAGAAAGTACTTTCTGGGGATAGGAGTGTCGTGGAGCAGGAAAGGAGGGCATGGTCCAAACGCCCTGGGCACTTCTAGAAGATGTCTTCCTGAATGATAGATATTAATACCACTTTTAAGAATAATCCCACTAAAATGCAGTGTCGAAGTCTTCGCTAAGGGGGGTAGTAAGTTCACCATCAAGTGCTTGCTAAACAGGTAAGCCAGGAGGAAACTTCTCAACAGGCTATTTGGAGCTCCTCCCGTTTCTTCTCATGTCAGAGTCTCTGAACAATTTCGGGAGGTTCATGGTGCTCTGCCACCTTATCTTTATTCTCTGCCCGTCACTCTGGATGTTTTGGTCGATCTTGGACATACTTAAGTATCCAACCAAATGTTTGTAGGGAGCGGACTTCATCGAATCATCCAGAATGCGAACGAGAATAATGAAGCTCAGCATAAAGAAACAACTAGCCTAGAGTTAGGACTTTATAGCTGACGCTCGATTTCAGTCACTTGGACCAACTGTTCCGCAGTTGTTGCGAAGATACTTTCCTCATCGTTGAAACTTTAAGTCCCATGGCCAAAGAACCAAGGGCATCGAGGAATGTGAACGTTGGTACCTGGTGAGCTCTCACAAGTTTTAGCATGAAGGAATAACGGAGTAGAACACAGGAGAAACAAAAGCTGGGGACAGGAAAGTAAAGCAGGAAGCAATGCAATTTAAATCATGGGTTTTGAAGTTCAAGGATAGGAAGAACCCAGGACTGCAAATAATGAATGACTTGCACATTCTTTTACATATTGCATATGAATATAGGTAGGTATTATTACATACTTTGTTTTATTGTGCTCCCTCTTCTAGTGCTTCACAGATATTGTGTTTTTTTTACAAATTGAAGGCCTGTGGCAGTCCTGCCTCAAGCAAATCTATCGATGTAATTTTTCCAACAGCATTTGTTCACCTTGTGTCTCTGTGGCACATTTTGGTGATTCCAGCAATGTCTTAAACTTTTTCATTATTTTTACATCTGTTACGGTGATTGATTTGTGATCGGTGACCTTTGATGTTACTATTGTAGTTATCTTGGGGCACCACAGACTGGGCCCATATGAGACAGTGAACTTAATTGATAACTATTGTGTGTATTTTGACTGCTCCCCTGACTGGCTGTTCCCCCATCTCTCTCCCTCTCCAGATACCAAAATACCAACACGAACAGGAGTTGGGAAGAAGTTGATTCCAGCCCTCATGGGATGACTTTGAGGGTTTCAAGACTTCAGTGGAGGAAGTCACTCCAGATGAGGTGGAAACAGCCGGGGACCAGAATTAGAAGCAGAGCCTGAGGATGGGACTGAACTGCTGTGATCTCATGAGAATCATGAACAGATGAAGCGTTGCTTCTTCTGGATGAGCAAAGAAAGCGGTTTCTTGAGATGGAATCTCCTCCTGGTTAAGTTAACAACAGAGGATTTAGAATATTCCATGAACTCAGTGGATAAAGCAGCAGCAGGGTTTGAGAGGACTGACTCCAATTTTGAAAGTTCTTCTGGGGGTGAAAGGCTATCAAACAGCGTCATCTGCTACAGAGAAATCGTTCATGAAAGGAGGAGTCCATCCATGTGGCAAACTTCATCGCTGTCTTATTTCAAGAAATTTCCACGGCCACCTCCACCTTCAGCACCCACCATCCTGCTCAGCCAGCAGCCATCCACTTCAAGACAAGACCCTCCACCAGCAAAAAGATTACAACTTACTGAAAGCTCAAATAATGGTTAGCATTTTTTAGCAATAAAGTACTTTTTAATTAAGGTATGTCCATTATTTTTTAGACATAATGCTATTGCATACTTTACAGACTGCAGTGTAGTGTAAACGTAACTGTTTTATGCACTGGGAAACCCCAAAATTCATTTGACTCACTCTATTGTGATATTTGCTTTACTGAGGTGGTCTGAACCCAAATCCACAGCATCTCCAAGCTCTGCCTGTATGATGTAGGAAATTAAAACTAAGCTGGCATTGACAAAGTCTCCAAAAAGAGGAACAAGAATGGAAAAGTTAAGTGATCTTAGAAAGTGTTAGTGTTTTAGGGCATTGTATTAAAATTTGGCAACTATCCCTTTTTTTTTTGTTGAAATACTGCTAAGAGGTTTAAACATCCCCAACCAAGTCATCTTTCCAGGTATTTTAACTGGAAATACCAGTTTTTAAAGGGGAAAAAAAAAAAAAAAGATCACTGCCTTCTTTATCATCACTGCCCCCATGAGACGCCTTAACCAGGATTCTTCATATTTTTGTTGGCATAACCCCCAAAAGAATTTGGAAAAACTATGTATGCCCATACACCTTTTAAAATTAGTATTCAAAATTTCACACTGTAGTTTTTACATGGTTGCAAAGAATATAATTCCTGGCCTATTATACATTTTGATTTTTAAATAAAGCTATTGCATTACTTGAAAAACACAAAACTGAAGTTCAAGTTCAGTGCGTTTGGCACATACCCTTAGGGCAAAAGCCAGGTTCATTGTTCCACTTGTCTCTTGATTCACTACTTCACTCAGTCCCTGGCTTGGTTATTGTTCAAATTTTTGCCAGCTCATTGATGCTTTTAAGGAGATTACATTTCTTTTTACCCAGAATTTTAGTTGTTTTCAACAGAAATGCCATTTCATGAGACCACCACGCCAAGTTTCCAGAGGGTGCACCATTTTGTTTTTGAATAGTGGCAAATAGAGCCTCTGTTCTATTATTTTTAAAATATTTTTTAGCCCAGCCATCATAGTTTATACATACATACCTACAACCCTACATTTTCTTTATCCTGGGTGTAGTGAGATGTGATTATAGAAGATATGAACATCTTCTGAAAACGGATGAGGAATTCAGGTCAGCTCATTGAGTCCCAGTGAGCGAAGCGCTGTACTGGTGACTGGGATAAACTGGGAAGAGATTAATGGCATAATCCCACCATCCACAAGCTCTTAATCTAGTATTGGAGATAAGCCTTAATTTTTATACCAGATAACCCAATGATAAATGTTACAGTGAAGGATATATATACGTAGTGAGATTATAGGAGAGGGACAGAATGGGTGAAGGGTAGGAGACAGAAAGAGGTCATAGTTAGCTGTTTGAATAAAGGCACGGAGATGGGAAAATGCAGCATGTTTGGGAAATGCAGAGTTGGCCAGAGTGGATGGGTCAAAAGCTGAATGTGTGTGTGTGCGTGCACATAGCATGAGGGAGATGGGGACAGGGGCCATCGTGATAAAATGGGCTAGGAAGGCAGTGTAGTTATCAGGGTTCTCCAGAGAAATGGAACCAATAGGACATATGTGTATATGTGTACACACACACACACACACACACACACACACACACACACGTAGATGAAGTCCTAAGGCCTTCTGCTGGAGAACTCCCTCTTGCTCAGAGGCCAACCTTTTGTTCTACTGAGATTTCAACTGATTGGATAAGGCGTGCCCACAATAGGGAGGGCAGTCTGCTTTACTCACCCAAAAACACCTTCACAGAAACATCCAGAATGACGTTTCGCCGAATTCCTGGCCTGACGTCCCCACCAAATTGACACATAAACTTAACCATCACTGGCAGCTTGCAGCAAGACTAGGAGTTTAAATGCCATTGTGGGGAGATGGGAGTCTATCTTTTACTCAGTGGAAAGAAAGTTGGAGACACTTCGAGAAGGAACATAATGGATAAATGTGTAAAGCATGGATTGCAGGGCAGAGAAAAATACTGTGAACATAAAATAGTAAGACCTTGCCGCGGGGGAGAGGATGGAGTGGAGTCTGTACCCCATTAGTTTTGTGACTGTAGGTGAATTGTTTCATCTCCCTGAAGCTCAGGTTTCTCATCTTCAAAATGAGAGCAAAAAGCAGGATCTGCTTTATAGCGTTGTGAACATCTGACTAGACAGGGTAAGTGCATGGCCGACGTTGACCAGAGGGCTGCGTCTATAAGAGCCAGCCTTCACGACGCAGTAGGGACAGGTCCTCAGCGGTCCCTGCCACTCTCCCTCAATTGTCCCAGGGTTGGCCTATGTGCCGAGCAGTGTTTGGTGGAAGTGACGTCACTTCTAAGACGAGGTCATAAAAAGCCTGCAGCTTCTGTCTTAGGCACACTCACGCTCGCTGGCTCTCTGTCTCCCCTGGATCACTGGCTTTGGGGGGAGCAAGCTGTCACATGGTCAGCAGGCCTGTGGGAGACCTTTGTGGGGAGGAACTGAGACCTCCAACCAACGAAGCAACGGTCAGAGGGGAGCTTGGACCTGCCGGGGGCCAGGTGCGTGAGCCAAGCGGAATCTGCCGATTTTGTCCAACGACGGCCGCCCTGGATGACAGCTTGATCACTTCTCTGGCTAAGCCATTCCTGGATTTTGCACCCACAGGGAAAATGCTTGCTGAGAGAAGAGGGTTTGCTGTTTTCAACCACTGAGTTTTGAGTACCTCATGATGGATCAGTGAAAGCTAGCAAACACCTTGGCATTCAGGATATGCCTGAGATTTTGGAATCTGTAAAATGTGAGGAAGGAGCAGGGCGTTGGTACTTTATGACTCTCTAGGGAAGATTGGTACACCTTGGGAGGGGGACAAGGGAGGAATGTGTTAGGGTGGGGCTTAAGAGAAGAGAAAGGGAAGGAGAGCTAGGGAATGGATATTCTCTGATGACCTAGAGAACAGGTGAGTGAGACGGTGAAGCAAATGAGAAGGAAGGGAAGCTGCCCCCTTTTATGACACGCGAAGGAAGGAAGTAGCCAGACCAGGCGTGCAGTGCCCTTTGCAGCAGCCCGGCCCTCCCGCCCCAGGACACACACACATGCACACACACCACACGCTTTTGGGCAATCATCTGGGGCTTCCACTGGCCCGCACTTAACCTTGATGTGAACCTCTCCGTGTGTGCCATGTCTGACATCCTCAGGCCCACAGGCACGTTGCTTGGTAAGCGGACTGGGCCTTTGTGTGAAGGAAAAGGTACCTCTTCTTTTGCATGGACAGAAGCCAGTGCCGGGGCTCAGGGGATGGCAAGCAAAACAGGAGCTGGATATCAGCCTGCGCCTTCCCCTGGGTCAGCTGTCTTGTGCAATGTACAAATCACGCAACTGTCCTGAACCCTTCTGGAAAAAGCTGCTTAAATATTTATGTGAATTTGGTTCAGGGAAGGCAAGAGAGCTAGAGGGTTTTAGAATCAATCAGTAAGGGGATGATTCCACTTCTTGGAGCGGTGGCTTCGTATGCCTGCTGGGTGGTGAGGACTATTCACACACTGACAGTTGCCCATTTAGAACAGCAGTGCTGATTCCCTGATTTCCCCTCCCCTGAGGACAGAAAGCAAGACATTGTGCACGTCAGAGACGCCTGCCACCCTGGGTACATATATGGAGTAGCAAAGTATTCATTCCAGCGCTGCAACTTTTCATGAAGAAATCCAAGCTTCCTTTCATTTGTTGTTGTTTTAACCAAAAAGCCAACTTTCTGTTCTTTCTTCTCCTACCAATCCCTTGGTTTCATACAACGCTTAGACAAAGGAGCTCTTAATGCCTCTATGGTTTAAAACTCAACCAACCCACCCATAGATAGAGGGGCCAAAATCATCGTAGAGATGACCCTGAGTCACTCAAAGGTCGAGTGTCTGGTTCGAGGTCACATGACGTCCGATGGCTGCAGTGGGGCTGTAATCCGAGACTCCTGCCTCCACTCATCTAGGGTAGACCATGGCCCTCCATGTGCCATGCCTCGTGCTGAAGATGGGCATGTAAACGGATTTTTCTCATATTCTAGAGAAGTTTTCTGCCGTGTTTTGGCCAGTGGAAAAACACAATGAGTCAAAACAAATTCTTCTTTCAAAGGATAAAAGTCTAGTATATTTGTAATCATTTGGCAGCTAGTATCCAGGCTGAGGCCAGCCGCTATAGCTAAGACGAGCAAGAAAGGAAACGCATTGAAAGGAATTCATGCAGATTTCACTTTGTAGTGAGTGGTAACAGAAAAAAAATTGCAGTAAAAACCTTGGGACTCAAACCCTATTTATGGAGTCTTTTGAGTTAATCTACAGAAAAATGATTTGAATCAGTTTGTAAAAAAGGGAGTGGGGGGGGCAGTGGAATGCCAAAATTGGCACCTAGGACAAAGGAGACTCGGGCCTTACACAGATCGGGAGCCCCAGCAAACTCAGAGTCACTTTGAGAATTTTGTAGGGAAATGAAAAGTTGCGGCCCAAGGACAGGATTAAACATAATCATACGATGGGGCGCCTGGGTGGCACAGCAGTTGGGCGTCTGCCTTCAGCTCAGGGCGTGATCCCGGCGTTCTGGGATCGAGCCCCACATCAGGCTCCTCCGCTATGAGCCTGCTTCTTCCTCTCCCACTCCCCCTGCTTGTGTTCCCTCTCTCGCTGGCTGTCTCTATCTCTGTCAAATAAATAAATAAAATCTTTTAAAAAAAACATAATAATACGAAGACGTGTGGAAGGGTAAACAGCAAAAACATTACCTAGGCAGGAGAGACTACATGATTTCCTGTAGTGTGCACATCCGCTGAAGTGCTATTTACAAGCCAGGAAAACTGGATGACAAATCTGGGAGGGGAAATGTACAAAACCCTGAACCGACAGCCACTTCCGTTGCCATGTGGATTTGATGCGCCATGAGAAATGGAGAGATGAGGAGATTGCACAGAACACGTGGGCAGCTAGGAAGCAGAACTGTTTCCCGCGAGAATCAGCAGCCTTCCGGGGTCATCCAGAGCCTGCGTTCTTGGCTGGGGCACCAGTGGGTGGGGAGGGAAGGGCCTGGTGTCAGGAACTTTTTGGTTCTACCTGGCAGATAGTTTATACCTCTTTCTACTGAGAAAAATGCTCGGTCTCGTGCCAATTCAGTCTTTGCCCTGTAAAAGTTGGGAACCATAAGGACACAACTCTACCCTTTATTTTGATCATTTTTGTAAATGTAGGTAAGTTCAGTATTGGGGGATGCCCTTGCCTATGACAAACTTGGCAGGTCACCGGAGCGCAGCGATGTTCTTGATCACGCGCTCCTGCTTCAGGGAGATACTCCTCGTGCCTCTAGGTCTGGGTTTTTCTGCATTTAATGCTACAACTTCCGTTCTTTCTTTAAGAAGTACCTACCCACATAATATATCACGATTCTGCAAAATAAGTTTTAAAGAAAACCAAGTTTTCTCATCAACCTTGAAGTATTATCAGTCACGGTATGCAATCTCATCTTATCTTCAGACTTGACAAGAACAGTCCTTTCCTCTCTCAGCTCCAGGTTCTTTTTCTGGAAGTGGGTGCCAGCAGGCAAACCTGGCAACCGAAGCCCCGTGGGGATTTGTTGTCTGCTTCCTGGCATGTATCTGCCCCAGGCTCAGGCTCTCCGCTGCTCTGACTAGCCATAGTTAGTCTGACTTTCAAGCATCTTTCCTTTTGATCTCCTGGTGTCCTCTCTCTCGATGCATCTTACAGCAGCAAGGCCAAGAGTGTAGTAGCTAATTTTGTATGTCTTGTAACCTCCTCCTGAATAGTTTCTGCAAGTGGAAAGTTTCATGGCCAGACTGAATCTGTGTCATTTCATTTTCACCCCCATGGAGAGAGTAGGGACTGATGCCATCATTTAAAAACTAAGGAATTGAAACAAACCATGAGACTCTTAGTGATAGAGAACAAAATGAGGGTTGATGGAGGAGGTGGGTGGGGGATGGGCCAGATGGGCGATGGGTATTAAGGAGGACACTTGCCATGATGAGCACTGGGTGTTGTATGTAAGTGATGAATATTGTGCTGTATGTTAACTAGAATTTAAATAAAAAATTTAAAAAATGTGAAGTTGAGTTATGGAGATGATAACTGAAATATAGACATGCTCCCTGATACCCCAATAGGGGATATTTTAAGGAAAAAGAGCCTGGAGAACTTGGTCCTTTTTATGATGCCTTGAAAGCATAAAAAGACCAAACTAACTTTACATTACTCTTATAATATGGCATCCTCCAGACCCGTGGTTCTCATCACTGGCTCTACGTTAGTATTTCCCTGGGAAGCTTTTAAAAGTATTAATGCTCAGTTCTTACCCACATCAATTAAATCAGGTGTGGCTTTCTTTATATTTGTCCTTTTTGGAATTTGCTGAGCTTTTTGTATCTATGGATCACATCTTTCATCAGTTTTAGAAAATTCTCAGCCATAATTTGTTCAAATGTTGCTTCTTCCCCGTTCTTTCTTCTCCTGGGATTGCAATTATACATTTGTTAGACTAATTTGACTATGGCTTCCATGTTTTTGTTGTTGTTGTTGTTCTGCTTTTTCTCTGTATTTTATTTTGAATATATGAAATCTGCTTTTTCTTGAGTTCCCTAACCCTGGCCTCTGACTTGCCAGTCTGATGTTAAACCCAACCAATGCATTCTTACTTTCAGATATTTAAAATGTTCAGTTCTAGAGTGTCCTCTGACTCTGTTTCATAGATTTCAATTCTCTGTTGAAATCCTCTGTATTTTAATCATCTATCCCCCTTTCCTTTTATTTTGTTTAACATATTAATAACAGTTGTTTAAAGACCTTGTCTGTGAATTTCAGCGTATAGGTCATCTGTCTGCTTGCTTCAAATGGCTGTGTTTTTTTCTCTTCTTCTGTCTTGTAACTTTTTTTCTTGTAACTTTTTATTTTATGCTGGACATTGTATATAAAGAAGAGTAGACTAAAGTTTATATTACTTTGACTCAGAATTTGTCCTTTGGTGATTTAATCAGGAATGGGGCTTTAGTCAAATTCAGTCTATCGCTGGTTTCAAATGTTTACAAGTGGAGAAAACTCTGCTTGGTTTGACTGCTAGCCTAGCAGGTCTCTGCCTCCTCTATTCTGCCTACAGAGCTTCCTGGGCAGTTGGTCTGCCTTTTGGCACTCTTTTTTTTTTTTTTTTAAAGATTTTATTTATTTATTTGACAGAGAGACAGCCAGCGAGAGAGGGAACACAAGCAGGGGGAGTGGGAGAGGAAGAAGCAGGCTCATAGCGGAGGAGCCTGATGTGGGGCTCGATCCCATAACGCTGGGATCATGCCCTGAGCCGAAGGCAGATGCTTAACCGCTGTGCCACCCAGGCGCCCCTGCCTTTCGGCACCCTTAAACTTAGCTCTCTAGTTTCCCACCCCAAATTTGGCAAATATCTTAAGAAATAGACTGCTCATGTGTTTGAAGCAGATGCTTCTCTTGAGACAGACTTTGTCTCCCCACTATTGCAAGACTACAGTGTATTTCAGTATGCTATTTTATTTTTATTTATTTTATTTTTTAAGGCCTTTAAAAATATTTTATGTATTTATTTGAGAGAAAGAGACTATGTGGGCACAAGCAGGGGGAGTGGCAGAGGGAGAGGGAAAAGCAGGATCCCTGCTGCGCAGGGACCCCGATGACACAGGGCTTGATCCCAGGACCCCAGGATCATGACCTGAGCCAAAGGCAGGTGCTTAACTACTGAGCCACCCAGGCCCCCCCCAGTATGCTATTTTAAAGAAGTTTCCTGACCTTCTAAGTGCCTCTTGACTTAGCAAATGAACCATAGGGGAAAATGGCCTTTGTGCCTATAGGGCTCCCGAGGTTTCCAAATTATCATTCCAGCTCTGTACAACCTCCACAAGCTAGGGTAGTTTTTCTTTTTTACAGTGTTCAGCCCATGCTCAAGCCTCATCTTGCACTTAGAAATGACAAATATTCCCAGGGTAGAAAGCAGCCAGTGGCTGCCTACTCATCTTGGAAGTATTCTCTTGCCTTTGATTGAGATCGATTAGTTTTTTTTGCTTCTCCAGCTTTATGGTGTCTTGGCTAACATGATTTTAGTAATTTTGCTGGCTTTTTAAAATTGTTGCAGCTAGAGCAGCGTCCTGTCGCTTTCCGTTACATTTTACCTGGAACCACAGTTCAGTTAGACCATACTCTCTGGTGGTTAAGCATTGGCTTTGGTAGATGCATCTTATAAAATTGGAGGGGGAAAATAAGATAAATAAAAGATGCCATGATTTGGGGAGTATACTATTTGAAAGAATAAACTCATTTATTGCAAAGTCTTCCCTTCTAAAGAAAGGTCTTACTCAGATATGTCCTTATTCTTTGTTGCTATTCACTAAGTCAATGAGAGAGCCTCCTTCATTCTAAAGTAACTAATTGTCCACCTCAAAACGCTTAACGTACCTAGAACGTGGAGCAGGAGAATCATCAGTGAAAAGTCTACAAGTGAGATAACATACAACCATATTTAGTATAAAATAAGAAGTCTCCATGATGTGAATACACATTATGTGATCTTTCTTCACACATACTTATCCTTTTCCCCTTCTGACCTTTTGCAGTCTATGTCACAGATGCATACAATTATGAGTGGAACGTGTGTAATTTTTTTCTTGTATGATAACCCTGTGTCCCCAAACAGATAATAAGCTTCCTGTGATCGTTGATAGGACTCAGAGCAGTGCTGAGCAAACATTTTTTTTTTTGATTAATTGATTGTTTGACGTTTTCCACTGGCATTCAACTAATGCATTTGGACAGAGGAAAAAACATATTGGGTTTGCAGATTCTAGAATATATGTAGTGAATTTAGAGCAAAGACATACACAAACCTTGCAATTACTCACCATTCATTGGAAATAATTGTATGAAAGATGCAGGGAGCTTGCTAATTTGTTTCATATTATCAAAATTGTTTAAAATTGGAGGAGGAGGTAATAGAATGTTTTTCCAGAAGGTGGTTGGATACAGTATAAATGTATACGTGGTTTTTTTTTTTTAAATTTATTTATTCATGAGAGAGCGAGAGGGAGAAGCAGTCTCGCTGCTGAGGAGAGAGCCCGATGCGGGACTCGATCCCAGGACTCTGGGATCACGACCTTAGGCGAAGGCAGATGCTTAACCGACTGAGCCATCCAGGTACCCCTGTATATGTGTCTTGAATTATTTACTGGTTATATTGGAAGGCAGTGGTATTGACTGATTTGTCCTACAAAGATTCTTCTCTACCTACCACCCTTACTTTCTCATTTAATCGAGTTATACAGAGGAAAGCTAAGAACAGAGTTACATAAAATATAGAACGGGCTTTGGTATGATTTCCTTGACCTTTGAATCAGATTCAATCCAATAATATGCCAACATGAAGAAAAGATAGTACAGAATCAGAGGCTTGGAAATACAAAGAATCCATAGATTAAAGTCTTCTTGAGTCATTTAAGTTAAATATATGCTTTTATTACACAAAACATGCTTACATTTTTTAATCATTCAGATTTACATCAGTCTAAAGAGCATAAGTTCTCACAGGATCTTACACCTGGGGAGTGGATCATTTCTGTTTTGAAGCCACAATACTTGTCATTCTCATTTAAAAGGATGCAACTTTTATCTACTTGTAGGTGCATGGGCATGAAGATATGTCAAAAGACCAACTGCATGATTTAAAGACTATCCATTGATTTGTGATTTCCTGGGGAATCCGTCCTCTTTGGCTGATAGAGTACAAAAGGGAGCTTTCCACTAAACAGATGTGTATATATCTTTCACTCTCCCTTGCTCTCTATAATATTAAGTAGTTATCTAGTGTAGACAGAACAAACTTATGAGGCTACAGATCTGTAGATTGTCTGTAGATCACTCGGGCAAAGTGTGCGTTGTGCATAAATGAAAATATTATCAAACCACAGAATATATTGAATGTTAGGACACCTGATTACACTCTGTCAATTAACGTCCAATGTCCAATTCCTCATGCTTTAACGTTTCATTTCCCCTTTTGGCCAGAATTTTCTAGGCCATCTGATGCTATTAATGAAAAGGAGCAACTGCCTCTCTGCCTGAGCTGCGTCCTGAGTTATCCTTTGTGAGTAATTTAGGTTTACATAATTGCTAGAAGTTATCCTTACGTTGGTTCTTCTGTTTGGAGGGAATGCAGTCGTTCCACTTTTTGGTAGGAATCTTGCTGTCATTCGATCATCTCAATGAGTGTTAGAGACAAAGAGCCCTCTATCAATTTAATGGAGCACGCTTATTTACAAATGTCCAAACACACTCAGTGAGGCCAGGCCAGTAACTCAGTGCCCCGCAGCTCATTGGCGAGAGTCAAGTTTACAATCGAGGTCTTGGTATTCTGGCTGTGCTGTATTTCTGCAGTTTTTACCCTAGAACTTTGCAATTTTGACTTAGCCTTGCTGTCTGATACTGAATATACTGATGTTGAGGCCATTATTAATGCAGCTAGTTCCGGAAGATCTTGCGTGTGTGGATAATAAAAATAACCACCTTCTTTGAAGAAGAAGGTCACTCTTCCTGTGTAATCAGAGCAGGTGGGACAAGTCCTTCAAAAATTTCCTCCCTAGACTTTCCAGAGGGTAAATGACACTCTCCCCATTTTACTTGCTTTCAACTGTTGAGCTAGAATCTTGACCGGTGAACATATTGCGTATCGAGTGGCTAGAAACACAGCGAGGGGGGGGGGGTCAGTTTTATTGCATTTTCTGTTAGGAGAACATCCTTAAATTATATTGAATTCTTGCCTTATAAAGCACCACATGGCTCTTTGCTTTAGTGGCTGCTGCTTTACCATGCAGGCTACTTGGAAAGTAATTAAATTGAACAGACACTGCCCTTGATTTAAAGTCAGAGGGGGAAGCAGTTAATTGAATAGAAATGACAGTTCTTCTTCTCCTTCTTCTTCTTTTTTTAAAAGCTAAGCCAAGCTTAGAGACAACGTAAATATTCAAGGCAAACTGCCCTAAACGATCAAGATGAATCATTTGCTTGGTGAGTACGATTTATTTTATTTCACTTGATAAGCAACAGAAACATTTGAGTCCTTCGTGCTTCTCTGCACGCCCTTTCTCTCCAGCCAAATCACAGTTGGACTTTGTGATTCCTTGTCACCTTGGTGCAGAGGCTTTCAAAACTTTTCTCACTGGATTTTTCTGGTCTGTTTTCAGGTTGAAGGGGCGTGTGTGACAGAAGCTGGGAAATAAAAGATGGGATTGTTTTCTTGTCATCCTGTACCCTTGCCACCTGGCTGCCGTGATTCCGGTGAGTGGAGATACATAATGGCCATCTCAATGCAACGCGCTCCTTTATTTCCCGGGGGTCAGGCACCAGGAGGACCAGGAGGGCTTAAGATCTGTTGAAATGTGACCCTCTTTGGAGCAGGGGGAAGAGTTCCCCGGCATGGAGAGGGTTGAAGGAAATGACTTCAAGGCAGAGTTCACAGAGTTCTGAAATCAATAGTTAAAAGTAAAAATGCTCATTTTTCAAGAACAAAGTATAATTAAAATGTCCCCAGGGGTGAATGAGGAGAAACAATGTCCTTATCAAACAACAGTTTTAAAATTCCAAAGTGAAAAAAAAAAATCAAATTTCAACTCTGATTTCTGCTGCCATATAGAGAGTTTTAGCTCTTAGGGCATTTGTGTTGGACGTCTTTATAGCTTGCCCTATTCAATTCTATTTTCCTTTTAACGATTTCTTATTCATCGCCAGCCAAATTCTTAATCTTCACACCCCAGGAGAGATCACCTTGGACCTGATGGATCTGTGTAGAAGAGAAGACAGAGAAAACCAGCGTTTCTCCATGTTCCCATGGTTCTTCTGGAACTATCAGAAGTGGAAATCTTTTCACCTTTGCACTACGAGGAAAGCAACCAGGCATTAACAATACATTGGCTTCTGCATACTCTTTGGTAAGCAAGGGCTTCTGCCCCTGAGCCCAGCGTTCTAGTCTGAAGGTCAGGGAGCAGGCTTGCGTAACCCTAAGGAAGGTGAATGTGAGAATGAAGGATGGGAGGCAGTTAGGTGAGACTCAGGCGAGCTTCTGGCTCTGTCACTAACTATCCCTTAGACGATGCCAAGTTCTCTCTTTGGGCCACAATTCCCTATGGCTGCAAAGTGAAGGGATCCAATAAGATGACTAAACTTCTCTTAGCTCTGACATGACTATGTGCCAACTTCCCCCCCCCACTGCCCCCCTCACTCCTCCCCAGGACATTCAAATGGTGGAATCAGATATAAATTCAGACAGCTAGGCACGTGGACTGGAGGCTGTGAGCTGAGTTGGACCTGAGTGCAGCCTGGGAACACGTGCATACAACACAGGTGAGCTTTTTTTTTTTTTTTTGGACAGAGAGAGCGCACATACATGGGAGGAGGTGGGGTAGAGGGGGCAGAATCTTGAGCGAGCTCCAAGCCCAGTGCAGAGCCCAAAGCAGCGCTCCATCCCATGACCCTGAGATCTTGACCTGAGCTGAAATCAAGAGTCGGATGCTTCACTGACTCAGCCACCCAGGCGCCCCACAGATGAGCTCTTTTTAAGCAGCACCCGTATTTTTGGAAGGGTTCATGAAATGAGGGGATTCTTCCCCGCAGGAATGAATGGATCTGCAATTAACAAAGAATAAAAAAAAGTTGAATTTTAGTTTGAGGCTGGGTGTATAACTTCCCCATTCAAAACTTTTGCAAGTTGCTGTCTTTCTAGATTCTTCAAGTGTTAAAGAAAGAGATTGGATTGGTGATCTCAAGCAGAAACCCCCATTGTGTATTTCACAGAAAAGTTTCAAGAACTAATAACAAGTGTTTGAGCGAGGGGCAAAGGACTCTGCTTAAACACGAGATTAAGCAGGCATCATTACTACTGGACTTCTCAATATTGTTAACACGCTAATAGTACATTTTGAGCTTATAAGGTAGGTGTACAGAATATACTATTTACTGAACTTATGTAATTATAGAATTCATTCCTCCCCCTCAAACATTATTATTATTAATTATTATTATTATTATTACCTTAAGCAACTAGTGTCTGAGGAGGACAGTTTGGGGAACGTTGCCTTAAGGAGTCAATGCTTTAATATCCAGATACTCCAGAAGAAATGTCCCATTTGTATGTCAGCAAAGAGGAGGTTCAGGTTTGATGCACTGAAGACTTTTCCATGTAGAACCATGTAGTGGGTGCTGAAGACGACTGTGGGATTTTCCTGCCAACCTTGGCTCCATCAGCCCACGGACCATTGTTTGGGTGCCCGTGCAACCAAGGCTTTCTTAAGCAGTTAAGCCCTCCGCTTGGTGAATGAAAACAAAAAGCCGGCCTTCAAAATGAAGAGCCAATGATTAGAAAAAGTGAAATAAACACGCGTGTAAAATTGGTTGCAGTTTTATGTAACCATTGGGAGTAATATTTTCAAGTTCAGTTGTGTGGCATTCCTTGCCTTATGATTTCACGCTGTGGCCAAGAACTCACTATTAGCATTGACATGAAATCTGTGGGTGTTGTTGCTTATCTCGACTGTTATGTAATCCTATTACTCATTAGGATGTGGTGTTCTGGTTGTGCAGTCTCCAGCATTTCTCAGGCAACTTAATTACACAGGCTACTTAGTAGGAGAGCATTCGAACTCACAGAAGAAGGATCTCCAGTGGCATGTTTTTTAAAAAAAAAAAGTGCTGCTTTCAAGGCCTTGGGTTACCATTTTTCTTCTGTTGTTGCAGGTTTTGGTTCGAAAAGAACCTAATTGTCTGACAAATGTAGGTTACGTAGCACCCAGGAAAGTCCCTCTCTGCAGCACAGGAGACACTGGAGCCGGAAGTCAGAGGTGGCCGGCCGAGATCGCTGCTGCCAGAGGCTCATCACGCACCCAGCACCTGCATCCCTTCCGACTGGTGCGGAAAGCAAAGTGAACGATGCGTAAAGAGAGGTGGTCCTCTCCACGTCCTCCTTGGGTTTCCAGATGCAGATAACTTTCATCGGCCATTGCACGTTCCTGATAAGCACAGTTTTGTGGTACCCCATGATCATCATTCTACGCATAGAGGTGGTGGCCAAGACTTAGGTTCAAATGAAAGAATGAATGGATTAGAAAAACTTGGGAGAGTGAAAAGATGGGCATGCTGATGCTGGCTCCAGCAGCAACCAGCTGCCTGATCGCTGCAGAGCTCGGCCTTTCTTGGCTGTGGTTTCTGTTTTTTTTCACTGACTTAGATTGGGGCTCCTCACCCCCAAAGTAGGCTCTATTTCTAGTAGAATACTGTAGAGTCCTCTAGTAGCATTATGTGTCACGTTCTTTTTTTTTTTTTTTTTTTGCCATTTTTGCCCCTTTCTTTTCCAGGATTTGTAGAAATTTCTAACAGAAAGGGGAATGAAGGGGCGCCTGGGTGGCGCAGTCGTTAAGTGTCTGCCTTCGGCTCAGGGCGTGATCCCGGCGTTCTGGGATCGAGCCCCACATCAGGCTCCTCCGCTGGGAGCCTACTTCTTCCTCTCCCACTCCCCCTGCTTGTGTTCCCTCTCTCACTGGCTGTCTCTCTCTCTCTGTCAAATAAATAAATAAAATCTTAAAAAAGAAAAAAAGAAAGAAAAAAAAGAAAGGGGAATGAAGCTCAGTTTGGCACCTTCTCTTTGTTCCAAACACTTCATTCTTAGCTCCAACCCTTCTCTCTTTGGCTACCATGTGCCTCATCCCTCCCCCACCCAGGCATAAGTGGATCTCAGCTTTGAGTTACAAGATCAGTACGTCCTGGGGTGTAATACACAGCATGGTGACTCTAGTTAATAATACTGTATTGTATATTTGAGACTTGCTAAGAGAGGAGATCTTAACATTCTCATCACGAGAAAAAAGATCTGTGACTATGTGTGCTGATGGATGCTAACCAAACCTACCATGGTGGCCGTTTCACGATACGAACGTACATCGCAAGGTTATGCTGCACACCTTGAATGAATACAACGCTGTCTGTCAGTTATAGCTCAGGAAACCTGGAAAAGGATCTCAGATAATAAAAAGATAAAGTAATAATAAAATCATAAAGGTGATAGTCATTTGTGAAATCTTGCTACATTCTAAGTGATTTTCATACCCTATTTTATTAAATTCACGTAACATTTGTGTTGGAATCATTACTATTCCTATTCTGGAAAGGAGATAATGAGGCTAGAAGAGGTTGTCATCGATACGATGTGTCACGACTACAACTACAAAGTGTCCGAGCTAGGATTTGAACCCAAGGGTCTCTGCCTCCAAAGCCCATGCTATCTCCTCACAAAAATGGTGGGGACCTTTGGACAAGATGACGCCTACAGTTCCTTGCAACTCTGTAATTCTCTGAGTCTATGTCACCACTGTCTTTTCTATCTAGTGTCCCATTCCTTGTGCTTCCTCTGACAGAACAGCCGGAATAATCATGGCACCTATTTGGTCTGGGGTGGCCATTATTGAGAAGCTTATTTGTGAAGTTTGGGTTGAAGATATCACCGTCTGACTTCCTCCAAGTTGGGTTCCATGTTTTACTCATCTTTTTTATATCTAGAATAACCCGTGAGGTCAGTTTTATTTTTTATTATTGACATTTCATAGGCAAAGAAACGAACGCAAAAGGTAAAGAGAAGGCTGTAGAGATACTTCATAATAAAGTCAGACTTGAATCCAGGCTTCTTGTCTAGAAGTCAGGTACTATTTCCATTCAGTGATGGTACATAGTAGGCACTTAATAAATAGTCATCAAATGAATTAATGATAGCATAATATCTCAACTTGTTTGGCATGCTTTTAAAATACAGGTGTCGGGGGTGCCTGGGTGGCTCAGTCAGTTAAGCGTCCAACTCTTGGTTTCAGCTGGTCACGATCTCATTGTCCTGGGATTGAGCCCTGTGTTTGGCTCCTCGTTCAGCACAGAGTCCGCTTAAGACTCTCTCTTCCACTCCCTCTGCTCTTTCCCCCTGCCCCCACCCCCGCTCTCTCTCTCTCTCTCTCTCTCAAATAAATAAAAACAAATTAAAAAAAAAGTAAAATACAGGTGTCAAACGGCTCACGTGCAAACCATCTGTAGATCTGCTGTATTGAGAGGCCCAGATGTTTGCGAGAGAATGCAGGACACAGCCAAAGAATAAAAATGAAAGCCTTGATGCTCATCAGCCATGAGCACCTGCCTGATGTGTTCTGGGGGGCGCCTGGGGGTCTGAAGCTGGAGATTAGGCTGTTGTCACTCGTCAGGGTGATGCATCACTGAAAGTTTGCTAAAAAGGTCAGCAGCCTTTGGGATAAGTTAAGTTTTCACCACTCAAAGAAGAATATTGTGCTCAGCCAGAAAGATCCTCAGGGAGATCAGACTCCTTAAGAAGGATCTCTTTCTCTTTGCTCACTCCCACCCCCAGCTCCCGGGTTTTTCACGATGACTTTGGGGGGAGGGTGGTGTTCATATACGAAGGGAAATGCAAGCTCGGAGCGATGAGGTGACAGTAACTGAATCAGTGAGTTTTCTGTCATTTGCAAGAGGAAAACAATCCTCCTGCAACGGTGAAGACAGAAAAAGGTCTTCACTGAAGTGTTGCATGGCAGCACGTGAATATCCTTCCGGATAGTAATTTAACATGGATCTGAGGCACGGCGATGTGGTTCCATGCCTACTGTCCTCAAAATTCGTCTCATCAGAACGCGCTTGCCCCAACCTGGGACTCATTCCTCCATGAGTATTTATTTGACTTTTTTTCCTTTTCCTTTTTTTAAAATTTAAATTCAATTTAGTTAACATAGAGCGCGCTATTCACTTCAGGGGTAGAATTAAGTGGTTCATCAGTTGCATAGAGCAAACACCCAGTGCTCACTCCATCGCGTGCCCTCCTTCATGCCCATCACCCAGCTACCCCAGCCCCCAGCCCCTCCCTTCCAGCAGCCCTCAGTTTATTCCTTAGAATGAAGAGTCTTTTATGCTTTGCCTCCCTCCCTTTTTTAATCTTATTTTATTTTTCCCTCCCTTCCCTATGTTTGTCTGGTTTTTTTTTTTTTTTAAAGATTTTATTTATTTATCTGACAGAGAGAGAGAGACAGCCAGCAAGAGAGGGAACACAAGCAGGGTAAGTGGGAGAGGAAGAAGCAGGTTCCCAGCGGAGGAGCCTGATGCGGGGCTCGATCCTAGAATGCCAGGATCACGCCCTGAGCCGAAGGCAGAGGCTTAATGACTGAGCCACCCAAGCGCCCTGTGTCTGGTTTTTTTAACTTAAATTCCACATGAGTGACATCATATGGTATTTGTCTGTCGCTGACTTAAAGACATGTCCTCACTTATGGATTTTCTTTTCCTACAGGTCTGTGCCAATGGGAATACATTTTTCTACCTTCCTTAAGGCCTCTTTGAAATCATGAGAAAGCCACCTGATTCTTCTGCACTTCAATTCTCTTGGGAAGAAATGGGGAAAATGACAGTAGCCATCATGTAAGATAATGTGTGAAGGCTCTAGAACAACACACATGTTTGTTCTCACTGTTGGTGTCCATTCTGCTTTCATAAGAGGAAGCACATGCTTCTTCCTCTGTTGGCATCACCATCATCATCATCATCATCATCATCATCATCACTCTTATCAACACTTACTGAACATGCGTCACCGGTAGAGCAGGTGTCAGACCCTGGTGAGACAATAAGCACAAGGCATCTTTGGAGTAGCGAGGTTTATAATTTAATTGGGAAGACCACATATGCTTATAAATGAAATAACATGGCAAAGCATCCTAAGATCAATGTTGACTGAATATGGTGGCTACGAAAACCTAGGAGAAGTCAGATGGAGGGACCATACAGAGGATGGTGTGCGTGGGGCGGTGCTTGAGCTGGCCTTGAAGGTTGGGTAGGTAGTGCTTGGTAGTCCATGGTCCAACGGTATGTTTGTTGGCCAAGGACTAGGGAGCAGTTAGCTATGGAACAGAGAGGTCATGGCAGATCCAGACAGGCAATGTCCCTATTGACACTCTACTCTGGCCATTGAACTAACCAGTAGTAGCGCCTTATCTCTCTGGGTTTTCTATTCCTCTGCCTTTCTTGGATCCAGAAGACCTTGCCAGCGCTAAGGACTGAAGACATTTTGTTGAGCTGTTAAGTGGCTTGTCACAATATTTATTGCAGTTATTGAGATTAGGCTACATACTTGAGATATGTACATTTTTGTATAAACAGAGGTTGAAGAGAAAATTAGTTTGGGGTTTTGTAATCTTGAAAATGGCAGCCAGTAAAATAAGATTTGTATATCATCTCCAGAACTGTTTATATCTGACTTTTATTTCACCATGCACAACACGCCCTGTATCTCAACCTACTTGTTGTCCTTGGTGAGGAACAGCTCACCCACTTTGTGCTTCTGGCAAACAGCCCCGCTGGCTCTGTTCTTCCGGTGCAAATGGACCCTTCTGTGCAGGTTCTTGGGAATGTGGCCCCGAGGATGAGGTGCACCCCTAACTTCACAATTAATGAGCTTTGGGACGTTCTCTTTGTAGGCCTTTGTCTTCTCATTTCGATCATGAAATAGCTGATCTAGCCTCATGGTATTTCAAAACCTCTTTATTATTTTTTATTTTTTTAAGATTTAATTTAATTTCAATTCAATTAATTAACCTATAATGTAAAATTAATTTCAGAGGTAGAGTTCAGTGATTCGTCCATTGCATAGAACATCCAGAGCTCATTCTATCACGTGCCCTCCCTAATACCCATCACCCAGTTACCCCATCCTCTCGTGCTCAAACCCCTTGTAGCAGGAAGCCACATCTTCCTGCAGAATCTTCTAGGAATCATAATTTATAAAACTAACAGTTTTCTAGCAAAGACAGACATGAGACAGAGGTTAAGGAGACCTCAGTGCTGGTGATGGGCCTCTCGGTTCCTGGCTTTAATGACTAGGGCACTACGGAAACATGGCTGAATAAGGTTGAATCGAATACTCTTTAAAGTCTCTTCCAGTAATGATATTTGGTTATTCTAATTCTGTGCATGAAAAAAAAAATCATAATAGAACCAGGCCTGGCATCCTTGTGTGTCATGGAAGTGGAATGCCATGTAGGTTCCATTTTGGGGGAAAGTTCCACATCACAGACAAACTGCCAAGCCAATGGGATTCTTTGTCTGGGTTTATGTAATGTTTCAGTCTTGTTTCATTTACTTGTGGACCTCTCTAACGGGTTGTGGGAGGCAGGTCTAGAATTTCTGTACCAACCGGGGTGCTTGAATCACTTGTTTTTTTGGAAAACATTTGTATTTGAGGAATAATTTATTTCTACTATTCATAATAAAGGCAAATCATCAAATGGTATATAATTGCCTCTCTTGCTTATTATCATTTTCAAACCATTAGTGGAAAAGCCAACTCAAATCTTATATTCATGTTGAATTGCCTATGTATATAACATATATGTATCTCCCATGTATCTGGGTAATAAACGCTTATCTAACAAAAACATAACATAAAGATATCTATCATATTTTTGTACATTTGATATGTTTAAAAACAGCAAGGAGATAAAACATTTTGGTGTCGAGTTGATAGCAATTATATTTTAGAATGAGCACTTGCTCTCCTCTGGGAGATCATATCATATAAGGCTTCCCTGAGGAAATGATCTTCGAGCTGTGGTTTGATTGGAAGTATGTGCTTATGAGCTGAAGGTAGGTTGTGGTTAGGAAAGACTTTTAGAGGGAGTACAGGAGAGGCAAGAGGATATTCTGCGGATAAGGGAACTTGGTGCAGAGAAGAGGCCGAGGGAAGCTCAGACGGTGGGGGGAGCCCAGACTGGGGGCAGGGGCTGCAGAATAAAGCTGCCGGTGGATATTGAGGCCGATCCCGCACGTCATTCTGAAGATTTGGGTCTTTACGCTCAGAGCAACAGGAAGACGTGGGAAGGCTTAAGGAGGATGTATGAGTTATAAGATCAGGTTGTGGTTTCTAATGTGGAGCATGAGTTGGAGTGGGGAGAGCTGGCAGGGGTGTGTGGGGAGAGTGGTTAGTCCAGGGGATACCCGTGAAGAGAACTGGACACACCCGAAGGGCAGTAATGGCAATGGGGCTCCGTGAAGGATTCGGTATGAGTGGAAAGAGAGAAAAGGACCAAAATTGGTCCTCACATTCCCACTTCAAACTTTTGGAGTATATTTGCTATATTCATTGCAACAGGAAGATAATTTGACATTTGGGGGGCAGATGCTGGAGACATTAAGGTAATGGGGGTAACAGCTTGACGTATGGGTCTAGAACCTACAGAAGGGTCTGGGCTGCAGATGTAATTTTGGGAGTCACGGACCTGTTAGTGATTCAGCTGGTCAACAAACCACTGGTAGGGTGAGCTTGCTTNNNNAGGGAAAGAGCCAAGGGGAAGAGATAGGGCCTCAGCCAAACCTTCCAGAATCTTTACCATTTAATCACTTGGCAGAGTGGGATAACCTGGCCAGGGAGAGTGGCAGGAGGCCAGTAGTGGGGAGGGAGATGGGGAGAGGGTGGAATGGCCACGAGGGAGGCAGACGAGGGGAAGAAGGGAGGACTGGACGATATCCAGGGATTTTGCATTTGGACTCATGGCGGAAGCCAGGTTGGGAGTGTTCCCATCCTTCCAGGGGAGGGATGGGAACGGAGGCCACAGGGGAATGGGCTGGAAGGAGAGGGTGTCAGGGAATGGAGGCAGTAGAGAAGGAGAGGGAAGAGGGGCGAGTGGCAGAGTCCGCAGGAATGGGATGAAGCCCGGGGATGAGGCCCTCGTGGGGCATCGTGTGTTAGCAATGGGGCCGCAGAGATGGGCTCCACTCAGGAACCTCTGGGGAGCACGGATTCAAAAGGTGCATAGTAAAAAACTGAAAATTTATCTTAAAATGTAGGAGGAAAGTGGGCAGTCTCTAGTTTTCTTTTATTTATTCAATTATGAATTCCTCAAATATCACTTACTGAACTGACAATGCCAAACAATTCTCTGAATTCTTGGTTCTCAGGAATCTGTGCCAAAATAGACATGCCCCCTCCCTTTTTTCTAAAGATTTTATTTATTTATTTGTCAGAGAGAGAGAGAGCACAAGCAGGGGGAACTGCAGGCAGAGGGAGAAGCAGGCTCCCCACTGAGTGAGGAGCCTGATGTGGGACTCGATCCCAGGACCCTGGAATCAAGCCCTGAGCCGAAGGCAGACACTTAACCCACTGAGCCACCCAGGTGTCCCGACGTGTCTCCCTTTTTTAAAGCATTGTTTGTACAGCTCAGAAAGAGAAGAAGGAGCTTTAACCTATGTTTACACATCCCATTAGCTAATTACAGCTAATAAATCTGTTTGGTCAAATGGACATTAGCAGCTCTGTATTTACACATTACTGAACACATGTGAGAGAAAGATAGCTGTCTGTTTGAGGGCTGACTTGTCATAGGCTCTGTAACTTTAGGCATCTCATCTCGTTCAGCAGCCCTCTTCTTTTAGATCACCTTCCTTATCCCCATTTTACAGATCACCAAACTAAGCCTTTGAGAGATGAAAGAATTTGCATATTTAATAAGAAGTGAGACTGAGCTAGAGACCCAATTCTGTTAGATTCCAGAATGTCTTCTCCATGTTTGATTCTCTACTGCCTCTCAAAAAGTCTGAATCTCCCCCTCTATGTAAACAAAACACTTGGGGATGTGTATTTGAATGCTCGGTTCCAATTTTGTTCAGTGGATAAGTCAATGAAATGGCATGTAGCAAATTATATGAGCACGGAACAGTTCAAAGGCAAAGGATAACTTATGTAAATTTTACAAATCTATTAAAGGATTATTGCTAAATTTTTATGAGTGATAACAGTATTGTGGTTATGCTTAAAAAAAAAAGAATCCTTGGGGCACCTGGGTGGCTCAGTTAGTTAAGCATCTGCCTTCGGATCAGGTCATGATCTCAGAGTCCTCTGATGGAGCCCTTGTCAGGCTCCCTGCTCAGCGGTGAGTCTGCTTTTCCCTCTGCCTCTGCCCCTCCCCCTGCTCTCTCTGTCAAATAAACAAATAAAATCTTGAAAAAAAAAGAGTCCTTATCTTTTGTAGCTACACTTTTCAATGTTTGCAGATGAAATGACATAATGTCTGATGTCCACTTCAGAAATGATGAGGTGAAAGGTGGGTCACGGGTCAATGATGAGTCATGACCCTTGATGTATACATGGGGTGCATTTTATTATTTTTCTTGTTTTTGTATACATTTAAAATTTTTCATAATGAAAAGTTTAAAAATTAATTAGATTTCATGGAACAAGAACCAAAAAAATTGAGGGGGGAGTAAAAGTCCTTTGCAGGGAAGTCTGCTCTAGTTTTTTTTTTTTTTTAATGGTAATTTCCTGATTTTCACCAAACTAATTACAAAACACATGTCTCTAATAGAGCTCCTTTGGGGGAGGCCATTTTTAACTATGATCTACTTTTCACTTTCTTAATACAGAACTAAGGATCGATTTCCCTAATTTATTGTGTGAACCTGAGTCAGTCTGAGTCTTTGTATGTCAGTTTCATATCTGCAAACAGGAGACTCAGTCTAGACGATGTCTGAAATTCTTTTCATTTCTAAAATTCTATAATTCTGACTAGCCAGTGAAATGCTACAGGCGTCATTATTTTGCTATTTTATTGTGAGCACCCATATTCATGGACAAAAACAGCCTAAGAATCTTGACACACCCTGAACTCAGGAAGTAAGACCACTAAATTTAACACTGCTTCTGGGGCAGAGCACATTCCTGGGTCCTTCTCCAGAATACGGGCTGTCCTGTAGGCAGCCAGGGCTTTTCACCAAGGGCGGCAAGTTTAGTACACAAAGAATTGGTTATCTTCTAGAAGGCTCCTACTTCCTGACAGATGGAATTAAACCAGTGTACAACCGGAATAAAAAGCCCTTCCTTCCATAGAGTGGAACAGCTAAGGTATGTTGTCAATTACCCTTCTGAAGCCTTCTCCAGTAGGCAGATGACAACCAGAATTAATCATTTTAGTAACTCCAAGTCAATGCTTGGAGTTGATATACCACTTATACAAGATACAATCCAGTTAAAGCCAAACCTGTTTTAAGGAAGATGTTTCAAGGGTATGTGGTTGAGCAATAATGTTCTCATGTGAATTCATCAGCTAACAGACCCACCTATTAGTTGATGTGATTTGGCAAGCTGTGTCCTAAAGTGTACCTCATTTGTGCATGTATTGGCTTATGTATCTGCCCAGATAGGAACTCCAAGGGCCCGAAAGGACTCATTTCAGAAACTTTTAACAAATTTTATAAAAGATGCTTAAAATACTGTCATGTAGCGTTGGAGAAATTTGACTCCCAAGCTTGTATCAGGAGAATCAGGATTTCCGATATTTTCGTATTTTAAGTCTACTTGGGGGAGTAGGTCTTACTAATATTATAATTTACCATAGAGTTAGTATTAAAACTAATATGAGTTATAATACTTATAGAACAGAACTTTTCCAACCTAGTTTCCTTTCCTGTGTCCTTGCTGAAATGCTGACCTTTAGGTTCACTGCAAATTGGAGATAAAATACGACACTTTCCTAAAACCTTTAGAAACCTCCTTTATTGAGTAAATTATTTCAGTTCACACAGTGTTCTTCAGAGTTGAAGTTTCTTGGCTCCTAGGGATGATTTTAATTTGCTCTTAAATCTGAATTTAAGATTCAAATCCCCTGCCTCTTGGCTAGGAAGAGCGGGGCCAAAGGTAAGAGTTAGATTTTGATGAAAGAGAAGGGGTGAAGTAAGAGAATGAGCAAACTCTCAGAGGTTCCCCATTTTGCTCACATCATTCCTGGGGTTTAGTTGGAAGAAAAAGTGTTACATAGCAGGGCAGTTCCCAGGTCCCTTGACTTTCAAAATACATCAGGAAGGAAGAGTGGAAGAGAAGACGGGAAGAACATAAAACTGGTTGAAGATTGGGAAGAAAGAGAGGCATGTAGTTGGGTTGGAAGACAGAAGTGGTAGCTAGTGTGAGTAACAAACTAAGTCAAGAGAAAGAACTCCCCTTTCAGAGAGAGAGAGCAGTGATAGCTCTGGGCGATTAGCGTTGGCCACCGTTTGCCACATGGAGAACACCAAAGTGGTGGGCAGTTAAGCGAGGGGGAGAGGTAAGTCCCTGTGATGTCAGGTCACGGAGTGGAGGAGAGGAGAGCAGAAGAGCTAGAAACTCTGCACATGGATTGTGTATCCGTGTAGGAAAGAGTCCCCTCTCTCTGCAGTTCAGGCGATGTTGATAACGTGGGGCCCTGTACCACCCAGACATGTCTTTCTGAGATGTAGTTAAAAAAGAAATATCTAAAAATATGTTCTTACAAGTTTATAGTATAAAAATTAGAGACTACAGGTGCATTAAAGGAAAATTTAAAAAATTTGTTCATCCTATGGAGAAACAACCCTTCGGTATATATCGTGCGTACATATACATTGGGTAACTCATATTATGGTCTCTACAGAACTAACATTGAATTACCAGTCAATTTACACAAAACCACAGGCACATTTACCCAGCACATAGTAGATCTTGATAAACTTCTTTTCTTTTTTACTTCCCAGATTTTCTTTCTCAAATTTAACCTCACGGAGCTTCCTTCCTGAATTATTCCTCCCAGTGGACCTCCCAGTCCAATGCTAGGCCATATTCAGTAGCTAATCTAGGAAGGAAACGTATTTTTCACACTTTTTTTTTGACCTTATTAAAAAACTAACAAGCAGAGAACATTTCTGTTGGAAACATGGTCAACCTCTTCTTTTTTTTTTTTTTTTAAAGATTTTATTTATTTATTGGACAGAGATAGAGACAGCCAGCGAGAGAGGGAACACAAGCAGGGGGAGTGGGAGAGGAAGAAGCAGGCTCATAGCGGAGGAGCCTGACGTGGGGCTCGATCCCGGAACGCCGGGATCACGCCCTGAGCCGAAGGCAGACGCCTAACCGCTGTGCCACCCAGGCGCCCCAACCTCTTCTTTTTTTGGACTTGAAAACCAAGAATGACAATAAAGGGACTGGTGAACACTCATTAAAATGATAATGGTGAACCGTCTTCATGGGAGGGAAAATGAGGAAATTACTTCTTAGGATTAGGTTGACCCACACTTGTGAAGACACAAAGTTCTTATTAACAATTAGCTCAGTGGATTGCGGAGGGAGAAAACTCCACAATAGTGCCAAGCCCCCATTAGCAGTGTCTTGAAGAGAGAAACTCTGGCAGGTCTTGAAGACAGCCCAAGAAATGGAAGGAACTCCCATTCCAAGAAATGCAGGGAAAATTATGGAGATTCATTATTTTAGCAGCATGTAAAATACAATCCACCTGGAAGAAAAGGGACAAATTATAATAATGCAAATGAAGGAAATCATTGTAATGACAACAGTTTGAAAGCAATAGTGTTACCATTACTCTTCACTATTCAATTCTCTGAGCAGTGTTCCTCCTCTGATATAAGCTTATGTGAGGGGTATTTTTGAGTTGGTATGAAAGACACCTGTTAGAGGTATAACCTCCATAGAATGATCTAAAAGAGGACATTAAGAGAACGTGTGATCCTAAGGAGGGATTTAGACTTGAACAAGGGTAATACAAGACAACCTTCATCCCCGATCCGTCTTGTAGCAGTTTGCATTTGGCTGATACAGATCTCTGTCTATCCATCTGCATCTGTATAATCTATATTCATGCTTGCATGTGCGTATCGGTAATATAAATTTAATTATTTACAATCTGTAGTTATAAGATTTGTTATTTTCTGATCTTAGTGATACTATGCTTTATTTCCCTGTTTCTCTCTGATAACTGAAATTTCAATGTCCCACATGATTTTCCCCTTTTAAGCTTTTAAAAGTCTTCTTTTGGAGGTGTACTAACCTCAAAGTGCATTCAATGATTTAGTTATATCAACTTCGGTAGTAATTAAATGAATGTAAGTGGAAACAGCAATGCCATAGCCCTGCACCCCGGCAAAATTGGCAAAGCTTAAAGAAATAATCACATTATATTGTGAATGATGGGGAAAACCAAGCACTAACATTTGCTGTTGATGTGAGCGTGAATTTATGCCACTTTTTGGTCAAGAAATTGGCACTAAGACTTAAAATCTTAAAAGTGTTCATAAACACAGACCTCACTATTCTGTTTCAGAGAATTTATTCTCAGGAAAAAGAGATGATAAGAGGATAAATATACAAAAAGCACACGTATACTTGTGAAGCCCTAGAAACAACTGAAAAGTCTACAAAGAATACTGATGGAATAAATTCTGGTGTCTTCATACAGATGGACTACTTGCAGCTCATAGAAATAGTTTGTGGGAGAATATTTCCAAATTGAAAAACGATTCATGATATGCACTGTGTGAATATAGCAGATTACAATATACTGTGCATTATATGATTATAATTTTATTCCAAAAATTTATATAAAAATGGAAAATCCTAACTATTTCTGGTTAGGGTATCCCAAACAATGTTTCTTTTTTTCTTTTTTGTTTTTCCATATATTCCAAGATTTCTCCAATAAAGAGGTATCATTTTAAAGTAAGGAGAACTTGGGGCACCTGAGTGGCTCAGTCAATTGAGCGTTCAACTCTTGGTTTTGGCTCAGGTCATGGCCTCAGGGTCATGAGATCAAGTCCCCTATCAGGCTCTGTGCATAGTGGGGAGTCTGCTTGAGATTCTGTCTCCCCCTCTCCCTCTGTCCTTCCTTTGCTTGTTCTTTCTCTCTCTCTCTCTCTGAAATAAATAAATAAATAAATCTTTAAAAAATATAAAGGAAGGAAAACAAAACACATATTATGGAAGTGAAAATTTATCTGAAATTGAAGTCTGTTATTATTTTTATAAGCTTTATTGATTAAATTAATTGTTGGGTATATGATTAACACTTGTGATATAAGTGTTGGTAGTAAGCCAGCCTTACAATTAGTATAATTATAAATATAGTTTCCGATATCATATATAGACATGTATATGGTGCTTTAATGCTTCAGAGATTATAAAGCGCCTATCCAGAGATGATCTTATATCATTCTTAAATGACCATGTGTTCAATGGTATCATCTTCCATTTTATGGGAGGAAAAAGAAGTCTGAAAATTTTGGTCATCTGCCTAAGGTCTCAGAGCTGGTCAGTCCGGCTCCCTGACTTCTGTACCCTCAGAGCTATTTCCATGGTACCCAGTTGGGCTTGCTCTATAAACTCATGTTGCGGGTGTCTCAGTCTGCTGTATATCATGTCATAATGGTATTCTAAAATATCAGCACTCATTGCTTTTTCAGGCAGGATGTGGAGTAGGATAGTATCTGCCTTTGGTTAAAGTTAACTGAAGGATAATCAGTCTCTTTGCAAATTTCGTTTCCTATTCTTTTTTCATTTTCAAGCCTTTGTTCTCTGAATTTAGAGAAGTTTCTGAAAATCATAGCTTGTGTCAGCTAAACTAATGGAAATTGCCATTGGTTAGAGTTTTAAAGGGAGATGTGTGTTGATAGATGTGTGTTGAAAGTGGGTCGGAGAGATAGGATCCCAAGGACAAGTTTAAGATCAGGGGATCTCGCCAGCTACATTTCCTCACCTCGGGATTTTCCCCGTCAGAGATAAAGCCTAGATTTTGGCATGCTTTGGAATTACCTGGAGGGCTTATTAAAATTCCATATTGCTGTCCCTTCCATACTCACCCCCTACCCTGCACCAGAATTGCTGATTCAAGGAGGTTCGGGTGGGGCCTGAAAATTTGCATTTTTTTAAGTTCCCAGGTGATAGCAGATGAATCGGGTGATGTCGCAGGCCTCAGGACCCCCGTGTGCAAACCAGTATCGTACAGGTTTAGAATGGTTCCTCTTATGCAGGAGCAGCGCTCCGCAGTGAAGGATACAAAGATGAATAAGGAGATCGTACTGTGAAATGAAGGAAGACAACACACAAATCATTATAGAAGAATGTGGCAAAGGCTGTAGTAAATATGTATGCTCAGAGGCGTTCGTAATTAATATGGACTCGGGGGAATCAAAGAATACTTTATAGAGGCAATATTTGTGCTGCATTTGAAGGGAGAGTAGAGGGCTCACCAGGTGGGAAAGAGAATTCTGAGTAGTGCAAACAGGACAAGCAAAGGCACAGAGCCTGAAAACACACAGTACATTCAGCAGTAGATACCCACAGGATTTGGGTAGGATTGTTTAATATTACCTTTGTGTTCGTCGAATATTTTCAGCAAATTTACCTGAGACCGTTGATCTGTTCCTCCTCGTACAACATTATCATCTTTTTCCACTCTATTTGAATCTCAGCTTGCTCTTCCTGGAAGGCGGGAGAAAAGTCATGAGCATAAATGGTCTTGATCTCAAACCTGGAATGATTAATTAGAATCTTTAATATGCATTACACATTCCTCGGGAAACTAGCACATGTCTAAATGCTACCCAAATAACTAATTGAAAAGTTCAATGAATTCAGTCATTTGGCACCATCTAATTAAAAAAAAGCCTATAATTTTCAAAATTCTCTCTTTTTAAGATGAATTTCGTCAAATTTAGACAAAAACAGTGCTATCAAAAAAAAGTGGTTTTTTTTTCCGACTTCCAAAGCACTGAGGTTTTTAGAATAAATACTGCCTCCAGGCAAAATGGGCAATTGTGATTTGAACCCTGAAGCAATGCTCAGAAGTGAATATTCTCTGCATAATCTCTTTCTGTAAATACCAGGCTCATACTTTAATTTATAATAATAATGAAAGACGCAATAACCCGTCTTGTAAGTGTTCCAGGTTGCTCGCCTAATTTAAAAAACTGGCTTTAGTTTTTTTTGTTTGTTTGTTTTGTTTTGTTTAGTCAACTGAAAGGAAGATGTGATGGCTTTCTGAAGAACCACACCTGGTGGGTGCCTGAGATTTCGGCAGAGCTGCTCGGAAAGGGTGATCACCGCTGCCAAGAACATCCAACATGAGTAATTCAATACTCGCTTCCCGGCTAATGAGTTTACGTACACATTTTAAAATATGGGCTTCAAGGACAGTATACTTTGTTCTGAGGACTCTCAGAAACTCACTTGCGAGATATTTCTATAGGTCAGTTAGAATTTTATAATTGCAGGGGCGCCTGGGTGGCAGAGCAATTAAGCGTCTGCCTTCGGCTCAGGGCGTGATCCCGGCGTTATGGGATCGAGCCCCACATCAGGCTCCTCCACTATGAGCCTGCTTCTTCCTCTCCCACTCCCCCTGCTTGTGTTCCCTCTCTCGCTGGCTGTCTCTATCTCTGTCGAATAAATAAATAAAATCTTTAAAAAAAAAAAAAGAATTCTATAATTGCAAAACAGCATTGAGGCGAAGTCTGGTCTACACATCTGTGGAAATAATTAGGTAACTTTACCTTGTCAGAAAGAGTACAGACTACATGACATTTAAGGTCCATTTCAGCTCAAAGATTTTTTTTTAAAAGATTTTATTTATTTATTTGGAAGAGAGAGAGACAGCCAGTGAGAGAGGGAACACAAGCAGGCGGAGTGGGAGAGGAAGAAGCAGGCTCCCAGCAGAACAGCATTACGCGGGGCTCGATCCCAGACCTCCGGGATCACGCCCTGAGCCGAAGGCAGACGCTTAATGACTGAGCCACCCAGGCGCCCCCATTTCAGCTCAAAGATTTTTATCATCTTATGACTAATAAAGCATTTTGAATGTATATTTTTGAACAAGTTTTGAGAAAACTTGTTAAACAAAGAAGGGACGAATTCCCACGTGCAAGAGCTAAGCGACCATTCTGTTTCATGCCACGGACGACACATGGTAGGTGCTGAAGTAAATATTTACTGTTTGGCTGGTCGAGTTTTCTTCATTGCTTGCTTATGATGTCGATGTTTCTGATGACCTTAAAAATGAACATTCAGAGATGTTCCTATGTGAGCAAACAAATCAAATCTCTCATTTAAATGATTTGGAGGGTAAACAATTTTCCCACATTATATCCAGTTCATTATATATAGTTCAGGTCCTAAAATGATTTTCTTCCCGAACTCTTGATAAAATTGATTAAATTCTCTTAGTGAAAAAAAGTTTCAGAAAAATAAGCTTGAGTTCTAAGTTCTAGACGTTTCCTTTCAGAAGTGATGGGAGTGTCACACGTATTGTGTCTATTACATGACATTGTGATGGATAAGTGGAAGGGTGGTCACTTTATTGACTTTTGATTTGACTTTTTTTTATTGTTGTTGTTACAGATTGAACCCCACGGTTTCACTTGCTTCCGTACAGATAGCTTAGAGAGCTCGGCTGATTTTTGCTTATGAAAGTGCATCGGTGAGCTTGTACGAATAGGAGAGGGGGAATCTCAGCATTTTGAAACCTGAGGCAAAGCTCTGGAAAAATGGAAAAGTTTGTGCTGTCCTCATTGGTTCAGCCAGGCATAATTCCACCTTCTGTTGGCAGTATTCCAGAACTGAAAATCACCTTTCCCTTTCCCTTTCTGACATCCGCCATCAATGACATGAGATATTTTATGACGTCACACTAACGTGCAAGGGTTGCAAGGAATATGTTTTTTTGGACAGAAGAAGCGAGCTTTGCTTATGCGCCAGTCTTTGGCCGCGTTTGAGCCTGGTCAAACGCTAAGGGCTTGTCTTCCTCTGTAAATGCGGCACAGGGACTGATTTCCTACCAGGGAAGCACAGGGAAGAGCTTATGGGGTTTATAATGAGACAAAGGGCACTCATCAATGTTATTTAATGGAGATCAGAAGAAGATACAGCAAAGGAGAAGGAGGAAAAGAGGAGGAAGAAGAAGGGGAATCAATTGAATTTCCTCCCATATTCCCAAGATTGAGCACTATTTCTATGGAAAACCACCTTAAATAACAAAAGTGGTCTTGTCCAGGAGGTATGAATGGGGCTTATTGTGTGATTGTAATTTCTTTTCATCTTAACAGTTGTGGCATTAAAATGCAGATAATGAATAAAGTAGTTACCAATAAATTTTTATGTCATGTCAAGCATTGCACCTAATACACTGAAAACGTTTATCACTTAATGAATTATGTTTGTTTGCTTTATATATATATATATTATATATATACATGTATATATATAAAATATATATGAAGTAGGCTCCACATCCAGTGCTGAGCCCAATGCTTGAACTCACGACCCTGAGGTTGAGACCCGAGCTGAGATCAAGAGTTGAATGCTTAACCAACTGAGCCACCCAGGCGCCCTTAATGAATTATATTTATTCAACAGTTACATTTAATGAACAATAAATCATTTTTATGTGAAAAGCAGGAGGCACAAGCTACTTGCTTTTTCCTTGATTCTATCCAAAATATGCTATCTGAAGTGATTTCAAATGGTGTAATTATCCTAGAGCACTGTGCAGTCTCAGAGAAATATTGATAGACCATTGTTTTAATAAAATGAAATACACAAATCCATAAGGAAGCATGGGCAGAACTTATTTCTCTAATAATGTAAAACAAAATGGCAGTTGTAACCAACTGGTTAGAACTTGCTAGTTGCCCATAATTTGTTTTTAAAAAAATCATCAACCGTCTCTTTATACATTTAAAGAGACTTGGAGGGCATATTGGGAGATATACCAGTACAAAGGTTATCTGGGTAGGTAGACGCCTTAATGCAATATTTTTGCCGTTGTGGTAATGAATTGGCAAATACAGACTGGGCTTTGGTTGGATTATTTGAAATCCCCTAAACCAGACCTGAGTGGGACATAATCCTAAAGACATTTGACAACATGGTTTAAAGGCCTAATGATGAAATTTTGTTCCCAGAGTGTTATTCCTTGTATTTCCTGTTTGTTTTATGCATAGCTGCTTTCTGATCTTCCTAATACCCTTGAAGCAAGACAACTGGTTACTCCTATCTTTAAGCATGATGTGCAATAGGATGTCACAAGCCTCACATAATGGCCAAGTTCATGTGAAGTGTGCTGCTCTTATTTGAAATTTGAAATCAATGTTCCAGGTTGTCCTGTTATGGTTAAAAAGAGCATTGGTTGTCATGGTCAAGAACAAATAGCCACACATTTTACAAAACCCTGGAAAGAAATAATCAGGTTCTTAGTATTCGATAAGAGAGTCAATTGTCCTAGAAAAGCGCAATGTTTCTCTTGGGTGATTTCAAAGACAAACACTACCACTCCTATAATCCCAAATCGTGAAAGGATATTTTGCATTGCGTACTGTAGCTTTAGTGTGGCTCAAATGTCACTGGGGAGGGATCAGTAGAAAGAACCTCTCTCTTGGTCCTTTTTTTTTTTTTTTTTTAAAGATTTGTATTCATTTATTTGACAGAGAGAGAGAAAGCCAGAGAGAGAGGGAACACAAGCAGGGGGAGCGGGAGAGGAAGAAGCAGGCTCCCGGTGGAGCAGGGAGCCCGATGTGGGGCTCGATCCCAGGACCCTGGAATCATGCCTTGGACCGAAGGCAGACACTTAATGACCAAGCCACCCAGGCGCCCCTCTCTTGGTCTTTGTGTACCTACATAACACTTTGCACATAGTAGGTTCTCAATCATTGCTCGTTTGTTGTGACTTAATCTGCCGCATTAGTGAGACTCCTCTACGGTTTTTTACTACTCATCAAACCGATGAAACATAAAATCAAGAAGAAAGAAAACAGGCTTAAGAAACATTAGGGTGTGTGGACTGATACTGACAAACTTAGGTAGAATAAAATGGTGTCAGGGCTCCTTGACCCTCTTACTAAGGACCCCAAAATGCTTTTTTAAAAAATGTGTTGTATCTGTGATATTTATTCAACTAGAAACTAAGAATGGGATATTACAAATAAAAGCAACGAATCTATGATATGTTAAAAAAAACCATATGTTTTATGAAAAATGACTATTTTCCAAAGCAAAATTCATGAGAAGAGTGATCTTATTTTACATTTTTACACATCTCCTTAAGTAAAATATCTGGCTTCTCTTGTCTGCTTCTGAGTTCAGTCTGTGTGGCTTCACACACACGTGCAATGGGGGAAAGGGAAGACCTCTGATCCCCCCTGAAAGGATCTTGGGGACTCTGGAGTTTATCAGACCACACCTGGACAACTGCTGGCATACATAACAGCAGAATTAGTACTGTGAACACCGTATTGAGAAATCATTCAAAACTTGATCCACCTGTCCACAAGAGTGTTACTGGCTTCATGGGACAACAGAATTTTGTACAATTAATTATATGATTATGATTCTCCTCGTTAGCTCCTGGAAGGTTTGTCTTTACCTAGAGTTGCATTCAGAAAACATAGGTTAATTTTGCCAATCACTTGTCCTCCAACTAAGGAAAGAGAGTGATCCTTGGAAGATACTGCGATCTCTTCTTACCATTGGGTTAATTATCACCTTGCAATCTACAGAAATGTTTGTTGGTCTATCATTTAAGCAAATAACACAGCTATGTTGGCCCCACAGCGAGGGTTTTCCTCCCCACTAAGACTGACACTGCTGCCCCGATGAACTGGTGTAGATTTGTCTCACTCTTCACCTAGCTGCTGTGAGAGACGATGATGAGTGCGTTGGTAAGTAGATGAGTCTGGTTACATGTGATCAGGATAGTGAAATCCCAGAGATTACGATCCAGTTTATAGACAGCTTTATGAAGATACTTTTCAGATTTCCATCTATTGCCTTGAAATGGAAGCACCAAAAAATGTCAGTGGTGCTTGTGGATTAAAAGTCCCAGAGCTTGCCACGTTGCAAATCTTATAATGATTTTGTCAACATTTACCGATGCAAATTGTTTTCTTTAATTTGCCTACTTCTCAGCTTCCTATAATGTCAAAGGCCTAGAGAATGTATAGACATTTACATAGTTTTCAGGGTATTGGAGATTCTAAAAAGGATTTGGAAACCTAAAAGTGTAAAAGAAAGAACAGGAATGTTAGATTGTATATATCGCATTTTCTAAACCAAATTTCCTTTATCCAAAAGAATTCTGAACTAAACTCAATTTTGAGTGACAATCTGCCTTTTGAGATATGGAGTTGAATCTTAGGTACTCAGTACATATTTGTTGAACAAATGAATGCATTAGTTAATTAGCTACAGAGTGAAATTTCCTTGTGCTACAGAGTCCGTAAAGGTGGAAATAAAACTGGCCCGTAACCTGTGTAGTTCACCAGGGAGATATTTGTGTTTGATCATTTTTAAATCAGAAGATATTTAGCGGTGATTCTATGAAGAGCTATTTCTTTCTCTGAATATTTCATAATGGCAGTTACATTATTTGGCAGACTTCTACTGAATATCTAGTCTACCTCTCATGTGCCAGTCATGCTTTGGAGCTAGTAAAGCAAAGATGAGGGAGAGTCTAGTCCCCCGTTTTCTAGACTCCAGAGACTCATGGGTCTAATGAGAGAGGTCAGCAATGGGAGAAGAGCTGGGAAAGAGGCAGGCATAAAGCAGACTGGTAAAACAATGGAGAATATGCTTGTCTTTCCCGGCAGGTCAAGGAAAGCTTTCTAGAAGGAGAAGCGTGGTAACTGAATCTTGGCTGGGAGAAGCCAGGCAGTAAAACCCTACATATATAACCCTATACAAGGTTCACTCTTGGATCTGTCAGAATAGACAATGGGCTTAGAGTGAAGAAATGTCCTTGGAGCATCAGTCAGAACTCATTTGTAAATGGCAGAAACCCAACACCACCTCGTTCATGCAAAAAGAGAACGTATTGGCTTATAGAGTGGGAAGTCTGGTTTCAGGGAAACTTTATTCAAAGACTTAAAGGTCATCGGTGGGTTCTTTCTCCTTTCGGCTCTGCTTGTTGCACTTGTTTTTTTCTACTTCAGATAGATTTTCTGCTCATAATAGAGGAGATAACCACCAGCAGTCTCTAATTCACATCTATCTACCTCTTGACCAAGAGGCTTCAGTTCAAACAATCTCCATGATAGACCCCTACTGACATTGGTCCGTTCGCATGGCGGGGGGCTCTGAGTATTTGATTAGCAGTTTGAGCAAAATTACATTAGAGTGGGGAAGAAGCAGTTCCCTGAAGAAATGACTGGGGTACACGTAGGGGTGCAGGAGGTGGGGGGGCTAACCACACAAAGAGCAATTGTCCAAAACACTAGGCAAATTTGACTCCATTGCCTTGAATTTGACAAGGATCTTTCTTAGCATTAGGATTGATTTTTCCCAAAGTTCATTTATACATCTACCTAAATAGTTTTCTACTTCTCCAGATTTTTTAGAGGCTTTTGTTTTATTTCAGGAAGCAGAGCCTTCTCATGGACGGTAACAACTGAGGACTCTCTTTCAGGACTTAGACAGATCATGGTTTAACTCAAAGATTTTTATGCAGCCAAGGTCTGGTCGAGCGCACAAGAGGAAAAGAAATTCCAGCAGGCAGGATATGTGAAGGAGAGAGACACGGGCTCTTCTCACTCCTTCTTCTGCCCTGGTGACCATGGCAAGGAGTGCTCTTGCGGATGCCTGATGATCAAATGTTGGAATCTCTTTATCCCTCATCAATAACTCTCCAGGTTCACACAAAGCCCGGATTGTGGGTCACTACCCCAGTGGTGGAATGTTCAGAGAGAGAAATCAAGGAGTAGGTTGGGCTGGGCACCCAGGGTCCAACTAAAAGAGGAAGTCAACAATGACTGGGAATGGAATGAACCGGAGATGGCTGTAGATGATAGAATTCGTCTCATGGAAAATGCTCTGTTGGTTAGAAGCTGCTTGAGGCGAGGGCAAGGCTTAGGTGGTGGCTAAACAGCGTTTAAAGGGGTGGATCTGGTTAACTGTACAGCTTTGCATTTGCTGAATGGGGATGTGAGTTTGGAGGCAGATGTTACAGTGCTCAGCTTCTCATCTAAATATATACTTACCAAAATGGGGACTCCTGGGTGCCTCAGTGGGTTAAGTGTCTGCTTTTTGCTCAGGTCATGATGCCAGGGTCCTGGGTTGGAGCCCCACATCTGGCTCCCTGCTCAGCTAGGAGCCTGCTTCTCCCTCTGCCTGGCATTTCCCCTGCTTGTGCTCTCTCTCCTTCTCTGTCAAATAAATAAACAAAATCTTTAAAATTAAAAAAAAATACTGACCAAATGTTTACAAAATGTTAGTTTGAGATACCAGGTCACTACCCTTTCTGAAGCACTCACATGGCTCAGGCAAACCACGTACAGTTCTGATCCAGGGCCACTTCCTCAGTGGGTACCATTTGTAAAATTATCAGTACCACGATTCGTTATGGAGCCCTTGTTTACTGGGCATTCATTCCCATGGTAAACTCTGGAAAACAAACCAAGTCTACCATCACCTGGCATTTTCATTAAAAATTACTGACAATGTTCTTTAACTTGTGACTTTAGAAAACAACAAAAGTAATTACCTGCAAATAATAAAACAACACAGGGTTGGGACTGTTAATTTAGGCCTATAAACACAACTAATTACATGTGACTTTTGCAAGCATAATCTTGTTTAACTGCTGATGCTTTCTCTCTAAGGTGGCACCTTTCCTCCATGGCTGCTCAGAATCAGTCTCATTGCTTTTTCGGAAGTCCTTTCAGATTGCTATCGTTCCCTTCTTGGGTGCCATTTGGTCCTTGTCCCTTGTTTCCAAATGTCATGTCTTCTCTAACTCATCACGAACTAAAATATAACAGGATAAAGACTTACCACCCTTTATACAGTCTTCCGTTTTTGCCATTCCTGCGTTTTTTTTATGCACTCCACAGGTCTGGAGGTGGCATTACTCTACATTTGACTTTAATTTTCTTAGGCGTGTTTCTTGTTTTGAGTTCTCGTGCTGTTTTTAATGCTGTATTTTCTTTTTGGTGATCTGTGCTAATGGCGGCTCTTAGGTGTTCTGAAACTGCTAAGATAGTGGCTTTTCAAACTTATTTGACCACAACCCACAGAAATTCGTTTTACATTGTGCCCAGTACACACATTCACATATGACTGAACCAGAAGTTTCTTAGAACAATACCACCCTTATTGCAAAGGATGCAGTCTTATTCTATTTTTCTATTCTATTCTATTCTATTCTATTCTACCATATTCTATTCTATTCTACTTCGTCCCATCTCTCAAGGGCACATCTCATAAAGCCCCAAGTTGAGTGACTGGATGGGTGATGTCATTTCCTCTTGGTAGGCTGACAATATCTGTGGTCTCTCAGTGATTCAACGGACTCCTTTCTACTCACCAGACTGTAAGGGATTATTTATATATTCCTTGGGAGAAGGTGGTTAATCAGTTAGAGATGCCATTTGGAAGACAGTTTCACAGAAAATTAGGACTCAAATAGGTTATTTCTGTTTACTCTTTTCCAAACTGTTTCCCTCACCACTGAACTCATAGATGACCTTTTGTAGTCAAACGCTATTTCCTCAATATTGTTCTGATAACCATCAGAGCAGTTCATTATTATTCAAATATAGTTGTACCAATGTACCAATTGTTTACCAAAACATCATTATAATCAACAAAAATTGGTTTCAAGTGGTTAGTCAACAAATAGTTCTCAGTCCTATTTGCCTCTGGTCAGATTTATGAACGCGATAACTTCTTGAACGTTTGTATGCTTTTCTTCAGCTTTTTCATACTTGTCAAAGGTCAACGTTATCAGTTGTTTGAGTTTCATTATGTCTAAGGTGATTACAGAAACTCTCCAGATCCTTCTGTGGCAGGGACTGTTAATGCCCACCCAAAGCGCATCCCCCTTTTCCTTAGTAAAAGAGTTTTGATTTTGTCCAGAGTAGCAATGAGTCCAGTTAAAAACACTCACTTCCTCAGCCTCTTCTGCATCTTGGTTGGTCACGTGACATAGTTCTGGCCAATGAGACCAAACTGAGGGTTTCTGGGAAGGGTTTTTGCTATCCCGAGACAGGGACTGCGGCCTCCTGCCCTTCCTGCCGGGATCACTGAAATTCCCGGATGTTTAGCAGCCATCTTGCAACCACAAGATAACAAATATAAGGATGAGGATCTACAAGCTAAATGGCATTAAACAGATCTATAGAAAGAGCAGCGTGGATCCCTAATGGAAGCACAGAACTGTGGCACTAGCTGTGACCGGTCCTCTTGCAGATCTCTGGTTATGTGAGGAAAACATTAAGCCCCTAATTTTTTAATGTATATAAAAAAGTTTGGGGGCACGTGGGCGGTTCAGTCGTTCAGCATCTGCCTTAGACTCAGGTCATGATCCCAGCGTTCTGGGATCCAGCCGGCATCGGCCTCTGTGCTCAGCGGGGGGCCTGCTTCTCCTTGTCCCACTCCCCCTGCTTGTTTTCCCCTCTCTCGATGCCCCTCTCTCTGTCAAATAAATAAATAAAATCTTAAAAAAAAAAAGTTTGTTGGCTTTATTTTATAGAGCAATTTTGGGTTCACAGAATTTCCCATGTGCCATTTACCCCCACATATGCACAACCCCCGTCCCCCGGGGGTATATTTGTTGTAGTTGCTGAACCTATCCTGACACTCTACCCTCATCATCAGTCAGTTTACATTAGGGCCAGTCTACGTTCTGTGTCCTGCATTCTGTAGGTTTGCATAAATTTATAATAACATGTATTCACCATTATTGTATCCTACAGAGTAGTTTCACTGCCCTAAACCCCCTATCTTTTTATGCCAGATTTTTCTGTGGCCTGTAATCAAGTGAATACATAATGAATTCCTTTTCTGAGTTTTAGGTTTCTGTATTTGTCTTATTCTTTGATGGAAATTTGATAACTACAAATTATTATGATGATCATTTCAAATGTCACTAACTAGAGCCAAAGTTATTTTACAGATTTTACAGAGTAATTACTAGTGAAAGTGCACTGATGTCTTTGTCTATAACATTCAAGTGAGAGAAGCTCCCTTTCCAAACTATCCCAACAGGGTTAAAATACTTTGAGAGTTATTAGTCTGTCATTTTTTGACATGCCTCCAAAGATTATATAGCGACGACTACACGGAGAATAGGGCTAAACCAAGGGATTCCTTGATCTATAAATAGCATCTTCAATCTTTAATGGATGATTTTAGATAGACTGTCCACTATCAAGTTCAGATAGTTGTTGGAATGTCCTGGATCTGAACAGGTGAGCTAGAGATTCTCTGAGCATTGAGCTTGTCTCAAGATTTGGAGATTTTATTCAGGATAAGGGAAGCCATTTTGACAAGAGCTTTCCTTAGAACACTTAGAGGCTGTTTCTGCTCAGGAGGAAAAAAAAGAAAGAATGGGTGAGGGCCAGTGTAAAAAACCTTAGTCAAACCTTTGTTTCTGCCACTTGCCTTTTGGGACCTCTCAATCGAGAAAGAACTTTCCAGAGAAATATGTCTTATTTTTTCTACTCCTCAGATGTGTTAGTACTTTTTTTTTTTTTTAAGATGGGTAAGGATAAGCCAAGTTAAATAGTCTACAACAGTGACATCCAGAAGAATTATAATGTGAGCCAATATATAATTTAAATTTTCTAATAGTCACATTAAAAAGGCAACATAAAACAGGTGAAATTAATTTGACTAATACATTTTATTTAACACAACATAACCAACATATCATTTTAACATGTAATATAATCACCACAAAAATTGATAGATATTTACATTTTTTGGGATATTGAACCCTGTGTATATTTTATACTTACAGTACATCTCACTTTCGACTAACCACGTGTTATATACTCCGACCCATGTGGCTAGAGACCACCATATTGGACAACACATAACTATCCCTGTCTACCCCTCTCCACAAGGGCAGTCACCATTCTCCTATCAGCCTGGCCCTATCTGCTTTCCCCTCCCTTGCAACACTGTAGTTACCCTCAGAAGAACGGCGCTCTTAGTAACGGGCTCCTCTGGGTGAATCTACACCTGGTTCCAGTGGCAGGAGATATTTCAACACAATACCAAGATATCCTGAAGGTCTATTTGGGTAGCCCTTTCCCTGCTCTGTCTCCATTCTTTTGTTTTGTCTGATTCAGAGAGATTACGGTGAAAACAGGAGATGCTATGTATCAGATGCTGAAAAAGTCCCAGCGGCCAGAATCAGAAAGGACACAAAAGCGTGAAGTGTGTAGTCCATATTTACAAGCATAAGAGAAACTAAAGGCTATAAGGATGCCTGAAGAGTGACTACACAATTGATAAGCAGGTCATGTTTTTTCTTTTTCCAAAAAGGAATTCCCACTAAAGCTATAGGAAAGCTTGTGCATTTGGGAGCTCCTGACTTGGGAAGGTAATTGCTGTATCTTAAAAGTTCCTGTTGCTTAATGCACTCCTGTGATAAAGCAGCTTATAGGGCATGGCAGTTTCCTTCCTGTTCCTGTAACCCTATCTTTGTTTTCTTTGCAGTACAGTTAAGATTGTGCCTATTAGTCTTCCTCAAATTAATGAGATGCTCCCTTTACTCCCTTGATTACATATGAATCTTTCCTTGGACAATCATTTTGTGTTCAGATGAAAGAGCAAGTTGCTCCCCCCTCCCTGCCCCCGCCTTAAAAATAAATATGTTTGAGCATATGACAATGGAATCGTAGGTACCCTTGTGAGAGTAAATATTTGAAAGTCATATGAGACAGTTGATGCCTGAAAGTCAGATAATGCCCACCACCTATTAAAATCCACACAGTTAAGGCAGAAACACGATTTTATAACATTTTCCTCCACATTTGTGGTCGACCAAATCTTGACAGAAACTTAAAGCATTTTACACACACAGCTTATAGTGCCTTGAGCCTAGAGAAATTCAGAGCATAAACATGACACACATCTTTTGCAGAAGAAACTTCCATTTTACTGAATCTCTATTAAGTTCCCATTGTTTTTTTTTAATAAAGATATTTATTTACTTATTTATTTATTTGAGAGAGAGAGAATCTCAAGCAGTCTCCATGTGGAGTGTAGAGCCCCATGCGGGGCTCGATCTCATGACCCTGAGATCATGACCTGAGCCAAAATCAAGAGCCAGACACCCAACCAACTGAAGCACCCAGTTCCCATCATTTCTTAGTGTTGTCTAGATGCAAAAGGTTTCCATCAGTGAGAGGCAGAGAGAGTCCCTCCACCAGGACAGTGTTCTAGAATAGAATGAACACAGTACTACTGAAGAAGACCTTGATTTTGACTCCAGTGCTGGTGCTTTCTAGCTGCGTGACTTTAAGCAAGTCCCTTCACCTCCTTCACGTACAAAACAATGGGTAGAATAACAACAGGCTATCTGGCACAAAGGTGAACCGTAAACACTTTGAAGAAGGACCCCACCTTTCTTTTTGGCATCTCCAGTGCTTCACAGTAGTCGGTGAAATGCAGTGGTTGAGCAGATGCTTTCTGAACGAACATGCCAAGTGACACATTGCGTGTAAAATTATAGTTGACTTTTGAACAACACTGGTTTGAACTGCACGGGTCCACTTATATGTGGATTTTTTTTTATAAATATAATACAGTATTGTAAATGCGTTTTATCTTCCTTATGATTTTTTAACTGACATTTTCTTTTCTCTAACTTACTTTATTGTGAGAATATGGTTATAATATATGTCACATACCAACTATGTGTCAATCAACTGTTTTTGTCATCAATCATGCTTCTGGTTACCAGTAGGCTGTTAGTAGTTAAGTTTGGGGGGGGAGTCAAAAGTTATTGGCGGATTTTCGATTGTGTGTGGGTGGTTGGTATGCCTAACTCCCACTTTGTTCAAGAGTCAACTGTACTTGTAAACTTCAAAATTTATACTATCTTAAAATATTTTCCTTACTTTGTTTCTGTCTAAGGCCACTCCTATGAGGCAAGTTGAAAACAACAAATAGAGAGTTTTTTGCTCTTAAGAGAGAACAAAACTTCAAGGGAGAAACACAGAAAAAGAAAATGGTTTTGGAATGGGGGTTATTTTGTTACCTAAGCCTTTGATAGTGATAGCATGGAGAGAAATCTGGGGTAAGGAACATTGGCTTATGGTCATATTTCATAGAGTGGGGAGAAATGGTTTGCTTCTTGGAGTATGTATGCTTTCATTTAAAACTACATGAAAAAGAGACTTATTGGAATAAATGTCTTTTTATAACATTCATATAACAACTGAATTAGTAACCCAACCTAAGCTGGCAATATGGATTCTTAGAAATCCTTGGGGGACCCACATTAATGAGTAGATAAGAGTGATTTGTTGTTAGCACATTCATTGTTTCCATTCTACACTGGACATCAGTCATTTGGCCCATTTTTCAAAGACCCACTTGAATTGTCTGAACCTATGAACTTCCTGAAAGTCTAGCCACCAAACTCCATTAGGAGAGTCAATGACCGCTCAACTAAAGGGTATTTATTTTATTCCTTCCCTCAGTGCAAATCTCCTCCAACCAAGACTCACAGATGTATTTCCTTTCAAGAGGCCATGAACAAGAAAATTTCATGCCACCATGAGATAATTATTCTAATTGGTGAAAATCACTTTTGAATTTGCTTGTCTTCTTATTAGTACAGAGACCAAACTAGAGCTTCATTAAGAAAATTGTGTTAAAATTCAGATAGGCATCGGGATGGACTGTGTCTTTGTATAGCAAACTCTTTACAGATAATACAAAATAATAGTGTACGTGAGAAAACAGGCTTGTTTCAAGTACCTAAAGTATTGTGCAAGTGGCCCCATACAGAGACTCAATGACAGATTAACTACACATCTCTCCCTTTTACTGATCAAAAAGGGTTCCCTAAGGACTTGAAACAGAAATCATCCCAGCTTAGTTTGATTGCCTCGTGAACTTGAAATTAATAAAATGGCACTTCAAAAAAAAAAAAAAAGTCACCCTTGGAGACATCCATAATTAATGACTTATTTCCTGACATATTACAGAATTTATCCAAAGTAAGCCATTATTGTGCTGTTTTAGTGCAAGGTGCCAGAGGTATAGGCCAGAGACAAATAGCCCATCTTAACATATCTGTGTATATGGATCTGTTCTAGAAAGAAAGGTTGCCAACCTAGGCTTCCCATTATGTAGGCAGAAGAGCGACGGCTGCCGGTTAGGGGCTATTTTTGACATGCTGGACAGTTTACTTGGCACTTTCTTGTATGTGACGATGATGAAGACGAACACTGCCATTTATCGAGTACATTCCAAGTATCAGTATTTTACTAAAAGCTACAAGATCCATTTAAGGTAAAAACTATTATTCCTGTTTTACAGGTGAGGAGAGAGTCTTGAAGAAAAATTCCCTGCTCACGATCAAAATCCAGTGAACGGTAGAACTGATGTTTGTATCAAGGTGAACCACCGCACGGCACAGATATCACACTAGGTCCATTTCTGTCCCTGAATTCCTATTTCGTATATAACTTAGATGTAAGTCCAATCCTTCATCTCCTTGTTCTCATTTTGAGATGAACTTGACTTTAACTTGGAAATGACACTGCATTTATAATGATATACAGCCACCTAAACGACGTCGGATCCGGAGTATTTGTTAATTGAATATTCGGCCCCTTTTTTGGGTAATGGCCAGCTGTTGGTGGGAAGAAGGTGGACTGAAGACTGTCAGGAACAAGAATCACAATTAAAAGTAAACTTTTCCCATTATTTTAAATAATCCATTGCTTTTCCTGGGGAAGGCCTGCTTAAGCAAGGGGCAAATTGCAAATATCATTAGGAAATTATTCATACTAAGCAAAGGAATATACTTAAGGAATGAGACACTGTGTGTTTTCCCATTTGGTGATAGACAAAAATCAGTATTTAGGCTTCTCATTTAGAATTCACTGAAATGAAAACATAATCCCAGTTAATTACTGTTCCCTAAGGTATCTGGTTGCACAATGTTTTGTAAAATTAAAACCTGTTAAGCACACACGAAAAAAACCCAAAACTTACTTTTGATGCAAAACATTAAAAAAAAAAAATGAAAAGAAAATGAAGAAAAAAAAAAGAAAACAACCCAAACCCAGTTAGCACCTTTCATTCTTGTCATGAATGCCTCCATGATCTGGAACGAGAGAGTGTAGGAGAGTTTTGGGCTATTAGAAGACTTCTTAGGTCTGATTTCTACTTAAAAGACTACATTGGACAGGAAGATTCCAAGAAGCAACTCTGAGGGTGAATTTGTCATTTGACCTGTCAACTTGCCCGTCTTCAGGCTGATTTTAAAATTAGGAAGAGATACCCCACAGAGGCACAGTCAAATTTCACTCAGAGCAGACCGAGCTTTCTTGGGCTTCTTATTTCATGGTTATTTCTCGGAGGAATGAATGTGTGAGTTTTGGATTCATTAAGAGGTGGGTTAACGATCCTAACAGGAAGGACCTTAGAATCCTTAGGGAGCCAAACACCAGTTCAGCTTTTCCGGACAACGTGTATGTCCGCACACCAACCTTTCTTATTTGTGTTCAGTCTATGTCAGGAAGCAGTCCTAGAGGAATGAACAGGGATTTGGGGCGGGGTGTCTGATCTGGGTCTCGTCTGAATAGCTCAGAAGCCTGCTGATTTGATTTAGTCAAAGCAGCAACTCAGTCCGGGGGAAGAAAGATCAATGGAGCGGAACAGGACCAGATTTGTTCCACACCTCTTTTGGATGTGGGGGACACATTGAAGATACCACTTTAGGTTTGGTCTAGCTTATGCTCGTCCTACGAGGTGGCAGAGAGTTGTGGAGTCTCAAAGCCTAGATCTGTGTTACGGCTGTGCCTATCGGCAATTGGCTTTGTGACCTTGGATAAGTCACTTCACTCCTGTCTGCCAGCTTCCCCATTCTTAGAGCACATGGAGTTGGTTGAGCTCCAGGATCACGTCCCATTTCCCACATGTGATGGCTCTGGATGGCTGGGATTCTGTGAAAAAACTGGAAACCTGATAGGATCCATGTGGTTCATGAAATGCCGTGGTTCACCCGTGAAAAATGAAGACAGTAAAGCTCCCATTTATCTAAATAACCTCCTTTGGGAGTATTTTTGCTAGTATATTTTCACTCGTAGAACTGGAATCTGAGGAGGAACCACATGTTGATTGAAGGAAACAGAGTTTTGGGCATACGTTTTCACCCAGAATTTTTGGTGATTAAGAATTTTACTTCAGTTAGTGTTCATACATGTGTGATTTTGATAAGACTAAAACACCACATATTTTTTTAAGTGTTTTATTATGCAATGTTAGTCACCATACAGTACATCCTTAGTTTTTGATGTAATGTTCCATGATTCATTGTTTGCATATAACACCCAGTGCTCCATGCAATACGTGCCCTCCTTAACACCCATCGCCGGTGTACCCCAATCCCTCACCCCCCTCCCCTCTGAAGCCCTCAGTTTGTTTCCCAGAGTCCATAGTCTCTTGTGGTTCATTCCCCCTTCTGTTTACCCCCTTCATTCTTCCCTTCCTTCTCCTACCGATCTCCCTGCTATTTCTTATGTTCCATAAATGAGTGAAACCATATGATAATTGTCTTTCTCTGCTTGACTTATTTCACTTAGCATAATCTCCTTCAGTCCTGTCCATGTTGATGCAAATGTTGGGTAGTCGTTCTTTCTGATGGTTGAGTAATATTCCATTGTATATAAGGACCACATCTTCTTTGCCCAGTCATCTGTTGAAGGGCATCTCAGCTCCTTCCAGAGTTTAGCTATTGTGGACAATGCTGCTATGAACATTGGGGTGCATATGGCTCTTCTCTTCACTACATCTGTATCTTTGGGGTAAATACCCAGTAGTGCAATTACTGGATCATAGGGTAGCTCTATTTTTAACTTTTTGAGGAACCTCCACACTGTTTTCCAAAGTGGCTGTACTAACTTGCATTCCCACCAACAGTGTAAGAGGGATCCCCTTTCTCCACATCCTCTCCAACATTTCTTATTTCTTGCCTTGTCAATTTTTGCCATTCTAACTGGAAAACACCGCGTATTCATCACCTCCACTGCCAGCAATAAAACGTTCTGTGGTCATGAAACAGAAGCAAGATCACAGCTTCTTTGTGTTCATTTTGACATGTGAAGACTCACACTAAGTGTTCCTCTTTCCATGGGATGTAGAGGAAAGACCCATGGCTTCGTGGCCAGGAACGTATGTTGGATTCCTGACTCCATCTCTTGCTAATTTTCTTTTCTCATCTAAAATATGCATGTGGCTGTGCCTCACGGATTCAGTAGGAGGAATAAGTGAAATAATATATGTAAGCCCCCTGTCAAATGGAAGAGGGTGAACACATTTCAGTTCTGGCCTTCATCTCCTCTCCAAGAAATCGTCCTTTCGGATTCTTCCAGTCTCCATGAGTTTTCAACAGAGAGCTTCGATCCCGCTTGAGCAAATCTGTTTTCTCACCTCTGGATACCATATACTATGCTCCCCCCACCCCTGTCCTGTCCCCAGATACTTCACAAACTCTTCTCTGTGAATCTCATAGGATAGATTTGATCACAAGTCTTCTTTTCTGGGGAGACTTCTGCAGTTTGAATCCCTTGGTATCCCTTTGGCTCAGTATTTATAGCTATTACTGTATCAATTGGCATCTGATTGTGTATCACTTTGCAAAGCTTTCAGAGTACTCTTTACTTATGTGTGCTCTATATTCCTGACTATTTTGTGAGAAAATGCTGTGCACTCTTGTAGCCAGACTGAATAGGGAATGTTGAATTAGGTCAGGACACTTTTATGGAGAGGAATATATATATTGGAGTGCATTAAAAAGACACCTGCTAGGATCATGAGGGAACTTGACATGATTTCCACGTACAAAATGCTTGAAGAGCTTGGGCCACCTCTTCCAGAAAAGACAAAGGTTGATGGGAGGATAGGAGAAATTGTCTACAAACAATTAAAGAGTTACCATGTGGAAGAGGTATTGAAATATTTCCAAATGAAGGCCAATGATATCAAGCTACAAGAAAGAACTTTCTGGCAGGTGCAGCTATCCAAAGATGAATTCTCTGGCTCTGCAAGTATTCAGATATGGGCTGAAAAGTCATTTGTTTGGAATATCGTATAAAACATTGAAGCATCAGATGGGTAATGGGACTGGAGGAACGTGTTGGGGAACGTCAAAGTTCCCCCTAACTCTGGGTTTGCTTTTCACTTCAGACAGAAAGTGCTTCTCAGCCATGTTGTCATTGTTGAGAGGATGGATGAATATTCCTCCCGCCATGAGCGAGCACTTGGCCAATGTTCTTCATCTGACATGTCCTGGGAGCCTTCAAGAAATACTCAGTATTGCTGAAAATATTTTAAACAAATATGAATCACTTTCATATATATGTAAAAAGTCACACTCAACTGCTTTCTGAACAGGACCCTTGACGAATACTTCTGGATATACTCGAGTGACACTATTGGCATTCCTGAGCGTATATTGGGAAAAGTTATACGAAATCCCAACCTCGACTTTCTCAACACGGTGAAAACAGGAACCAGATTAAATAGAAATAAATGAAGCATAAGAAGAGATGGATTGTATTGGAATCCTTGTTTCCCCTTAACATTCGCGTGACCCTCAGGAAGTTACTTATTCACATGACCTCCAGTTTCTTCATTTGTAAATACTGAGATAGTAATAACAGCACTCTTGAAAGGTCATTCAGGGCACAGACCAATCAGAAATGATGTCTGGCCAATTGTACTGGACGCCAGCCAGTATGTTGTACTGGGGCAGACCAGCTGAATGTCAGCTCTGGTTGTGGGGATTAAGAGCAAGTTAAAATGCCTGTACAGTGTCTAGTACATACAAGATTCTGAATAAATGTTAATTTCCTCCCACCATTGAGAAGCTGAGATCGCTGTGATATGTGATAGGAATTATCCACAACTTCCCGTGGGATTCAGAATCAGTTTGAATAGCTATGAAAATATTATTCCTGGTCCTATTAGTTTAGGTTCAATTGGTCTTAAATTGTTATTCTGAAAACATATTTATTTTCCTACAGTACTCACTTGGCTTTGGGTGCATAAGACAACAAAAGAATGCACGAGTCAGACTCTCTTTCTGGTGAAAATAGGCAAATGTTTCCCTTTACTTTCCTGATTTTCCAGATTAATCTGTTGAGTCAAATGAAGGTGAAGTAGTTCAACTTAGGGGTGAAAATTTCACTGAATCCGTGGAGAAAAACACTGAGGAACGATTACTTTATTATGACTATTTCCTGGATATGATCTTTATGTTGAATGTTGAGCACAGCCCCTTCCACTCCCATCCGATTAGTGCTGGTGACTTACCTCCTTCCACACCACACACCTAGTAGGAATCCATACCTGTATTAGAACTAATTTGGGGGTATTACTGTTCCCAGGGTTCTATTATATTTTATTCAATTATCTAAGTAGCTTTGTTTCCTCAGAGAAAGCTGATCAATTTAAGGGAAGCGTACATTCAATGTTCTGTAATGCTATTATCACCCAGGTTATGATTTCTTTTTTCTTTTCTTTTTTTTCCTTTTTAAAGGCTTAATTTATTTATTTGTCAGAGAGAGAGAGAGAGAGAGCACGAGCAGGGCGAGTGCGGCAGGCAGAGAGAGAAGTAGGCTCTCTGCTGAGCAGGGAGCCCGATGTGGGGCTCAATCCCAGGACCCTGGGATCATGACCTGAACTGAAGGCAGACGCTTAACTAACTGAGCCACCCAGGCTCCCCCCGGTTATGATTTCTTGAGGAATCAAATCCATGCTTTGCTTCCAGGGGAGGGTGAGGTGGTAGGGGAAGGCCGCAGGACCGCGCAATTCAGTATGTCACGGTCAAGAACTTCACTCTTTTCTGCTTGAGAAGAACTCCTATTTCTGTTTTCATCAGCCCCAGTGAAATCTTGGCATTCCCAAATGTTCCTTGTAAGTTGTACCTCCTCAACCAAAAAACAAACAAACAAGTTTAACCTGTTTAGCTTGTAAAAAGCGAGACATTGAGACCTTTTCTCAAGAAATGCAAGAGTATTTAAGTCAGAGAGGAGAGAGTCCCACAAACACCAGAACGTAACCTCACAAATTAATAGTCTATTCCCAACTGGTTTGGCTGTGGCTTGCCAAAAATATGACCCAGGTGGTAAAAGTAACACAATCATCATTATTTCCTACAAGCTGGCATACATTTGGCTTCTCCAAACGAGTGGGAGAGCCATGATCTGACGCTCTTTTAATCTTTCGCGATAAGACACTTCAGAGATGCCCTCAATCCTCCAGGGGCGGGGGAACCAGGGCCGGAGAACTCTTTTCTGGTCCTGTAATTCTTGAGGAATGTATCTTCAAGGATGTGCAAAGGCCATCTTTTAAATGTTTGCAAAACTCTGATGGAACCGCTGAGAGATAAAAATCAGTTACCTCTCTCTCGTGACCCTAAAATTCATGTGATTGGTTACTCTAATTTTTATAAGTCCATTGCTCCATTCCTTGTGTATGTGAAATCAGGGATCCTGCCATAAAAACCATTGGGAAAGTTACCTCTGCTCCAAAGTTGTTAGTGGAGAATTTGCCCTTAGAAGAAGTGGTTGGTGCTGACACTTTCACTGAAGCCATACACGCAGGTGCGCGCGCACACACACACATATGCACACGCACACAGTCTCCCTTCTTCTAGCCTTCCATACACTGCATGGAGAGAGCCTTTAATAAATCAATGTTTTAGGGCCAAATTCCTCAAAGGCCTTTGTAAGAGCTTTGACCCTGCTTGTTGTGATAGTGTGTGAATGGCCTAGATTGAATCAATGGTATCTAGTCCACAAATCATGCCATCCTGTGAGTGTTTGGGGGCTTAAGCCAAAGGAATTGGTTTTTTATCATCCTCACTAATTGCCATTCACATAGAAAGCTGCAGGACTGTAAACGGGTTAGCAGATCTTCTGACTGTGGGTCCATAAAGGGATTTCTGTAAGAAGAGTTAAGATATAATAAGGAGCACAGGCTTAACGTGTAGCAGGCAGCCCGTAGACCAGGACACAACACTTTCTCAGGCTGGTGCGATCGTGGGGCGAGGAGGGAAGAGGGCCCTGGAGGCCTTCGCTCTGCGTTAAGGACGCCCTGACTAAGCACGCCTCTCAGAGGCCGACTCATCTGCATCTCAGACACGGGCCTCCCCAGCCTTGGCACCTGGCTGTTTATGCCCCTTAGCTCTAGTGGGGGAGCAGCTGCTGAGCTCTGGAGAGTGGGCAGCAAGGTGCAGACAGTCACCCGGGCAGAGGTCAGACCTGGTGGCCTTCCAGAAGAGTGACCACAAGCCGTTTTCTTGAAATCTTCAGTGAAATAGTTAGGGCAAGTGTGGCCCGGGGTCCGTCCTCTTTACAGACGGCAGCTAAAGCAGAGGCCATGGCTAACCTCTCAGGGTCCACTCACGCGGGCTCCCGTGGGGTCCCACTTCTCTGCTCCCTGGGCTGCCCTGATTCCCGTTCAAAGGCCTCCGCGGGTTTGTGTGAGTCCCTGGCGGGGCTGATGAATCACCGAGGCCGAAACGAGGTGTCTACTCCCTTCAGAGGGTTTTGTCTGATGACATGTGATGACAAACTGTTTACTGTACGCTGTTTGCCATCACCTTGCACTCCTTGCAAGACCACTGACTTATTAATATGATGTATCTGTTTATCATTTATCCATCGGGCTCTTTATCTGTTTCCAAAGGCCCCATCAGATAGGACCTGCGCGCTCTGAACCTGTGCCCACGGGCGAGCTGGAACTTGTCCTGGGCTCCGAGACTGGTTCTTGATCAAGTTTTATGGAGAGCAATTAGCATAGAGGGAACAGGTTTATAGGTAGCTCTCAAACTTTAAAATGTTTCATATATATCATAATCGAGCTCTTAAATAAAACCCAAACAACTCTGGAGGAAGCTGTTAAATCTCTCTTCTTCTTTTCTCAGCCTGCCCCACTGTGAAGTAGGGGGAGACACTTGCCCCAGGAGATTTAAGTCCTTCTAATGGTGTATGGACGACTGTCCCATTGAACCGTGCATCCCCCCACCCCCGAGCCCCCAAGCTGCGGGGCGTGTGCCAAGCCGGACGGGTGGTGTGATTTTAAGCCACGGCACTAACATGGTCACAACAAGCATTCTCCTGAAGCCAGTCCAATTCTACACATTGTGTTTCTCCCGTCTGCTGAAGCTAGCGAGCTGCAGAAAAGGGAACGGGCGTGGAAGCCAGTCTGGGACAGAACAAACAGAGAGACGAGGGCCAACTTTCCCAAGCAGGGGACAGCGTGTGTGTTGCTAAAAAGCAAAGAGCTGTGTATGTGAATTTCACTCGTTTTCACATATGCTAAGTTTTCTGGGAGAATACTTGTCTCCAAACGAGGCTCTTTCCTCATAATATTTGGAGGCTTGTCTGCAGCTTAAAATCCAATCGCACAGGGTTCAGAACAATATCCCTGGTTTGCTTGGCTTGGCTTTAGGAAAAGGGCAACATCCGGCATTCTCCTCCTGGATCCTTGTTCTGGATCACCCAGGCACACGCTCACCTTTCTGCTTCACTACCTCTTTGTCCCCGTCAACCCACCTTTTGTCGTGGCCCCTCTGAGGACACACCCCCTCCAGTTATTCCCCACGGAGACCTTTCCTTGCTCTGAATTTCCTTGACAGTGACATGTACCTGGTCAATCATTTTTCCAGTCTTACAGTCATTCAACTATGTGTAACTTTCTTACATGTGGTTTTCAGAACAGTCTCAAGTTTGTCCATAAAAACTTTTGTCTTGGGTCCCTACCACCTGCTCATGAGGCTGAATCAGGGACCACATGTTCTTGGTCTTCATGGCTTGATCACTGTCATTCTTTCCAGTAGGGACAAATAATCCGGTCTAACGACTAGGGACACCTCAAACTGCATTTTGCATCTCTTGTCCTCCTCTTGAAATTCTGAATGTCCATGGGCCGTTGTCAAAGAAGGATGCACCCGGAGTTTGTTGGAGAGGAGAAATGGGCCCTGCTCTCATCGAAGAATCTATTCTGTGGTGGGAAAGGAAGAGACGAAGGCAATGACATCTCCTTTCCGTGCTATCTCTATCAGGGGAGGAGGAGAAGCCAGGGCTTGGTACCTGTACATTTCCTCCTCCTTCTTCTGCTTCTGCTTTTCTCATTCTCAATCAGACTTTAAAATCAATTTTGAAAGAGCTTTCCCTCTTCATGGGATATTGTGGATTATTCTTCAAAGTCCTAAATAAAAAGTCATGCAGTGTTTAAACCCTTTCACATGAAATTGGCACAAAACCTTGCTCTCTTGTTATAACCCTTTGGTAACAGACCCTAGTGTTACAGTAATTGAGTTATAATAACTAAGGGAAATTGAGGCAAGACTGGGAGATGCTGTTTTATGACACAGTAAGTCACCGGTTAGGCCTGGTCATATTGGTTAAACTTCTCCCATTGAATAAAATTATTACTTGAGTTTAGGAAATTGCTGCCATAGTTCTGGCAGAGGAGTGAACAAGACAGCACAGGCTAGCAGTAATTTTTGGCATAGAGGTTAATTTTATTGCACGCTTTATATATTTTCAATAAAATATATAGGTAATTAAACATTGAACTGTGGTGCTTTTTTTGGATTTATAATAATTAGCACACACATTGCACTTTATATTTTCAAAAGCTTTACACAGCGTTAATTAACTGCTTCATGCTACATGAGCGAGGCAGCGTGATTATACCCATTTTACAGATGAGCAAGCTGAACTGTGGGGTGCTTAACTTAATTGCCTACGGGCTCCCAGCAAACCAGGGCAGAAGGATGGGCTGTTGAACTACAGAGCCTGTGACACCAGCCTGGCCTTGTCTGTCCCGTAGCCATGCCTAGCATGTTGTGCCCTCACCCAGGGGTCGTAGACAGGTGTAGTAATGAAGTCTTATCTTCTTTTTTCCCTCTTGGGGGGATCTTTCGTAATATTTTATTTTAATACAAGAACCTCAATGTTCTTAATTATATTGGGTAGCCACGTCCCTTGGAGGAAGGGAAAGTGTGTATGATTTCATATCTTTCATAGGTGGGTGAATGGAAACAGAGAGGCCGCTCAAGATGTCAGTGAATCAGTGGCATTCTAAACCTGTAGATACTGAAAGAACCACAGACTGAAACCCCGGTCCTCCGAGCCCAGCCTTCCTCTTGCCAAAGCAGAGATTTAGTTCTTGATTGCTTCCTTGACTTTTGAGAGCACATGAATTTAGATCTCAACGTTCTCCAGATCACCATCACGAAGGCTCCCAAAATGGGAAGATAACCACAGTCCTACCCATCGTTCTTCCTTTGCCAAGAGGAATTAAGAAATATAAATTTCTCTCCGTGATAAATTCCACTCGCTACACTCCCTCCATCCCTGCCAACATACGAGCTATTGAATGTGTTCATTTTTTTCTCTTTTTAAACACAACATATCCAGCAAGTATTTACTCCTCCCTTTTGTTTCGAGTGTTCAACAAAGATCAAGAGCTCACTTGCATCGAAATCACATGTTTCTTTTTCTTTATTTAAATTCTGTTAGCCAACATATAGTACATCAGTAGTCCCAGATGTAGTGGTCAGTAATTTATCATTTGTATATCACAGAAATCACATTTTCTACACTTATTCCTCACGTAGGGATATCAAGGACTAGAAGTGAGTGGGAGACAACGAACTATTCCATAGGCCGATAGTCAACTTCTCCTCCTTCTAGGAAGTGGATTTAGTCACAGGCAGAATTCTAGACAGAACCAAGTTATCAGCATGAACACCCCAACCTTGCTTGGTGCATTTAGTCTTACCCATTCCTTAGACGATGGGGCCACCATCGTCTTTGAGAAATCGGGGACCATAGTCCAGGGCTGATGTTTTCACTGACACTTTCATGTTAATATTTAAAAATAGAAAAGCAACCCCTTCCATGCCACTTCTTGTTGAGGAGGTAGTCTTTGTTTAGATTTAGGAAACCTGATAACTTTTCAAGTGAAATTAAAAATGGCAATGGGAACAGAGCAAGGCTGTGCAGGCTCCATAGTAACAGTGGGAATGTACCATGGAAGGTCAGCTCTTGGAACTTTGGAATAAAGAGGCAATCATGATGGAAATAAGATGGTAATACAAACGACTACATCATGAAGCCAGGGAGAGGACTTTCGGCCCCTTCTCCCTGTTATATTACTTTGTGCTTATGGCAGCAGAAGCTTGAGGGTGAAGGATCTGAAGAGCCCAAGGCTGGTAGACAGTGGTGCCCGCCGTGGGCAGGCACAGGATGCTAAAGGAGTGGCCGCAAGAAGTGCCTAGACTGAACTTGGGCTTGTGGGAGACAAGCCATTCCTTAGTCTTTCCTTCTGCTTCTCAGGAAAGCACTGGGGCTTGTATGCCTTTGACAAAAAGATGATTCTGTCCAGCTCAAAATGTTCCTGGACAAAGAACGAAACTTAGTGAGGGACACACATGGGGTAATGAAGGAGGGAGACCACCTCCCGGGAGCCCAGCCGAGAAGCTGCACGCTCTCTGGCAATCAGTAAGATGACACTTAACACCCTTGAAGTTTCAATTTTTCAGGTAAAAAGATCATACTTGCTGTTTCTTGAAAGATACTGTGCTGTTAATTTACTTTGTAAGTATAAGCCAGAAGCAACTGCAAACAAAGCAATCCATAAAGTCAAAAGTAAATGGCACCTTAGACACCTAGTTCTTTCTATATGTTGACTCACTTAATCCTGACAAGATCTCTAGGAGGCATCCGCCATGATTATCTCTACTTTTGTGATGAGGAACAGAGGCTTAGAGAGGTTGGTTGCCCAACATCCCACAACTGCTGAGTGAAAGAACCTCACCTGGATCCCCGGTCCATTTGGTTCTGATTCTCAAGTTTGAGGGGGTGCATGAAATCAGACAATCCACATTAACACGTACCGCAGTGTCGGGCACTGCGTAAATGCTCAATCACTGTGAGTTGTTATTGGCGGTCATCGCTGACTATTGTGCTAGAGTAGCTAGTGTCTGTTGAGTTTGTTGTATGGATTAAAGCCAATTATATCATAAAAGCAGGTGATCCTGCCTTTTTCTACACTTAGGATAAGCCACTCTGAGCATTATCTATCCAAGCATGCTGACTTACCGTTCCCTAATGATTTCTGCCCTCCGTAGAAGTTGTGATTTCTGTACACACTCACGCTTCTTCAACCACCCCCATGCCCACCGTTGATCTTGAATCCACAACTCGGGAAGGAACTCAGGGGTCCTGTCTCATGCCAACGTTTCCAACCTCTTTGCCAAGTTTTCTTCTGGCTTTTCTTTGGAGGGTTTAGTTGGGGCAGGTGACACCAGCAGCTTTTGTCACTAATCGGTCTGTGTTTTTTGTGCCTGAAGGCGGACTGTACCAAATGACATAAGCAAGGTAATTCTAAATTACTCATTTTGGAAATGCATATGCAAACAAACACAGATTTGAGGCCACATCTGGGAGGCAGGAACACCGAGATTCACCTTCTCTTTGATTTTATCAGTAATTTATCAGATTGAGAAAATTAGTGAGGCTTGTTTAACAATGGAAGAGGGAAGGCGGAGCTAGCAGTTCGTTATGCTGAATACATCATTTTACATCTTTCTGCCTAATTTTTCATATCTGTAAAGCTAGCCTGCCTTAGGACATGATTTGTAAGAGTTGTTTTTGAGTACTTTGCCGGTACGATGTGGGGAGATAAAGAGATGCCCGTCCTAGGAATAAGTGAAAGGTGAGCTGTTACACTTTGGACTAGTCTTTGGACTAGGTTCCTAGCAAGCTAGTAGTGACGGCTATGCTGCTTTCTAGTTTCTAGGGTATTTTTTTTTAAAAGATTTTATTTATTTATTAGACAGAGATAGAGACAGCCAGCGAGAGAGGGAACACAAGCAGGGGGAGTTGGAGAGGAAGAAGCAGGCTCATAGCGGAGGAGCCTGACGTGGGGCTCGATCCCATAACGCCGGGATCACGCCCTGAGCCGAAGGCAGACGCTTAACCGCTGTGCCACCCAGGCGCCCCTCTAGTTTCTAGGGTCTTAAGCCAGTGGGTGGGAAACTTTCAAATGAGAAACCCACATGTATCTGTTCAACAGCATTTCTGTGGTCACAGTTTCTCTATCAATAGCCATGCCCTACAACTCACATTAAAGAAAGAAGGGCAGGAAAGGAAGAATAACCGAATGGTGGGCAGCTCTTGTAGAAGTCTCATTATTTTGAAAAAGGCATCCTCAGATTTCAGCCCGTGCCCGTGTGCTGATCGTGCTGCTGGAGATCATCCCCGTGGACTGGGAATCACCTACAGAGACATGTTTCAAATGTTGCGACAAGAATTTTCTTTCTGTTAGTGCTCAAAATCAAAGGAGCTTCAAGGGCTGTGTTATCGGTGCATGAAGGGAGAGAGATTTGCTCCTTGGGGGTGTGGCTCTTTTTCAGTGACAGATACGCACTTATGTATTGAAAGATCTTTAGAGACGCAAGGCAGTGGTTGTTCCACTGTAATGTGGGTTCCGTTATTTGATGTACCGATATGTAATGATGTAGGTCTAAAATCCCTGCCTGGCTCCAAAATTCAGGCCCCAAATTGCTATTGGGAAACCAGCCGACCATTAATTGCACGGACTCTTAACTCTTGAGATGGACATTGGGAAGAAAACCAATGAAGAAGGCAAGAGTTCTAAGAAAAAAACCCGAGAATGGTAACAGTGTGCTTTTCCCTTTGCTTTTCGGTGTTGTAAAGTCTCACCTGGTGGTGTGATTTTGAGTAAAGCCGTCTTCCAGCCTATGGGCATTGTTTCGTCGTGAATCGTGGTCCACTGTCTGTCATAGGGTCATTTAATCAGTAGTGGCAAAGGACGGCTCACAGACATAACGTATAAAGAAAACTTTCTTGAGACTCATACCCCATTTACCTCGATTATTTGGATTTGGGCTCCAAGTCAAACGAACTGTCTTAGGAGGCTAAACACCGTCGGAGAAAGTGATCTGAGCATTGGAGGGGGAGGGAGATGAAATAAACCGCCAACAGCACAGACTCAGAATTTAGGCCCCCAGCTTTTGGCCGAGGTTCTGGATTCTATTTCCAGCCAGACATTGCAACACTTAGCATGGGATAGCTTGTTTTTTCGTTGCATCGGAAGGCCCCAGAGCAAATGGGAAGCTGTTGCAAGTTGTACGCGTTAACGCCTCTCCACTGCCTTGGTTGGAGGCTACCATAAAAAAAAGTGAAAAGTTAATTGTACTCGTTGAAGAGACTGTGCTGAGTCAGCATCAGCACTCAGGGTAGGTTTTGGCAAGGGTCCTGTGAACCATTAATTAATATCATGAGTTAGCTGTCAGTGGGTCAACATGGGTGCTCAGTTTCACGATTGCTCTGTAATGTGAAACCATGGATTTAAAAGTATATTCCTAATGAAAAGCATTACTATGTGTCTTTCCTTCGGGGACACGTAGCTCTCTAGGTTACACTGATGTCTAAGGCTGTTTCTGGCACGTGGAAGGAACCTGAGTCCCTATCCAGGGGTCCTGGGTTTTGCTCTTTCCTTAAGCTGTTGACTTGCTGGGCATCAAACTGGGGTTCTCCAGGGCTCACACCTTTTAGTTTCTGGTGCTAAACTCACTGTCTCCTGCCTTCGAGGGCTGCTTTAAAGCTCGCTGGGATCATCTGTATCAAGTGCGTTGGGGAATCAGCAATATCTTTTCATAAAGTCCTTACGAATCGCTTGAAATCGTCTGCTGGTGGAGAGTGTAAAAAGCCTTCACACTTTTTTTCCCCCCTCCTAGGGAGGGAAAGCACCAAAATTACTCTTAAATCTAAACCCACCTCCTAAATTCGTGCAGAAAACGGAGGTGATTTTAGACTGGGGGAAAAGCAGGGTCTCCCTCATTAAATTTTAGCACTGAAACCTCCATTGTTTCCTCTACATCTCCCGTTTATGGGGCTGACATCACCCAGAGATGAGAGAGAAGCTTTCATGGCACAGTTTCAAAAGCCAAACACCTCGCAGTTAGTCACTAAGTTAATAACAACACAAGAACTGTTAAAGATGCACCGAGCTCGCTGGGACTGGAATTACAACAGAGCAACTTCTTGCCGTGCCCAGGGGGAAAAGCTGAACAAACAAGCACTTCCAGCCGGATCAGAACTGGGGAGGGACACCACCTGCCACAGCTGAACATGGGCTTCGGGGAGACCCGGACCTGAGGGCGCCCGCGGCCAGGATGGCGAATGTCTTTTGACGCGCTAACAAATCCCTTCTCTGCTTACTACTGCTTTGGGGGGCAGGGGTCTTCTTCTTACACCTGGCTTTGGAAGATCCCCGTTTCTTTGATTTCCTCCGTCATTTGCATCTGCGCGAGTGGCAGAAGTTCTGCTTGGTGTGGGGCTGAGGCTAAGCCACAAAATGTTCCACCTACTTCCAACCCGATACCCTTCCTCCTCCCCACCCGTCATCACCAACTCTTCCCCTCCCCTCCTTGGGCACCTTTGTAGTGTTCATCTGTGCCCCGAGTCGGCTTTGCACACAGAAAAGAAATACACACGGTAGAAAGTTGAAAACAATCTGATTTTTACCAGGAACATTTCAAAAAGTTGTTGTATTTAGACTTGGGAACTGGCCTTTTTCTGAAGCTGGTGCTCGAAAAACCTGAGACATATTTTATGTTTTTGCAGCTGTATGGCTTTAATACAGGCTCAAAATCATTTATTGGCATTTCTGACCGAACTTTTTGTTTTTATAGGTGTGTAAATGTGTTATCGAAGATATTTTGGCATTTGCCAAAGACCTGAGTTTGTAGCTTCAGTTAAAGAGACCCGCTACACCTTTTTCCCCCCCTTTTGCTTTCTTGAAAGAAAAGAAACGGTTTATTTGACAGGTGCTCTGGATTTTGGGGCTAAGTCTTTGAATTTATTTTGCTTGAGGTTGTTTGTACTAAAATGCTAACATTCTAGTGTTCATGACAAATTTTTTTTTTCTCTTCTACTCTGCTCGGGCCATGGCTTGTCCAATGTTTTACATGGATGTTACCATTTCATGCTCATTTCTCTTTGCGTCATGGCAGATTTCTCTGACCAGACTTTAGCAGTGATTCCAAACCCTGGCTGACGTATCTGAATTATGTCGGGGAACGTTTTTGGGATCTCTGTGCAAGGGCCCAGAGACCTCATTAGATGACCCTGGTTGTCGGCCGGCTAGATGTAGAGAGCACGTGTATGTGGAAGCAGGGGAATGGGGACAGGGACAGGGGACCCTGGTCATGCCCCCCTTGGTACAAGGCAGTGTCTAATCAATCAGTTGTTCAGTTATGCTTAGGTTAAACAAACATTTACCAAATTCCTTTCACGTGTGGGTGCGATGCCAGGTGTCAGATGTGGAAATGAATAAGACCTGCTCTACCCTAGATGAGTTCATAGTCTGGTGAAGGGGACAGATGCACAGAGACTCTTTCCATGTAACGGGGTTGGGCACAGTGTTCCAGGGGAGACGTGTGGCTGAGCTCAGGGTTAAGAGAAGACTTCCCGAAGAAGAACCCACTGCAGATGAACCAGGAAATGCAGCAGGAATGGATCGGTGTGGTCAGGTGTGGTGTGGGAGGGCAGCTGGGAGTGAGGGAGGGGAGGCTGGCGGGGTGGGCTTGAGAGGGGCGCTGGTCCTCCAAACCTGCGTGGGAAACCGGGGCTTGCCTTGATGTGTCCGTTGGGACTGAGGTTCTCCCTCCCTCCCTCCCTCCCTCCCCCCACACCTCTTGTGTTCCAGAGGCTTGGAGCCCTCCAAAGCTTCAGGGTAAGAAAGGAAACCAACCAAGCTTTGCTCTTTCCATCTATTACCTGGCACATTTCAAAGAGCAACTCACCCCCCAGAAAGCTTCAAAACTTGTTACCTTTTCTTGGGGGAACTCTAGGAGATACTTTTGGATTTAATGAGGGGAAATAGAAATAATTTTATTAAATCCAGAGTGTAATAGAACCCACCAGTGTCCTTGGGCCACTATCCATGCACTGTGAATGAGGTTCATGCAGTTCCATTGATTTTTTTAAAACTTAAAAAAAAATGGTAAATCAGAGCGGAACCAGAGAAAACTGCACAAGCACGTATTACTTAGTGATTAATGAATTAGAACGTGAACACTCTTGTAACCACACCCCAGTTAAGAAAGAGGCCTTTGCTGGGTGCCCCAGAGGCCCTCCCCATGCCCCTCACACACCCCCTTCCACACCCTGAGAAGTAACCATTATTTTGTTTTGTATGGTAATCATTTCTGCGCTTTTCTTCATAGTTTTATCACCCAAATGGGCGTCCCTAATCACTGAAGTTTGACGGTGCCGTTTTTTTTTTTTTTTTTAATTTACAGATGTCTTTTAAACTGTGTGGGGGATTTAACAGCTCCTAGAGACGACTTTCACACGAACCCACAAAACAGAAAAGCACCAGTGGACACGCTTACAAATAGTGCTGATGTGGTTCGTGCAGTAAGATGAGGTGAAGCGGGGAGGGCAGACTCAAGGGGGGGGATCCTGGGGGGCAGGGAGGGGGGTCTCCACCAGGCTGGGGGGGTGTAGCTGATCTGCTTTCAGTCCTGCCCCCCCAGACCCCCCCACACCCTGTCGGTGCACAACGAAGGGGGAAAGGCTCCTACCGCAAGGACCCAGCAGGAAGGGGCCCCTGGAAGCCCAGGGTTCAGAAGGAGCCTGTCACATCATGACACTTGGCACTTTCAGTCTGAGACCTTTCCTTAACAACCACAGAGGGTGTAGACCGCGGGGAGGGACTTAGAAAGAAGCACCGCTCATACCCAAGCTGTCACCTTTCTTGCTGAAAACAGGAGGGTGAACGGGGGAACAGGAGACGAAAGAGAAGGAAAAAACCAGACGGGCGTCGTGGTGGGCTGGCGGCTCTGACCCAAGTCCAGGGGATGGAAGTGAGGAGAGGATTTTGTAAAAGGGCAATTAGGACCAAGTTCCGCTCTTTTGGAGCCTGCAAAGTCTTGATGTTCGTTTTCTTTCCCTTTAAAAACAAGTTCCTGGCTGCCGCTGAGCTCCATGGCACAGAAACCGCACGGCTACAGAACCAGAGGGCGAGAGGAAAGCATGAATCCCAGCACCAGGCTTGTATTCTCTCTGTGTGGGCAGGAGGTTTTATTTTTTTCAATTTCATACATCATTAAAATGCTTCGGCATTTCCCCCCAAGTCAGCATGCCTTTATAAAGTTAATGAGGAAGGAAAACACTCAAGAAAAATAAAATTCTGATTATTTGTAGCAAGGTGCCGTGCAAAGCTGGGGTCCAGGGCTTTTCTCTGTTGATGTCTGTTTTTGGAGGCCTGGTTCCTTCTAGAAATTTCGTTCTTCCCAGAAGCAAGACCTTTCCAGGGTACGATCAAAAAAAGTCACAGAAGGCCCGTGACTCTGAGAACACATCCTATCCTTTCTGTGGCCTTGGGCAAGGCGCTTCCCTGATGGGTGCCTCAGTTTCCCTCTCTGTAAAATGGGATAATAATACTTAATTACTTCACCATGCTGAGGTAAGGATTAATTAGTTGATGTTTGTAAATGGCTTTGAAGCCAGAAAATGCTACAACAGGGCTAAGCATTATTATTAATAACACATTTCAACCAAGTTAATAATTGCATTTGCCATTTCAAATTTCCCCTGACAGTTTCAACTGGTGAACTTATTTTTCAGCTTCGCTCTTTTAATGAGAAATAAAAAGTAGTGCCACTGGCAGAAATTGCTCTGGTCGTCTTTGCAAAGAGGAACACGTATCTGACGTGGAAGAAGGAATCCGGGTTCCATAGGGACTCCGTAGGAGATTCTGGAAAACATTAGATGCAGTGTAAGGGCCAAGACTGGTAAGCAGCTTTAAAAATGAAGAAAATACCAGTTAAAAAACGTGCCTGATGAGACGTAAGCAGATCTGGGGGGTGACCACTTTCCAGAATTGATTCGATTCCTAGGCTTTGGACCTGACCACAGACGAGTTTATCTGCCGTCTGCCTTGGGTTGTTTTTTCTTTCCGGTCCCTTTTGCTGGCCTCCACCCCTTCCTGTGCAAGGTCACTTCAGGGTGTGTTGTGGGTGTGGTGTGTGTGTGTGTGTGGCTTGAAATCTCATGTTAGATCCCTGGTCTATCTCCTCCTTTTCTTCATGGCAACTCACAGAAGCCTTTTTGCACCAGTTAACTCTGACCCTCCGAACTGAGACAAAAATGTCAGTGAGATGATGTCATTGCCAAGCCCTTGGCACATGGCAAGGGTTCAAGAAACCTTTGTTAAACAGAACCAGGCCTTTGAGACTTCCTGAGTTTTTGATGTTGGACATCCAGTAAAATGACATCATCACGGTACGGGCCTGGATGTGCCGCTTCCCCCAAAGGCCGGTGCTCCCAACCCAGCCTTTGGTGAGGTGTGCGTTTTGCATCTTTTCCCCAAAGAGGTCTTGTATTTGCTCAAAGGTGTCCATACTCTCCTTCAGTGGTTTTCCAAATGAAGTCTCGACGGGCCACGGCATCACGGCCTGGGGAATGGCTAGAAATGCAGACTCTCAGGCCCCGGGCCTGAGACCGTTCATAGCGGTGCCGCCGAGCAATGGGACGGACATCCAGCTCATGCCAGACCAAGGGCCTTTGCCCTGGAGGCAAAATTTTGCCTGGAAAAATCAGAGGTGAAAAACCCTGCAATAGGCAGGCAAGAGAAAAGGACAGCGTAGGCTGCTTTTTTAACATTGCCTTCGGGAACTCCCACTTTGCTTCTAGGCCCTCTTAAATCCCCCAGATCCAAGAAGCCCACCCAGTCCACTCTGGGCAGGTCCTTCCCTCTGAATTTTCCCCGAGCTCTTATAAATCACGCTACTCACTCGAACACCTCTGCATGCCTGGCATGGTGAGTTCGCTGTAATCCGATGCTGCCTTGACTTCTCAGGTCAGCTGGACATTCCACGGTGACAGATACACACCCTCCTGTTTTCAGTGTCTCACGGCAGCTCTCACGCTGCTGATTTATGAAGCGTGTGCTCAGTGGAGGTTTGCAGGTTGATTCCCCCGGCTCTGCGAACATGAGGCCACTGTCATTTCTAAACAGGGAGGCTTGGGATCAGGAAGCAGGGCCGCGGAGGAGAAGAGAGGCATGGAGGATCGTCCCCGCTCAGGCGTGTAGATTTGGGTGTTGAACCTCAGGTTACTGGCAAGAACTCTGTGAGGGACTGATGAAACTTCAGTCATCCGCCAGGCTTTGAAGGGTAAAGTTATGTTTTTAAAGGGCAGTGCTTACTATACGTGAGACACTGGAATGGTTCTTAAAAAAGATGTATGTGGGGGACGCCTGGGTGGCTCAGTCGGTTAAGCATCTACCTTCGGCTCAGGTCATGATCCCAGGATCCTGGGATCGAGTCCCACATCGGGCTCCCTGCTCAGTGCGGAGTCTGCTTCTCCCCTCTCCCTCTGCCGCTCCCCCTGCTCGTGCTCTGTCTCTCAAATACATAAATAAAAATCTTTAAAAAAATAAAAATAATGGATGTAATCCTCATGGCACCTCTGAAATTTAGGTATTACTATCTCCAGTTGTGTTATGCATTTGATGTGAATTATGCCTCAAGCAGGCAGTCAACAAAGATCTATAGAATGCTTGCCACATGCGACAACTTTCTGAATCCTGCTTGCTGGCAATTGGAAGTCCTTGACTTTGGGAAAGGTTGTGATTTAATTGTGAGAACCCTTGGTTTCTTTCAGTAGATTCTAAAGTTGATTTGAGTAATTCGTCTTTGAGTAATTCAAGCCTAAGGGCTTGATACTGGCCTCCGAGAAGGATAAGCAGGAACAGCAGTGACAGGACGAGCTCCTTCGCTGGGAATCCCGTCTGCAGGACTCCCAGGTGCTCTACAACCTTGAACTGATAGACTGGGGATAACAGTAATTAGAATCTTCAAAGTACTTGGCAGACACTCATTAGCCGCTCTCAGGGAGGAAGACAGAGAGAAGAGGAACATATGACATAGGATCATTCCCATTTTGCACACCTGCAAAATCAAGGCAGAAAAGTTAGATGCTTTGCCCAACACCAGATCCTGAAAACGGAATTTAAAACGGGGGTGGCTAACTTTTCCGTAAATTTGTAAGTCCCCAGAAAGACACAACTTTTCATTGTGTGTCGGGGTCTCTCAACCTCCACACCGCTGACCTTTTCAGGGCAGATAATTTTTGGCGTGTGTGTTTGGTTGGGGGGCTGTCCTGACAGTTTAGCAGCATCCTGGCCTCTACCCACTAGAGGCCACTAGCCCCCCCCACCCCCAGTGATGCCAATCCAGAATGTTCCCCGGACACTATGCTTTTATACTAACTATGTGAAATGAGCATTTTGTGTGAAGAACTGCCCGTGGTCATGACGCCCCAGCGGGCACTGATGCACAAACAGCAGCGTCGCTTCTCAGAGCTGTCCCAGTGCACACAAGACGGACGGGCGAAGGTCTGAAACAGAAAAGTCTATAGAACCGCCAGTGGTTGTGCTTCGATTTAGGACTGACTGGAAAATCACAAACCTGCATCTCCCCATGGGAAATCGGTTTCAGAGTCCTCGAGACACACGAGGTATCATGAATGTTTGCCCTACGGGCATCACAGCACCCCCGCCCCGACCCCTGACACCAGCTTGGTTTGGAACCTTGTGTTCCCAGAAGGGCAAGCATCCTGGACGGGCACGAGCACCTTGTTCCCTTCATCTCGGAGAGGACCCATAGCAAACGCTCCTCTCGTGACATCGGAGATTCAGAAATAAGCACGTGGGTGTGTGCGCGTGAGCTGGGGCGGGAGCCGTGAATAGCAAGAGGCGCAGAGTAAGGACAGATGGGCTGGAGGAACCATGGAGTTTTCCGATGGGGGCGCTGGAAGGAGGCATGGTGCTTGTTGTCGCTGGTTAGCACTTTAGTTGAGCGTAGAAACCGAGGGACTGCAGGTAATGCTAACCGGCTGCTTAGCACAAAGGGGCATCTTCCTGGCGAGCATCTGTCTGAGGGTGCGAGGCTGCTTTGAGAAGCAGGGGGCTTTCCTATGAGGTCAGGAAGGACAAGGGTCTCCCCTGGGGTCGGGGCCCTGTGGGGAATGTTTCTACCCAGGCAATTTTCCCCTCTTTCGCTTTTCTGTGTCTTCTGAGATCAGATCTAGACTAAGCCTGCCCAGAAGGCCCCGTTCCCCAGTTCAAGGTAACTTGCTGCTGGAGGCTGGTTTTTGTGGCGTGATGCATGGGGTCTTGGGCATCTGGCGACTTGACCTCCCACCTTGGGTTTGTCCCCCTCTTTGACTTCGCAGAGAGGAGAGAAAGAGTGGGCCTCGTCAGCTCTTTCCTCTCTTGGAGAGAACACATCGTAGGAGTCTGTGAACCTGGAATCAGAGATGGTGTGTTCTTCTGGGGCACAGCTGGGTTTGGGGTGGGGATGGGGGGAAACCAGAGTGGGGAGGACAATATTTCTCAGCAGAAAGACATTCATGGTGCTAAAAGTGATACCTGATCTGACTTCTCCAAGCACTTCGCGAATGCACCACACATTTCCAGTTTGCATCATGTCTGGTCTCTGCAGTGAAAAGAAGGTAGGAATCATACCAGAAAAAAACCCAAACAAAACCAGTGTGATGCAGATACACTTGACACGCAATAAAGCTGCTCATGTTTAAAGCGAACAGCCTGGTGCATTTTGACATGTGTGTGAACCCACGACACCGTCACCACACCCAAAATAGTGAACATACCCCCTCAAGTTTCCTAATGTCCCTTTGAAGTCCTCCCTCCTCCCGCCCCCATCCTTAGGCAACCATGATCGACTTCCTGTCGCTGTAGATTAGCTTGCAATTTCTGCAGTTTTATGTAAATGGAATCATACAGAATTCTTTCACTCAGCACAATGATTTTGAGAAGGTAAAGAAGACACCGAATTCTTCTGCCAGCTCTGAACCCACATTTTGGCTTAGCTCCTGATTCTGAGTGGCGCAGGAACCGGATTAGAGATGAAGAAGAGACGTTTCTGTTACCTGGCAGGGCAGGCCGTTTGTCCATCCTTTCACCTGCTGATGGACCTTTGAGTTGTTTCCAGTTTGGGGCTATTACAAATAAAGTTGCTATGAACACACACAAGTCTTTGTGTGGCCATATGCTCTTCTTGGGGTAAATATTTTTATCTGGGTCAACACGCAGGAGCAGACTAGGTAGATCAAAAGGTGAGTGTATGTTTAATTTTGTAAGAAACTGCCAAGCTGTTTCTTTTACCACCTTACATTCGGTACTGCGTCTTGATCTGTCTTGGAGGGGAGAACATCAGAGAGCAAACACTGTTGACCATATGCGAGGTAAGAAAAATGCTTGTTGGGTTGGGGTGCGAGTCCACGCTCTCAACATCTATCTGAAAGTTCCTAGATAAGGTCCGTTTGTAGCCATTAGAGCTCTAGCCAACCTTCCTGCTTGTTTCTGCTTCAGGAGGGAGTCGCATCTTCTGGTAGCTGTTTGTGCAAGAAGAAATGGTCACGATAACCAGCAAATACCCCTAACACTTCTCTAGAGCAAAGCACGTCTCTTAGAGAGGCAGATTTGAAAAAGAGTCAAATAACTGGACACTCCTTTCCTTGTCTGAGACTTGGAAGTTGAGCAAATCGGATTAGGCAGGCCCTGGTCCACATATTGGTTAAGCAACACCCCCCTACCCCCGCTCCCCGGTTCCATACAGAGCATTAGAACCCTGCCACCAGCGGAAAAAAGTCAAATAGCAAGCAAAATAGAAGCACATTTCCCCAAGTGATACTCTATGGAGCTGTTCACAAGCCCAAGGAAGCAGATAATCACAGAATCTTGATTTGTCTTCCTATTGTATCCATCTGGCCTCAGCGTGAAGTGGTCAGTACTCATAGCAGAGAGATTCCAGCTGAACACACGAGCCGAGCAAGGTCGGCCTGGTTGTGTGAGTGGAGCTGGAGCTGGGGCCAAGGGCTTTACAGGTAGTAATGGAAGACGATTCCGTCTCTTTCTTTTTTGTGCACAGAGACAAGATAGGGGACTCCGCTCTAGTTCTGTGTTTTTCAAGGAAAAGAAGAAATAGAATTCTTCTGCCAACCCTGAACCAACATTTTGGCTTAGATCTTGATTCTGAGTGGCACAGGAACCAGATTATAGATAAAGAAGAGACGTTTCTGTTACCTTGCAGGGCAGGAAATGGGTTTTTGGTCCTGGGATTCCTCTTCTGAGTGTGTGGGCGTCATCATTTCCTGTTTCTTTTTTCTTTTTTTTTCTTTAAGGCCTTACATTTAGAAAATATATTTAATGCCCTGAATTTGTGTTGTTACTCTGGTCAATTTTAATATCTAAGTAAGTCAAAATTAGACTTCATTGGCTGGGTCTTGGAAAGAG
>NW_024425675.1:25527748-25706556 GCF_017311325.1 Ursus maritimus | reverse complement strand
TTTGGCATCTGCTCTTGTTTTAGCATATGGCAAGTATACGATGCAAAACGTCCTTTCCTTGACGAGGTTCACGCTGTCAGGGTGTTCAGTGTAGGGGACAATTCTAACAGCTAAAGTAAACACATGATTTGACAGCTGCGGTTTTTCACTAATTCCACAAAGGGAGATAAATGATAACGATCAAGCAATCATATTATTAGTATTTAATATCACCTTCATTTTTCATTCTAATCGAGGAACATTGGAAAACGTCCTTTGAAAATACCTCTTTTCTTTGCAAGCAGTATTTTGACCTGACTTTTTTTTTTTTTTTTAAGGATAAAACAATTCTTACTATGCTTTCAATGCATGGCTGTGAGTTGGGGAGAGTGATCTAATACTGTGGTTCCCATCAGTGTGTGGACAGCTTGTTAAAACACAGATTGCCAGGCCCCACCCCAATAACTTCGGATTCAGGGAGTCTGAGGTGAGGCCTGGTTATGTGCATTCCTACCCAGTTTCTAGGTGGTGCTGATGCTGCTGGGCCCAGGACCATCTTTTGAGATGTCTAATGTATAGACAGTCATCCTGGGTGTCAGAGGGTCTGGGTTCTAGAATCCTACATTGCGAAATTTGAATACTTGATTCCTTGGAGATTGTGGAGTCCAGGGGTCAGCAAGCAAACTTCTTTTCCTGTAAAGAGCCAGGTAGTAAATATTATAAGCTCTGTGGGCCATATGGTTTCTGTCACAGCCACTCAGCTCTACCATTGCAATGGGGAGGTAGCTGAAGACATAAGTAAACCAATGACCGTGGCAGTGTTCTAATAAAACTTTATTTACACAGACAGGCAGCAAGCCAGATTTGGCCCATGCAGTCTGCCACCCATGGCCTAGTCTGTGTGCCTCTTATAAAAAAAAGAAAGTGTGCTAATTATCCATATTAGTTTGGTGGGACTGCTATAGCAAATTACTGAAGACTGAAAGCTTAAACCAGAAAATTTATTCCTCACAGTTCCAGAGGCTGAAAGTCCAAGAGTAAAATGTCGGCGGGTTTGGTTTTCCCTGAGGCCTGTCTCCGTGGCTGGTGGATAGCTGCCTTCTCCCCGTGTCCTCATGCAGTCTTTCTTCTCTGTGTGCCATCTCTGGTGTCTCTTTCTCTTCTTGCAAGGACACCAGTCAGACTGCATTAGGACCCACCCTAATGGCCTCATTTTAACTTAATAACCGCTTTAAAGGCCCTGTCTCCAAATACAGTCACATTCTGAGGTCCTGGGGGTTGAGGGCGTTAGCATACGAATTCTGAGTGCCACGATTCCCTCCATAACAGTATCTATTGCTATATAACAAATTATCCCCAAACTTGGTGGCATAAGACAATAAACCTATGTTGTCTCACTGCCTATGTGGGGCATCAAGCCAGGAGCAACACAGCTGAGTGCTTTCCTCTCAAGAGTTTACAGTAAAGCCACCATCGGGGAACAGCCTCTTCGAAAGGCTCTGTCAGAGAAGGATCCAAGTTTACTCACTTGGTTCTTGGAAGGATTCTGTTCCCTCTGGGAGGTTGGACTGAGAATCACGGTTCCCCGTGGGTTGTGGAAGCCTCCCTCAGTTCCAGGAAACCCTGGGCCTCTTCACAGAGCAGCTCAGAATATGGCCGCGGCTTCCCGCTGGGTGAGTGAGAGAGGAGAAAGACCCTAATCTCAGGAGTGGCATTCCATCATTTTTGCCCTATCCTACTTGGTAGAAGCAGCTACAAGTCCTGTCTTACTCAGCGGGACGGGGTTGCACAGGGTTGTGAACACCATTAAGGAACACGGAGTCCATCCTAGAGGTCGCTTTCCGGAGAAAGCCAGACACCTATCTCTGATGCAACCCTGCTCTTAAAATTCCAAAATGTTATCCCTTTTCAGGTTCTTTCCAACCCTGTGCTATCTTGTTTTTCTCTTTATTGGTCTTTTTTGGCTATTCTGCTTAAGTTTGGAGAACTTAATAGCATTTACGATATCTGAAGAGCCCATGGAAAAGAGTGAACATTTTGGGTAGTTCTAAAGACTTGGCAATTATGGATTTGTGGATATGAATTTGAATAAACTTTAACATTTAAATCGCTCTGTAAGTAAGATCATTAGCTAGATCAACTATTTTTAAGAGAAGGCCTTATTTATATGTAAATAATGTATTTGCTAATTACATATAGATAACTTATTAAAGTGGATTCCTTGAACTCTATGACGAACCTGCTTAATCTTGCAGCAAACCCAGGATGTTTTTTAAAGAAAAAAAAAACAAAACACTTCATTTCTTTAAAAATTCTGGAAATCAATCTTTTTGCAAATACGGGTAGAACTTTTTGTTATTTAGACTAGATTGGCATGATTTGACGATAAGTTTTTATTTTTTATTTGTTTTTTTAAAATATTTTATTTCTTTATTTGGAAGAGACAGAGCAAGCATGAATGGGGTGAGGGGCAGAGGGAGGAGACTTCCCACTGAGCAGGGAGCCCAATGTGGGGTTCGATCCCAGGACTCTGGGATCATGACCTGCTTAACCAACTGAGCCACTCCGGTGCACCATGACTGTAGGTTTTTAAAATTGAGAACTATCGGCGCAGCTGGGTAGCTCAGTCAGTTAAGTGTCTGACTCTTGGTTTAGGCTCAGGCTGTGATCTCGTGGGTCACGAGATTGAGCCCGACATTGGGCTCCACGCTTAGCGAGGAGTCTACTTGAGATTCTCTCTCTCCCTGTGCCCCCCTACCCCCTCTACACACTCTCTTTCCAACTCTCTCTAAAATAAATAAATAAAATCTTTAAAAAAATGAGAACTATAGAAGCAAATATTTTTGGTTTTGCTCTTGCTACTTTCTTGGTAGAAGAGATCTCCAGTTAGTGAATGTGCTTGGTTTTCGAGGTGATCGCTGAAGGTGTATTTATAGTCACCAGATTCACAACAACCTTCAGCTGATTTCTTGAATTATCTGGGCAAGCCTTTTTCTTTCTTTCTTTCTCTATGTCTTTCTTTCTCTCTCTCCCTTCTTCCCTCCCCCTCTCTCTCTTTCTTTCTTCACAATTGACAAGCTAATAACCAATTTTGCTTGTTAGTTTAGAGAACTAGTTCTCAATTGGGGTGATTTTGTGCTCTAGGGGCATTTAGAAATGTCTGGAGACTTTTTTTTTTTTTTTTCAATTGGGATAGGAGTGGGTGTTGCAACTGGCATCTAGGGGGTGGAAGACAGGGATACACAGGGCAATTCTCTACAACAAAAAAATTATCCAGCCCAAAATGTCAATGATGCTGAGGTTGAGAAATCCTGGTTTAGGGAAGTAGACCCCCAAAGTATCTTCAACTGCTGGATGCACAAAAATTTGGCTCAAATGCCAGGAAAGCTGGGTTAATAATGTCTTTATAGCAGAATATTCCAGAGCCTTTAAAATGTTCACATGCATATTATCTCCCTCAGGGATAAGATCTAGGAGGCAAAGGTTTTCAATCATATGGATCATGGAACATTTTTTTCTGTTTTTTTTGTTTTGTTTTGTTTGAGCACCAAGCATTCCTTAAATCAGAACCTTCTCTGAGAAGGCTAGCTTATTGCATATGTAATGAATGAGTTACACTCTTGGATAAGGGGATCTCAGAATCCAAAATTTGCTAGTACTATGGGAAAAGTGATTACATTCCCATTGCATCCCCTCATTCCCACCAAACATACAACAGAGCAATGGTTATGAGAGTAAAGCATGGCAATTGTTAAGATTTTGGAAAACAGATGGAAGTAAGTAGATAAGTCATTATCATAGCACTCAAGAATAATCGGGTAACATTTTAATGTATTTGCCATCACTGTTTTTTTCTCTGTGTGGCAGAGTATATGCCAAAGATGGTCACATCAATGCATATCCCATCCTACATGCTCTTTTTGCAAGGTGACATTGATACTCTTCTACTGAGAAATCTTTTGCTCCCTCCCTGCCCAAGTCTGGGCAGGCTTGGTGGGAGTGATGCTGTGTGCTTTAAAAGGTTAGGTTAGAAAATATAATTCAGCTACTTCCTGGCTTTCTCACTCTTGCTCTTGGGATGCTTGCCCTTCAATCTAGCCGCCATGCTGTGAGGGAGCCCAAACCATCTTTTATAGGAAGACCAAAAGGAGAGACCCACATGGGGAAGAACCAAGACTTCTAGTCAACAGCCAGCATCAACAACCAGTTATGTGATGGAGCAAAACTTCAGATGATTCTGGGCCTAGGCTTCAAGTTGTCCCAGTCAACATTGAGTGGAGGAGAAAGGAGCTGTCCCCACTGAGCTGGGACCAAATTACAGATTCATGGACAAAATAAGTGTCTTGCTGTGTTAAGCTACTAAGTTTTAGAGAAGTTTGTTACACAACACTAGATAATACAATGCACACACACTTTAGAGTTTTTATACAGCTGGGATCATACAGATTTTTTCATGTCACAGTGTATTTTAAAGAGTTTTTCATGATATTAACTGTCTTTTAAATCTTGTTTTTTAATCATAGTGTCACTTTTCTTTTCATTTATATCAGCTCTTGTTGCCAAATATCTGATGAGTGTTTATGATGTAATGTCAGGTGTGATCTAGAGTCTTACTGCAATTGATAATGACAGTATATTTTCTCTTTATTTGCTTCCAGGTGTCTCTTGAAAACTTGGACAGTTGTGTGCACTGTACCATTGGCAGTTCAGGAGCTGGTTGACTTCTACTTGTTTTATTTTAAGTTTGGCCAAACTCCCATGGTTCTTTGAGTCGTAGTGCTTTATTGCTGGAAATGTAAATCAGCTCCAGTGTTTTATTTGGAGTTGGTTAATTGACACACACACTTTCTCTCTCTTGTTCTCTCTCTCTCTAGTGGTCATTTAAGGGAAGACTTGTTTGGAGCCAGAAGGTGAAAAATCACATGCACTCATGAAACTCATATTATCAAGAGATAATATTGATGTTAGTGGTCAGCAAATGTGAATTTTAAAGCAGATCTGAAAGAATGAGAGAAATCACTTCTTCTGGTTTCAGACATTCCATTTCTTTCTTAACAAGGCCATCAACTTTCAAATCAGTGAGGTGTGGTCTGTTGTTATCACTCAACAGAGCAAATGCCAACAACAGAGCGAATACTGCAACATTCAGGGAGGTGCTGTGCTCCGTATCTATGACACATTCACATGAGAATTACTCTTGTTCAGTGTCGTTGTGAAGATCTAGGTAGAGCCACTTGTTAGGCATACAAGGCTTGTCTATTGCCAGGTGTTGTTATACACTGTGGATAAAAATGAATCCACACAATGCTTGTCTTCACAGAGTCCAAGTTTTGCAGAAAACCATGTTTCTCTAGGGGTTCTTGTGTATTTCCCACAGTATGACCATTGCCTGATCTCTACAGATCGTTCTAGTACCCCCAGTTTCCTTCAGCGGACTTTGGTTTTCCATGTGCAATGTATCTGTTGATAAAAGAGCAACCCAGTTATTCACTGATCCTGAATTTTAGATCATTCGAGGGGTAGTTATTTTTTTTTTTTTTTAAAGATTTTGTTTATTTATTTAACAGAGACAGCCAGCGAGAGAGGGAACACAAGCAGGGGGAGTGGGAGAGAAAGAAGCAGGCTCCTAGCGGAGGAGCCTGATGTGGGGCTCGATCCCAGAACGCTGGGATCACGCCCTGAGCCGAAGGCAGACGCTTAACGACTGCGCCACCCAGGCGCCCCCGAGGGGTAGTTATTAATGTTTGTCTTCAGGATGGCATTTTTATCTAATGGCCCCCTTCAGAATTTGATAGAATTAAAAGAATAAGAAAATCTAGACTATGGTTCTGGCTTCATCATCTCCTAACTGTGCCATTTTGGACAAGTTGCTTTGGCCTGTGATTCTTTACCTGCATAATGAGGCTGCTTGAAGGAACATTTCTAGTTCAATACTTCATTTCTAGGTCTGATATCTGAAAAGCATATCCCCAGGATTGGGTTAAGCAGAACTAGAATAGTAGACGAATAGAGTGTATGTAATACCCCTGCTGCAAACGTCAACCTGCTACCAAGAATGGTCTCTAGTCATTTGCTAAGTCACCTGTTGTCTCACACGGGGACCATTTTCTGCTGTGCCTTACAGCCTTTTGACTGGAAAGTTGAACTGTGTGAAAGTTGGCACCATACATGGCAGGGGAAGGATTTATCGACCACGGAATACGAAGTGATTAGTCAGGGAGAGATGTAACGTGGCTCTTATGTAGGTTGCAGTGTACCAGGGCAGGCGTGTGTGATCGCCAGTTCTGATATAAATTATTCTTAGTTCAAAGTTGTTAAGATGAACAAATAATTTATTGTTATTCAACTGTAGATACCATGCATAAGAGTAATCAGTGATTACTTCAGTATCAGTACTCCATATCTTTACTAGTTCTCTCATGTCTCCTCACTGATCTGTCATGGCTTTGACTTTGGAATACAACCACTAGCTATCCTTTGTGAAAATACTTTAGGAATGACCTACAGGATGATGGTCCAAAGAAGGCAGTTCAGGGAAAGCCATTCCACTTTGCTTTGACGGCTCTTAGTAGAAACTTGTGCGGCGTCTCTCACGTTGGCATTCTAATTCACCGTTGGCTTCTCTATCTTGTGTACTGGGCTCTGGACTTCTCTGGCTAGGAGTAAGGGCTTACTCATTTTTACGTTCTCAGTGGAGCTTAGTATATAATAAGTACTCAGCGTGTATATGGGTTAAATGAATTAACAAACAAACATTGGTATTGCAATTACTCATCTTAAACTCTCTGTTGAAAAACAAAGTGGAACTTGAACAAGTATTTGTTGTATACCTGCTATATTTACGACACTGCTGCAAATCTGTAACTTGCAGTTAATGAGTATGGTGTGTCATTTTATCCGAAGGCATTGTCACAGTATCATCGGTACCTGTAAAGTAAATGAAAATCAGGATTATTGGCTCCCTACTTTAAAAGAGGTCAAATGCACTTGCGGATTAAATGTATGTGACGCAACTTCCTTGCAGTGATGTGCTCCTTTTTTCCCAAGCCAGCTTCCTTTTTTGAAAGCAGGGAGTGCCCATGATTTATGTTCTGCTCCCTTCCCTGCTCTATGTGGGACATCAAGTAATGAAATAGGTCAGTAGCTCTTTGAGGCACTGGCATTTTCTTGATTTCAAAAGAGAAGATTGGGTGGGACTTGGGGGATATCTGTTATTTTTCAGGTATTTAAGAAATACACCTTTTTAAAAAATTGCACTACTAAGGTATTGTAATAGATTTTAGGAACATATGTTTGGAGCTAACATCTTTGGGATTTAAGAAATACATTTAAATGATAGGACAATACATCAAGAACGGGGGCAGGTAGAGGAAGGCTGAACCTGGAATATTTAATTTGTTCATCAGTCGTGTGTCTGTTATTTTCTCTGTAACTTTACGAAATGGAGAGGGATATTTATAAACACTCTTATAGGGAAAGGTGCTACAAGAAGTCAAAAAGTTATGTTGGTATAGGGCTTTTTACTGATGATGGTTAATTTTATGTGTCAATTTGATTAGGGTACAATGTGCCCAGATATTTGATCAAACACTGCTCTGGGTGTTTCCGAGAGGATGTTTTAAGAGAGATGAACTTTTAAATTGGTGAACTTTGAGTAAAGCAGATTGCTCTCCATAATGTGAGTGGGCCTTGCCTAATCAATTGAAGACAAAGAGACTGGACCCAAAATAAGAGAGAATTCTCCAGTGGACAGTCAACGTCACCTACAATACCAGCTCTTCCTAGTTCTATAGCAGACCATCCTCGGATTCAAACTGGCAGACTGGTTTTCCTGGGTCTCTAACCCGCTGGCTCACCCTGAAAATTTGGACTTGCTAGCCTCCATAATAGTGTGAGTCAATTCTTGATTTCATATATATGTAATTTCATATACATGAAATTATATATATAATACATATGAATATATATGAAATTATATGTATGAATACATATATGATTATATAGGAATATATATGAAATCATATATATATTCCTGATACATATATATTCCTGATATATGTATGAATATATATATATATATATATTATATATATAATGAATATATATATATATATATTCATTCCTGGTTGGTTGAGGTTCTCTGGAGAACCCTGACTAATACATTATTTTACCTTGTCTGTTTTCAACACTCAAAAAGATTGTTTCCATGAGTTCCAACACATATTATGTGAAAAATAGAAAGCCAATAGGAATATAGGAAATAACAGGGAGAGTAAGGAGATTCTGTCTATAAGGTGGATTGGAGGTTAGTGTAGTGTAAAAGGGATCCTAAAACATCCAGAAAGGAAGTATACTTTACAAAGAACAGACAGCATCAACCAAACCTGATGTCATTCAGCCGTTTCCCCCTTTTATTACTTTGTTGAGTTTAAAAATCCCTGACTGAGACCATCTCTGTCATATACGACTATCTGTCCTGCTGTGCAAGTGGCTTAGGAGTCCACTTTCAGCTCATACAATACACCAATTACCTGTCGGCTTTGTCTCAGCGTCCCCATGTGTCCTGAAACATGGTGCTTGTCCCTCCAAGGGAACACAATAAATATGTATTAAATAGATGAACAAATAAATATAGGTTTTGACTTTACCAAGCCATCTTCCAGCCTGAAAGAAAATCCTGCAAATGATCCTGTTATGCTCCCAGCAACGATGGTACTGTTGTCCATTTACATGAGATGAACGTCAGTTGGGGAGCTTAAAATAAACTGCAGTGGCCATTCATTGACTCTTTACGAAGTAACTAACGGGAAGATGATTGGGATTGGTAAAGGTTTGAATGATTCTTTTAAGAACTTCGTGTAAAGAGTTATTTTCCTGACCTCGAAAACATCATTCCATCAGTGTTCGCACTGAGTTTCAGGATGGTCCTGGCTCTGGGAGACCCACTGACAGGGGACGGAGGGGAGAGTGGATGAAGAAGCCGACCTGGAAGACTGGTGGTGTGTTCGCAAAGCTGGTTTGTCCTCTCCTAAGCTATTAATTACATCACGCTTTTGGCTCTTTTACTCTCACTTTTCATTATCTGTTGGCTATAGTGCTTTCTATTGTAGCGTGATCATTTACTCACAAGTTAACAAGATACAGAGAAAGAGAGAGAGGGAGAGAGAGAAAGCATCAGTCACAGAGGAAGCTTGGTCTCATCAACCTGACGTTTCTCATGCCCCAGAGGAGGAGTTTGCCAAATATTCTGACATGGAGTCACACTTAATAGTAATAATTTCCACCTGCTGTCATGCAGTCTCAGTTCTGCATACAGGTGGTGGTTTTATTTTTTTCCATCCAAGACTCTTTGGGCACCCTAGAGACGTTAATTAGGCCCTGGACCTCTTTGAAGTTGATCTTATACCCATACTCGCATGATGAAATGCAGAAGAGGAGAGGTTAATTGAGTAAGACCAAGACCACACAGAAATTCCATGAAAGAGCCAGGAAGGCGATGGCTTCCCGGTCTGGGGCGAAAACAAGGAAACACTGAGAAGAGATGCCTGTTTGCCAGGTGCTTTCAATTCACCTGCAATTTCCATCCCCCATTTCATTTAAAAAGTCAGCTACCCTCTTCCCTCCTTCCCTCAACATCCTACACAAAGGAAACCTCAAGAACTATGGAGTAATTACCATCCGTTTCAGGGTGTGTTACCTTGCAGCTTACAGAGCCCAAACGTTCTCTGGGAACATTTGTCATGGGTGCACCTGACTCTTTTCTCCGCGTGCGGATACGTTCTTGTCCAGATTGCTGTTTCTTTCTATCTCCTTTCTTTCTTTTTTTTTTTTTTTTTTGAATGCTAATCTTCCAGTTATCTTCCCACGATGAAATCCAGGTAGGAGAATATAAAGTTTACTAAAATTACTCAAGGCAAGGGTTTCACTTTCCTCCCACTTAAATTGTGCAGAGATTAGTCACTCGGAGAAAGCAAAAACAGTAGGTCTCTGGGTGAAGAAAAGAAAGGAATGGAGGGTTGAGTCAAAGAGCACGAGGGAAGAGATCTCAATAAAAGTAATATTTTTTGTATTCTTGAGTTTCTGTTACACCCGGCAGTAATGTCTCTTCTCTCCAAACCATGCTGGCAGGGTCACTGAAGGAGGGACTTGGGAAGGAGCCCTGTTCATTGGCCTGCCCATCCCCCCATGCAGCTCCTGGTGGGAGGGAGGGTTTTTTTTTGTTTTTTGGACCCTTAACCAGAAGCCAAGCAGGTGAGGCTGCGTGCAGGGTGCCTAAGATAGGGAGGACTGCCCACGAAAGACGCGTAACTCAGTAAGCATTTGTTGGAAGAGTCACCATTCAAAGCCACGGTTTTGTGAGCACTCAGAAGGGAGCGGTATGGTTTTGTACGCAGGGGAGTGTCAGAGTCTGTATTGCTCTGGGACGTTCCAGGGGAGCGCAGATGAAGCCCACGGTGGGGCAATGAAAAAACCAAGCAGCTGCAAACCGCTTTTAGAGTGGGGGAAGGTTACATGAATAAATAAGACGAAGGAAAAATGGAAGAAAGCAGACCAGACTGAGAACAAAGCCACAAAAGAATTAATTCTTTTTTAATGGAGCAGGAGCAAAACGTGCCATAAACAGATGAAAAGCTTTCCTTCCCAGAGAAAAGCCCTCAGTGATACAGGTACCAGGTTTCCTGGCAAGGGCACAGCTAATATTTATTTGAAAACTGATTTTGATGAGAGGAGCCAACAGAGACCCTAAAATACACCAGGCTCGGAACCGGTGGATCGTTTGGTGCGCCTCTGCCCCAAGCCCCTCCATCCCTCCTCCTGGGAGTTGGAGGCGGCCCCCAGCCTCTCGGGTGCCCCACACCTCCCAGCCTTCTGTGCACACAAAGAGAGGCAAGAGCTGCTGCCCACAGCCACACAACTGCACAGCTGCTTCGGGGAGGACAGAATGCCATGTTGGCTGGAGCTGGAAGAAGTTGCTGCCAATTTCCTCAAAGTTTGCCCTCTCTTTCAAAATTCAGAATAACAGCACACAAACACTCTCAGGTCCTCCTGGCTGCGTTCCCTTTCTGGAGTAATGAGTTGAAATGCACATTATGTTCTCACCTCATCCCGAGTTTCCATGGTGTCGCTGCTGCTTCCCTTCTGGAGAACCCGCTGTGGGCTGCTTGCAAGGGACCTGGTGCCTTTTTCCCTGAGGCGGGAGCTGGGCCACCTCAGGGAGCTCGTGATGGTTGGGAAAGGTCATTGGTTTCCAGTTTGGATCTGCCAAAGGCTTTGACCTGGCCAGCTTTTCTGTGGGAGTGCTCCCAGTCCCCTGGGTTATAAAATAAGGAGAATGATGGTTCCTCTCTCTTCAGAGTCATGGCTAGGGGGTAGTAAAGAGAGAGGGCAGGCGAATGTGAGAGCCTGAAAAGTCCTGCAGAGAGGTTTGGAGTTAATCTAATAAACAATAGGAAGCTATCAGGGTTTGAAACAGCAGTAGGATGTGGGAAAGCAAGATTAGTTAGGTGGGAGGGTGAGTATGGGGAGTCAGTTAAGTTAGGACCAGGGACAGGGTGGTCAGCTATCTGACATTCCAGGTATGTGGTCATGAGGGCTGGATTTTGGCTGTGGGTCTGGCCATGGAAGACGAGGAGGAGTCAGCAGAGTTTGGTCCAGCGGTAGCGTATTCTCAAAGTTTGGTCCCTTGGCCCTACCCCAGTCTGCTGAGTCAGAAACTCTAGGGTGGGGCCCAGCCATCTGTGTTTTAACAAGCCTTCCTGATGGTTCCAATGCGAGCTAAAGTTTGAGAATCATTGCTGTATAGGCTGGGCAGATCATAAACACAGGGGTTGGGAGAACTTGGGCTCTACTGATTCTGAATGATGGTTAAATGGCATTAAATAAAACATCACTTAATCTTCAGGGATCTGAGTCTCTCTCTCTCTCTCTCTCTTTTATTTTTTAGAGAGGGAGAGAGATGGGGAGAGAGCATCTTAAGCAGGCTTCATGCTTAGCTCAGAGCCCGACACAGGACTCGATCTCACAACCCTGAGATCATGACCTGAGCTGAAATCAAGAGTCGGACACTTAACTGGCTGAGCCACCAGATGCCCCAGGGATCTGAATCTCTTATCTCTAAAACGTCGTGCATCAGCCAGGAGTTGTGTTTGGCTACATGTAAAAGAAAGCCCCAACTAACTGTGGGTTAAACACTGAAGGCATTACTGTCTCACATAAGAGGAGGCTGGAGTTAGATCATCCAGTGCTGGGACGGCGAATCTACAGAGTCATGGGGACACAGACCCTTCTCTCCTTTGCTCTGCTGTCCTCTGTACTAGTGTATCAGTTTCCTGTAGCTGCTGTAACAAATTACTGCAAACCCCGGAGCTCAAAACAGCACGAATGTATTTATCTAACAGTTCTGGGGGTCAGGATTTCAAAGCCTCATGGGGCTACAATCAGGCGGTCAGCAGGGCTGTGGTCCTTCAGGACGCTCCAAGGGCAGATCTGTTTCCTTGCCTTTTGCAGCTTGCAGAGGCTGCTCACACTCCTTGGCTCATGGCCTCCCGCTCCATCCTCCAAAGCCAGCAGCGTCATCCTTCCTCAGCCATCTCTCAGGTTTTCTTCTGTTTCTCACTTCTCCTTTTAAGGATTCTTGCGATTATCGGGGACTATTTGGGTAATTCACGACAACCTCTCCTTTGAGGTCCGTTGATCAGTAACTTTGATCCCATCTGCAACCTTGATTCCTCTTTGCCACAACACATCACTTATTTATAGTTCCAGGGATTTGGACATGGACATCTTTGTCAGGGGTGTCATTTTACCTTTCATCATCAAGTTCTGCTCATGGTCGTAAATTGCCACTGCAATTTCTACCGTCATGCCAGATTTCCAGGCAGCAGGAAAGAGGAAGTGGGCAGGACAGAAGAGATGCTTGCCAGCAGAGCTAGCTCCTGTAGAACACCTCTGCCAACCTCACCTTAGCCAGAACTTAGTCATATGGGCACACCTACCTTTGAGGGAGGCTGAGAAATGTGGTCTTTTTTCCCTAGTGGCAAAGTGCCCCACTAAAATCAAGATTCCGTATCTACAGAAGGAGGGGGAATAACTAGTGAGTAGGTAACTAGCAGCTTCTGCCACATAGAGACAGAGGGAGGGAGTATCTGGATTTTCTCTTAAGTTCCTTCCTCCTCTAAGGATTACAGGACCCTCTAGAGCTAAGGAATGACGGTTTTTTTTTTTTTTTTAAGAGTTTTTATTTGTTGGGGCGCCTGGGTGGCACAGCGGTTAAGCGTCTGCCTTCGGCTCAGGGCGTGATCCTGGCGGTATAGGATCGAGCCCCACATCAGGCTCTTCTGCTATGAGCCTGCTTCTTCCTCTCCCACTCCCCCTGCTTGTGTACCCTCTCTCGCTGGCTGTCTCTATCTCTGTCGAATAAATAAATAAAATCTTTAAAAAAAAAAAAGAGTTTTTATTTGTTTATTTGAGAGAGTGAGATAGAAAGAGAGAGAGAGTGCACTAGTGGAGGGAGGGGCAGAGGGAGAAGGACAAGGACAAGGAGAGGGACAGGCAGACTCCTTGTCAAGCTCAGAGCCCAATGAGGGGCCCAATTCCAGGACCCTGAGATCATGACCTGAGCCGAAGTCAGATGCTTAACCGACTGAGCCACCCAGGCATCCCAGGCATGACAGTGTTAAGTTGAGAAATGTGACACTAGAGTAGAAGACAGAAGGAAGTCCTTGTTTGACATTTTCTTCTGTTCTTCAGGGGCAATTGCATACATTTATATATTATTGAGCATCTTTAAGGAGCCAGACACATTACATACATTTGTCCTTACATACGAGCTATGCGAAAAGGAACTTTATGGTGGCTCATTCCTCTTTTAGCCCTACAGAAAAGTGTTTCCATTTTTGAGCAAATAAATTGCCATTTTTGATTGCAACTAAAGGTGGGACTAGAGATTTACCCTAGGGAATGTGTCACCTCTCCTTTCCAGAGGTATCGGTGCATTTGTAACAGTACCCTACCCTCCTGACCAGGCCACATGCAGATGACTAATATGATATCTTTTAACAATCCTTTTCTCAAGCATAGAGACCCTGTCTTGTTCAACAGTGTTTGGTATAAGCCTGTGCGCAGGGAATAAGCAAGTTTGCAATACTTTTCTTTAAGAAAATGAACAAATGAACGTTATATGGCAGTCCACTGATCTATTACTGTTATGTGGCTTTGATTTTGAACAAGCTATTCTACGAGCTTTATTTAAACATTTTAAAGCATTCTCTACCGATTTGGTGAAGAATCTACGAATTTGTCTTCAGACTCTATTTTGGAAGATATTTACACTGTCAATATATTTCTCATTTGGGGCATGAAACTGTTTACGTCTTTCCTTATGGTTTAGCTAAGAGTATGGGACAAAGTCTACCAGGCTACCCGGGCGGCTGCCAACAGAGATCCTGTTTGCCATTTCTTTCTAGAAGCGGGGCCTTCTTGCCTGACGTGACTGCTCCTGGAGCCAGGGGGTTGTTATTAGAGAAGCGGTTGTACTTTATGATGGGAACGTATGGATGGCAGGGAAGGGAAGCCTTCCACAGGAATGGTCTAATATAAACAACAATAACCATAATAATAATCTGGGCTTTTATGGGAGCTTTCATCGAGGAACCAAAAACACATTATGAGCATTAACTCATTAATCTTCACAGCGCCCCTGTGAGGGAGAATTAAGTGTAAGTAATCATAATTATTACTGTCATTATCCTTCAAACAATTCCCAGATGTGCTGTGGCTGAACTGGCGTACTTCGGGCATTTTTTTTTTTTTTTAATAGAGACCCTAGACTTGGCAGGAATTCATCTCTCTCTCTCTCCCCCCATTCTCTTTCTCTCTTTTTTCTTATTCACTCTGACTTACCAAATAAATATGGATTTTTTAAATTTGTGGGACCCCTGGAAGAAATGGGTGGGAAATAATTTCCAGTCCACAGTGGTCCCCTTGGCTTTGCTCTTGCCATTGGAAAAAAAACCCTAGGTGTTTGCAGTGGACCCAGACCCAGGCCTCTGGAGCTGATCACAGATTTCATTTTTAAACTATGTATGCATATGTTTGTGATTTCAGCCTTATCTCTTCAGGTAAAGGCTTGAGAAGTTTCATTTTACATGTAGCATCCTGTTTCTTCTCAACCATTTAAATGAGAACAGTGTCCTGAGCACCAAGCACAAGAAGCTTCAGCTCAATTGGCAGCGTCCTCTGCATGTGACGACAAGCCCTGCCTCTACCCCACAGGTGCAGTCCTACCTGTGCACTCATGCAACCACTCGGTTCTTGGGGAAACAACACACCTCAGCGTTCCAGAATAATCGTAAGAGACATAGGAGACCTCAGAGAAAGAGCACTCGATTAATTTCAGGGTGAAAATGGATAAATGGGTAAATCTGCTGATGAGAAATGCCAAATGGATACAAGGATGCACACATTGTTTTGTAGCTTCTGTATATTTTTAAACTGTGTGCTTGTTTTATGATTACGTAAGTAGTGTGCTCGATGGAAAAGTTGGAAAATGTTGGAAAGTCTAAAGAACAAAGAAGCTGCCTATGAACCCAGTGGTGAGAGTTAAGTATTGTAACATTTTGCCATATTTCCTTAGATTCCTTTGTTGTTGATGGGAAAGCAGGAGGACACTGATGCTTTACCTTGTTCTTTGGTTTCTGGAATTGGATAAAACATGGGATGTATTTATGGAAGTTTGGATACTTAGCTCTGGAACCCAGAAGATGTCATGTTTAGCACCGGGAGGGCTGAAGTCAATGAACACAAGGCCGCAGAGTTGTGATAGGGTCCAAGCCCGTATGTGGTGTGTGGTCGGCACTGCCTACCTGGGCAGTCTCCTCCTACTCCCCCAGGGGCTCCCGAAGCTCCCCCAGTTCCCCTCTTCCTTTTGTTCCTTGAATAAACCAAGCTTGTTCCAGCCACTGGGACTTGAAATTTGCCATTCCTACTTTCTGGAATATTCTTCCTCCAGGTCCTTTAGGCCTTTGTGTTCACATGGCTGACTCCTTCCCATTACTCGGGACTTGACTTATATGTCACCGTCATCCCTGCACATGGCATCCAATGTGGCTGTTCTCTTCTCTGGTCACCCTCTCTGACATTTCTCACTTTGATTTCCTTCTCTGAATGTGTAATATTCTTAATTTTTTATGATTACTATTTTTCCTTATATACTTTTCATTGTCAGTCTTGCCCTCCTTGCAAGCTCCATGCGGGTGGGGATCTTGACTGTGGTGGTGTTCTCTCTGGCCTCTGAGTCTAGAACAGGGTCTGACACACAGCGGGTGCATAATAAAAACTATTGCATTTGCATAAAGAGAAGGCTCGAGAAGACGTGGGAGAGATGTCCAAAGAGATCTCTGAAGGTAGAGGTGAACATTTGCATCAGAATACGAAAGCTGCATGGCAGGAAAAGAAAAGAAAATGCAAGAGATCCAGTTAGCAGATACTAATAACAGCCTCGGAAGGGAGAAAAAGAGGTCCCATTTTTAAGGGAGAAAAATAAAAGTAGTGAAGGTCCAATATATTTGTGGGAGCTTGTAGGTGAGGCTAAAAGAAAGAGATGACATGTTGGAAACATACCTTGGAACTCTCACTCTAATTCAGATTTGGAAATGTTGACAACTTAGGAAACATATATGTCGGACAGGTGGGAATGGGATCATTAGAACAAGGGCAAAATACAGATGAGCAAGGGAGAAAAAAGAGGTCAAATTACTGAGCAGCCTTGATGGGGACGAAATGACGTAGTGCTTTAGATGTTTAGAACTTTGAGGGAGATAAGGAGCGATGAAGAGAAGGATTTTGATGAGGAGAAAAGTAAGGGAAGGGTGAGAACCCTTGCCTTGAAAAGACAGTTTTCCCTTTGAAGATAGTGACAAGATCTTGGGTAAAGATGGAGAAGCAGAGAGGTGGATAAGGACGATATTAAAGGTCTCAAGCAGAAAGAGTCATCTTGGGCTGTAGGCGTAGGATTCCATCAGAGAAGCTATGTAGCAAGGAGAATGGCAGAATTAAAGAGAGAAGTTCATGGAGGTTAGTAATTATAGGACAAACTGGAGGAGATAAATATCTTCTCTGTATATTACATCATCGTTAAATCTCAATAATTTAAAATATAATTAACCTTTAATAACGCCTTAGATTTAATAATAGAGTTATTGCATGGGAATTGTCTACAAATCATTATACACCCATTTGTTCAGGTTTACCATCCTGGTGATAAAGCTCGGGCAGTGTGGCGCGGAGTCTAGAGTGTGCCTGTTAAGTGTCTCACGCAATGTAATTGATCGTAAAATCCACCTCGAATCACACCAAAGAAAGAACATTTTACAACAAAGTAATTAAAAAATGAGAATTTCTCTTTCAGTTGTCATCTCCTAATTTTTCTCCTTCTTCCCTCTGAATATCTAGTAGGAAAACCCCGAAGTTTTACTACTTCAGCAATTATAAAATGGGGTCTGTTGTAGTAATCCTGTTCTGTCTCCGGAACCCAGAATACTGGGTTACAATTTATCAAGAAGACAAAAAACGTTCACCTTAAACGGCAACGCTCAATTTCTTGGCATTTTCTTAGATTTTGGAGGGACTAGACGGGGGCTCCCCAAATATCAAAATAATCCCCTTTCCCAAATGTGTTTTTGACTCAGTACCTACACATTCAAAGGTATATTTAGGTGGCAATACGAGCAGATCTAAACTCTTCTTCTCTGTTGCCATTTATTTATTTATTTGTTTATTTTAGAGAGACAGCAGGCGGAGAAGCAGAGGGAGAGGGACAAGCAGACTCCACACTGAGCCCAGAGCCAGATGTGGGGCTCAATTCCACCACCCTGAGATCATGTCCTGAGCCAAAATCAACAGTTGGAGATTTAACTGACTGAGCCACCCAGGCGCCCCCCCCAATTATCATATTTTTAAAAATCCCGCATCTTTGCCTCCACTTGTGATGGGTTAAAATGTTTCTATATTCACTGCACAAACAAAATGGCCAAGCAGAGAGAGCTTTAAAGACTGGGAAAGGATGAAGGGTGCTTGTATAAATGGTGATGTGCTGATTAATTTCTCTTCAGAAGGCTTTGATATGTTATTACAAGCATTCAAGTCAGAACTGAAACATAAAATCTCAACTATCTAGGATCTGGATAGAATGGCAAAAAGTCATATTCTTACTCTATGCATCGGGGAAATTCTGGAACAATTGAGATCTTAACATATGCAGTTCAAATACGAATATAAGCTCCACTGGTTGAATGACTACGTGGCCTGTTCAGTCTTAAATTCCCAAAGCCTGAAATACTTGGTATATGGTGGGTATTCTATAATCACTTCACAAATAAATCAATAAAGAACAACAGTCTTAGGATTTGCTTTGTGACCCACAGAAGCGAAGTGTAATAATCTGGCTGAGACACATTCTTGTCACCAACAAATACGTATTGAACAACACAAGTTTGGATTGACCTCTCTTTCTCTGTCACTCTTAATCACACATGCATGAACACCTCAGGATAAACCACCACCAAAAACTGAAACAACTAAACCTAACAACACAAGATTCCCTCTTAATGCTTGCAGTCATCCCAGTCCTTACTCCTGTTCTAGACTATTTTCACATCTCTCCTTTCTTCTAACCCCAGTTCTCTTCGCAAACCCCACCCTCGTTCTCGTGGTGACTGTATCTAATCCTGGAAATAGGGGACGTTCACAGAAGTTCACCTCCTCACCACCTGCCTGGATCCTTAGTCCTGTGCTTTTCTTTCACATCTGCTAGCAGTTTCAAGAGGAGGCCTGGATCCCTTGGGATCCATGATACCGTTTCAGGAGGTCTATGAGGTCAAAATTATTTTCATGATAGCCTAGAACATTTTCACCTCCACTCTCTTTCTCCCACCAGTGCAGAGTGGAGGTTCCCAGAAGCTACACAACGTGTGATGATGTCATCACTCTGGTGGCTAAAGCAATGTAAGCTTGAGCGCTCTTGTGTTCTAAACATTCCCCACGCCTGATTTCTAATAGGCGAATGTTGGTAAGTAGAGCCCATATCATCAAAGGCACACTGGGGTCTTCATGAACGTTTAGAAGTGTAAAGGGGCCCCGAGACCCAAACGTTTGAGAATTGTTGCTATAGAGGAACTAACTACCTTTGCTCTTGTCTAACCAGACCCACTGTGTCCGTTTCTTTGCCTCCACCTTTCCTTAAAGGCTGCTCTAGTCAAGACGCCCCATTACCTCCATGCCTGCCCATCATCCCTCCCCCCTCCTTGACAGACTTCACTCTGTCACTTAGCTTTCAGGACACCGCATTGGTTTTTCTTCTTTCTCACTATTGCTCCTTCCTGTTCTCCTTGGATGGCTTCCCCTTTTCACCCCAAACTTTTAGCCGTGGTATGTCCCAGAGATCATTCCTTCGTCCCCTTTTCTTCTCTGTCCACACTCCCTCCATAGGCATCTCAGGCAGTCACATGGTTTTAAATATAATGTAAATGCTAACGACACCCACATTTATGTGTCCCACACAGACCTCTCTTCTGAACTTCAGATTCAGGTTCAACTACCAATTCGACTTCTTCCCGTGGATGTGTGTAGAGACATCTGAAGTGTAACATTTCCTTAACTAAACTTCTAGTCATTCCCCCAACCGCCACCCAGACTGAATCTTCTCAACACAATAAGCTGTTGGTCCTTTCAATTACTCAAGTCAAAATGCTTATTTATTCTTGGCTCCCCTCTGTCTGCGCACACAATGGTTGATATGTGACATCATCCTACTGTGAAAACCTATTCAGAATCCATGCACCTCTCACTCCCCCAGTGTAACATCCTGGTCTATGTCCTCTTTACCTGTTGCTTGATTTACTGTAATAGTCTTCTAACTTGTCTTCCTGCTTCCAGTTTTGCTCCCTAGAGTCCATTCTCAAGACAGTAGTGATCTTTTCAACATATCATCCAGGTCATGTCATTTCTCTGGTCCACATAGCTCCCCACGTCCCTCAGAGTGGAAAGTAGAAACCTCTATGCTGGTCTATAAGACTCTACAAGATCCAGCCCCAACCTCCTTACCTGCTTGTCTTCATCTCCTCCTCAACCTCTCACACTCTGCTCTAGCCAATCAGGTGTTCCTGGGATTCCTCAAACATGCCAAGCATGCTTCTGTCTCAGGGCCTTTGCACTAGCTGTTCTGTCTGCTTAGGAGATTTAAAACATTCTCCCTTAGATATCGGCATTGTCCGATATCTCCGTCTTATGTCATCTTCTCAATGAGGTCTGGCCTGAATCCCCTGCTTAAACTTAGAACTCCCTTTCCCCAACACATCCTCTGACTATCTCAATCCCCTGTACTCCAGAGTACTTGACATCTTCTAAAACACCATATTCTAATTTATTCACTAGCTTTATCATTTATTACTTGAATGTGTACTCCTTGAAGAGTATTTTTGTATCTGTAGTTGGGTGCTCTATCCCATTTGCCTAGAATGGTCCCTGACACCTACTAAGTACTTAGTACTAAGTACTTATTCAAAATATTTTTTTTGAATAAATGTATGATAACCGACCTCTTGAGGGTAACTAAACAAATTCATTTATCAAACTGTGTACATGTTGAGAATAACTATGGGTATGTGAGAAATACTTAAGTACTAATACTATATTTACATGACCAGTTCCAGCCACTGGTCAATGAAGGCACATGTAAACTTACCTTGAGAAAATAATTATAAAAAATTCAAGCTGATGTGACTATTTCAAAGAGACCGAATCTTTCATTTATAGATAAAAATAAACATAAAAACAGGCAACTTAATAGTGTAGAATACATGGGTTTAGACCAATAATAAAATGAATCTTTTGAACCTGTTGACCATGACTTCAGAGCTGAACTAGGTATTTGCACAGGTTGCTTCTAAAGGTTCTATTTTCTGTCCTCAAACCATTTTGAAAATATTGCATTTGATCTAAAAAAGCTGGATTCACAGACACAAAGAGTAGACTGTTGGTTGCCAGAGACTGGAGGAGAAGGGAAATGAAGAGATGCTTGTCAAAGGGTATGAAATTGTTGTTGGAGGATGAATAAGTTCTGGAGACCCAATGTACAGCATGGTGACTATAGTCAACAATGTACCGTATCCTGGAAAGTTGTTAAGAGAGAGATCTTTAATGTTCTCACCACACACACACACAAATGGTAATTATGTGAGGTGATGGTAGTGTTAGCTTACCCTATTGTGGCGATCGTTTCATAATAAATATGTGTATCAAATCATCATGTCATAACCTTACATGTACACAATGGCATATGTCAAGTATATCTCAATAAAAGTAGAGAAAAAGGGAAAATATTGCACTTGAGAAAATATGAGAATCTGTGTTTTGATTTTTAATGCTTGGGAGAAATGATTAACCTTTAGGAAATAACTTTAAAGTTGTTTTTAAAGGTACCAGGCATTTTGAAAATTGAAAATGCCCCTTCTATTAAAAAAAGGAAACTTTTGACACACTGTCACTATGGGTGAAGTCTGCTTTAAATAAGATGAATATGAAATATGAAGTCTGCACTGAAAAAGATAAATAAAAAAGATTTATTTATTTGTTTGAGAGAAAGAGAGGGAGAAAGAGAGAGAATATGTGAGTGGTGGAAGAGGCAGAGGAAGAGGGAGAAACTCCCGAGCAGACTCCCAGCTGAGTGCAGAGCCCCATGCTGGGCTCAATTTCCTGACCCTGAGATTAAGACCTGAGCCGAAACCAAGAGTCAGACAGACACTCAACTGACTGAGGCACCCAGGCGTCCCAATATCTGCACTTCAGGTTAGTTCAATAGTGTGATCTGGCATCTTTATTAATTTGGAATAACCTTTATGTTTAGCAGTTAAACCATTAGTGTGTGTGTGCGTGCATGTGTGTGTATCGTACTTTGTCCAGAAAGAATTTTAGGTGCCACACTCTTATTGAATATTTTTTAGGGCATTTTGATACATAGTATATTCAATAAGTAAGACTAATAAGTTTATAAAGTAATTCTTATTGTGATTTAAGATCTTGTGAGGCACCTTCACTCGGGTTCTCCATTGGTACTTGTCCCTCGGATGCAGGTGGAGATTTGGAAGCTTACATATCACCAATTTTGTCTGTCCATCAGCTAGACGTTTTCCCTGTTGAATCGCACAAGGTGGTTTTATGCCAGAAAACCACGGACTTTCTTATGTATTGAGGCATGCCCATTGGCTTTCAAATCCGGGGAAGTTTTACTGAATCTGTTCTTCAAGGTTACTTATCAGTTTCCACCTACTGGTGAGTTAATGTAAAACTAATCTGTTTTTTGAACCAAATATGAACAGAAAATAAGAAAGGAAAATGTCATGGCAGGGGGTTCATCATCCTTTTTGCTGAGTGGCTTCAAAAAAAGTATTTATTACTTTTAAATAACCTCAGGTGTTGAGAAAACCATAAAGCTAATTATACGCTAACCTTCTTCAGGCAACGGAGTTCAACTAATTGTGGTAATGTGGTCAATTTTGGGTTATTCTCACCATGTGAAAATCTATTTTAAAAGCCTGGTAGATATCATCACTTGCTTACCACCATCTCCATACTCTTTGCCCCTATATGAAGCCTCCAATGCCAGTAGGACCTGTTAAAGGTAAAGTCTTTTAAATCCAAACAAATAATCACCATCCTGGCCCCTGGAGAAGAAAGCTCAAAGAAGCATAAGTAGCAATTTTTGTATGAGGGTAAAAAAGCAAACGAAACCACAAGGTACAATGGAAATCCCCCTGGGTTGAGCACTGGGCACCCTCTTTTCAGATAGCCATGAGGTCTTGGGCAAGGCGCCTCATTTCTCTGAGCCCGATTTTCATAATATTGGGGTTAGACCAGGTCATTTCTTTATTCTCTTGCATCTGTGTGATTTCTTTTCTCAAACCTGCTTCTCAGGTGTCGCCTTTTCTCTGTGGACATGGCTCTCTCTCAGCTCCCCTGGCTGGCCCAGTTTTGGAGTGCGGGCCTCTACTGACCTCACTCTGTTTGCTCCTGACTCTCCTCATTATACCTCATTACCTATTCTCTCTGTTCTGCTTCGTGGAAGGACAGGGAATTTGATGTTTGTTCTGGGTCACAGCCCAACTTCCTTAAGCGACTCCCTTCCTTCTTCAGAGATAAGGGAGAGCCAGTTGTGTGAATCAGTTCTGCCACTGGTGATGGATTTCTTAGTCAGTTCTAGAAGCTGTAGAATCAAATCGGATGACAGATGTCAACAAGTCGAACCACTCATCCTATATGTGAATCATATTCCTATGATTCCATATTCCATAATCTCTCTATCTCTCAAGCTTTGGTGATCCTGTTAGCAACCTGGCTTGCCCTTCCCACTTCAGCGTCTCACTAACTCCTCACCGTCTGGGGTTCAGGACTTCCCAGGAAGCCTTCCGTCTCATTTCCCGCTGCTCTTCTCATCCTTTAACTTCGAGCTGCAGTCCTGACCATCTTTGTGTTCTCTGAATGCCTCATCTAGGTCCCTATTATCTCAACTTACCACACCAAATTCTTCAATTCTTTTTGTATGCTCATTCATATCTAGTTCATCCTATTACCAGCGCTTGGCAAAATGCTTAAGCACTTAATTTATCTTTGTTGAGTAATTATTATTTAATACAATATACAATTCAGCATCAGTGTGGATACCTCTAGTGACTTGAGTTCTCTTCTTGAGTCCATACAGCACAAAGAGAATCCCTTCTGCACATGGCAGTTGGAAAGAAATTTTAAGACACTGTCAGATATTCCTGGAGTTGGGCCAAACATCCTCACTTCCTTTTAACCATACTTTGTCAGAGTTTAAACTCTCTTTACCTCTTAATAACTCGAACACACTGGTATATGGTCCCTGAGCAATTTAGGGTAGGGGTGGAAGGGCATTTGATGCATCACTGGATGTGAATGAACGATTTTGGTCCTGTTAACTCAGTAGCCTTCCAGAATATTCACTGTATTGCGAGGATTAAATACAATCGTGCATGTGCATAGTACGCTGCCTAGGACAAAGTCTGTGGCCCATAAATATTAATCACGATCATATGTCCATGATACCTGAGCAGACACCAACTTTCAAGTTGGTGGGCTCTTGTAAAGTCTTCCGATGGTTCTCTTTCCAGCTTTTGAATCAACAGAACTTTGGATCAACTCACGGTAATTAGAGATACTAAGTTCTGACATAGTTTATTCTCCAAAGTAAATTTCACATGTGAACTTATACGTATGAATAACATGAATACATGTTCTAAAATGAGCTTTTCCCTCCCACAGCTGTGATGGGTGCAAGACTTCCGATGATCTTCTCATTCGCCCTCTGCTTGTACCAAAGGACACACAGCTTTGCAATGTTTGCTGGGATTGCTGATTCAGTTTGTGGGCGCCGAACAAAAGACATTTGCCTCTAAAAAGGTAGCTGCATTCTGGTTGCAGTCTTCTTGGCTCTGCTCTCACCAGTGGAGCCAACTGGCTCAGTCAGAAACTTTTGGGCGCAGATTAACTTTTGCTCCATAACAATGCAATTCCGTATTCAACTTAAAACTATTATTTATTGTTCTCACTTCACAACTGCTATAAGAAAACCTCAGAGGGTGAATGAGTTTGAAAGGGACCCTCAAATAAAATGCTGAGGCTTTGGAAATGATAATCGTGTGAGTTTGTCAGCAATGCAACGAAAGCAAACAACCAGGAGAGGATGATAGCAGAGGAAGGAAAGGCCTTTCCCCAGAGGAGAAGACGGCTCATGTCTTACAGAGAAACAGTGAAGGCCGGACCAAGTCTGAGGAAAAGGCCAAAGCTCTGTGGTTAAGAGAAGATACATGTGAACAACTTACAGGAACCTCGAGAGAAAGGCAAGGTAAGTTAATGTACTCGATGGCAGGAGGGAAGTAGACAAAGTTAACCTTGACGCTGGTCCTTTTAAGGGAAGAGGCCCCACAGCAAGGCCACGATGACCTAGCTTGCTCCTGAGCGAGTACATGGTCTAGAAACACAAAAGAAAGGACGAAGGGACAGAAAGTAGCATAGGGAGTTGACACGGAAGAGCAGAAATAAGAGAAATGCTGAACTTGGGCTGAGTAGCTTGTAGTGAAAATTCATTTGTAAGTTTTAAAAAGTTCTTACTGAGAAGCTATCAGCCCTGCCCTCAATTTTCTGCAAGGATTTGTGGCATTGCTGTAGGTAAGTGGGGAGAAGTGTTTACTGAAATGTTTAAAGCCGTGGAAGTTTGAATCTCGCATAATTCAATTAAAATGTGTATTTTAGTGATAACCGAAACAGAAAAAAAATACAAAGAAAACATGAGGAAGGGTGTGGGGGAATTAAGGACTTCGTGCCCACAGTGAGTGGATTTGTTAGGTAATAAGTAGGGTGTTGATGCCGATACCCTGTTTTTGGCGGGTCTCTTCTTGAGTGGCCACCTGCCATTAACCTCGTATCATTACGAAGAACCAATCATCCAAGGAAGGGCAAACATGGCGCCATCTCACCACACTGGCCAAAGGAAATAGTCTATGTCAGGAAATGCTTTGGTTCTAATAATGGCTGGTGAAGAGTGAGTTTTAGTGGCTAACTTCAGGCAGCCCCATATTGTGCTTCCCGGGGATTAGCAATTTCTCTCTCTAGTTTGTAGCCTTCTTGATCTTTCCCATTTTCCTGCTGTTGGGCTCCTTCAATGCAGCTCTAACTTGAAAGCTTTTTTGCTTGTTTCCACTAGTAAACTGTCACCCCTAACAGGGTAACACTGAGACCCCGAGATCTGAAGAATCAGATTTGAAGAGCAGGGTTTCCTACCATCTAGATTGTTATTCCCAGAAAGTAATTGATTACATGGTAAAGCAATCTTTACCAAAGCTCTTGGGTTTCATTTGGCAACTAAAACCCCAGGAGGATGTGAACCTACTGAACAATTGTGGGGTCCAGCAGCTTCCCACGATGGGCAACATTTAGTGTCAAGTACAATCACATCGACCCCCTCCCTCTTCTTATCCATCTTTAAATTGGATTTATAATGGTATGGGTCTTATGAAGTTCTGGGAGTATTTGAAAAGCTCTTTGAAGATAAGAGAATTCTTTTAATTAAAATGAAGATATCATCATCTCCAATTATGTCCCTTTGATCTGTGTGGACCAGTGCATGCTGGGACTTGTAGTTTCTGGCAGTTGCTTCTGTCTCTTTCACAAGCCAACAGGAGTCCTCTAGCTTCTGGCAAAGACTGAGGCAGATGACAATCCGTTCTAATATGTAATGGTCAACCAATGAACCATTTGGCAGATTTAAAAAATGTTTCTTTTAGTCATTACTTATCTTGTTTTTGTATTATGTCGAGTGGGCGGATGGTGAAAGAACCTAAAAATTAAGACTGTTGTCAAAGAAATTATTTACATCAGCATAGGTGACAATTAGTTTGTGAACCTACCTTCTTCTCTACCCTTCTGCCAATGTTCGGCTTCTCAAAAACAATTATACTCTGCATTCATGGGAATGTGTGAAGAAACTGTCTCTTGAAGGGGAGAACAATGAAAAGAAGAATATTTTTTATGAAAAAGAACACAGTGGAAAAGAGAATCAGTGATTTGTTCTGTCTGTAATTTAACTGTGAAGGTGAAGTAAAGGAAAACCATATCGGATAAAGTAGAAATTTTATTCAGTGAATAAGATTTTGGAGAAAGGCACTCAACTTCTTGAGCTCATCTTTCTAACTACTGGGGATGGTATTCATAATCTCTTCAGCTTAAGAATTTGGTTCGGTTCTTACTCTGTTGCAAAACGATGCCATTTATTTCTTAATATTTTACTACTTAATGCCTAATAAAAGATCTAAGTGAGGATTCTGAGTCGTGTCTAGGGGGCCACTGCCCCACCAAGGAAGGAGAGATGTCCCGCCAGCGAGGGAGTCGTGAGAAGACATAGAACCAAAGAGAAGAGGACTGGACCTTCCTTCCTAGGCCTTAATGCCATGCCGCGTTTGGACACTGTGTTTTAATGGATTTGTCTCTCTAGTCACCAAAAATTCTCCGCCAAAAAAGAGCAGCAATTTGAGATCCTGCGTAACCTGAATCTTGCCGTGGAAACAATAGATTTCCCTAGGGGCTTGAAAGATCATCTCGTTTAATTCCTTCACTTTTCAGAGGAAAGAACCATGTGCTTGGAATCACAATGTTTGCGGCTGAGCCCGAGTCTGAGGGGCAGGTCTTGTCAGGCCTGCCCTCAGCCCCAGTCGCCTTACTTGGGCAGTGTGGACACTCCGGTGTCGCTGTATGTGTGGGCCCTGGGGTTATGCACGTTGTGTAATTGGGACTATGGAGGGACACCTTCTTCTAGGAACACAAGAAGCTGGGAGCAGGCCTCCTGCTTGGCCAGAGTCTCACTGAGAGGTTAGCTGTACCGCTTGGCAGGCAGAGAATATGGCCTAGAAGTGAGCAGACATTTAGAACAGACACAATTTAATTCCATGGTTTCAAGGTGGGTGAGAAGCAGAGAGAGGAGTTTGTAGAGTTGCCTAGCAAGAGAGTCCATACCTCAAAACTCATGGAAATACTGGCCACCCCCTTGAATGCATTTCAGTGGAGAGGGTATTTCTGAGAAAAATTCCAAAAATGGATTGGCCCCCTATTTTAAGATTTATTTCTGTTGTGTATCATAGAATGCTTTTGAATCAAGTTCTAGAACTTGCCTGAGTGAAAAACTGACCGTAAGTTTTCAGTCAACAGATAGATAATTATGATACAATTATGTGTATACTCTCTGCCCTCAGTCCTGTTTCTGTAAATTAAAAATAATTTAAAGGCCCAAACCAGGATTTTAAAGATTCTGCATAAGGAGTCAGTCCAAAGTAGGACGGATTGAAGAAGATTAAGGAATGCGAAAGACTTTTCTCTATAGGGAAAATTCTCAGACAGTCTCTGCCTGAAGACAGAGTAGTGTTTTGACAGAAAATGGACCTTTTCATTCTGAAAGGTACAAGGGCCATTTTTTGCTCTAAAGATCAGTATTAAAACAATACCTAACACTTATTGGGCGCTCACTAGCTCCCAGGCACTGAGCCTCACGGGTAGTATTATCTCATTTAACCCCCAGAAGGACAGTAGAAGCCATGTATAATGATCATTGCTAGTTTGCCAAGGGGCGAACGCGCTTAGAGCACTTAGGTGACCAACACCAAGGTACCGCCCCTAAGCTGGTGGGGGTAGTTGGGTTTGAACTCAGGCAGCCTGACTTTAGAGCTTGTCCCCCAAAAAAACAAAAACAAAAAAACTTTCTGACAGAAGTTTCTTAAACCTTTGAACTGGCAGCCATGTGGCAGTGTTCAATGGAACTCTGTCGTGATGAAATCATTCTCGGTCTAAACTGCCCAACAGGGTAACAAGTGGCCAGTTGTGGCTTTTGAATACAAGCCCTCAAAATGTGGCTAGTACACCGAGGAACTGGGTTTAAAATTTTTAAGCTTATTTTCATTAATTTAAATATAGGGGCTCCTGGGTAGCTCAGTCGTTAAGCGTCTGCCTTCGGCTCAGGGCGTGATCCTGGAGTTCTGGGATCGAGCCCCACGTCAGGCTCTCCTGCTGGGAGCCTGCTTCTTCCTCTCCCACTCCTCCTGCTTGTGTTCCCTCTCTCACTGGCTGTCTCTCTCTCTGTCAAATGAATAAATAAAATCTTTTAAAAAAATTTAAATATAAATATAAATGCGCATGTGTGGCTAGGGGCTACCATATTGAATAGCACTGCAAACAGTGAAGTCTCCTGTTGGTTCTGGATGATTTTATCTCTGATTGTTTGCCTGTATGAGCTTATGCAGTCAAATACACCAAAGTTAAGGCCAAAAAATAAAGGGGGGGGGGAGGAAAGGAGGAAAAAAAGGAAAGAGAGAGAGGGAGGGAGGAAGGAAGAAAGGAAGGAAGGGTGGAAGGGAAGGGAGCATATTTACCTTGACATTAGCACTTTGGTCTGCTGGGGTTGCTAATCTCCAGGCCTGGTTGGGTTCTGTATTTGGAGCTCTTCAAACTTTTACTCCAAAGTTATATTTACTGACATTATATTACAAATATTCTGGTCCACATAAAACTCACTGAACTCAGTTCCTCAGCCTAGTTTGGATTTTATTAAAAAGAACCTTGTCCCAGTGTATGATCTGGCGACTTTGAATTTAAAAAATCCATTTAAAAATTGTTTGATATTGCAGCTGAAACTTTTCTTAATTGCCTAGAGGGAACTAAAATCGTTCTGAAATGAATTACTCATGTCCCACTTATGAATCTCTTGTTCTCTGGAAACTTTATTCATAACAGTCTCTTTTCGAGCCAGGAAAGATCTCAACGATTATCGTCTTTCGTGCTGTTATCAGTAAGATTAAGTAAAGCCAAGGGAAATCAAGTGACAAGCCCAGGTGGCTCAGCTCTTGATGGCAGAGCCAGGCTCTCTACTTGACTCTCTAGTGGAGATTTGCTAGGCTTCTTGGAACAATCTTTGAATACTGATAAGCCCACTCTTAGGGTTCCATAATACGTACGCTGTGATTCTCAGGTGAAGCTTCCCTAGAAATCTTCTTGTCGGTGATCTTCTCAAACAGTTGATGTTCTTTCTCCTTTGTCTCCGTGCTCCATCGCTCACCTGAGCTATGATAAGCCACAGACAAAAAAGCAGTAGAGGTTGTCCGATACAATCTCTGGGACAAAGTAATGTTTTCTGCAATCTGTGTGCCGAGATTTGGCGATAGCTCTTGTAGGTTTCAGTTCAGGATTGGAAAACAACAAAGACAAACTTGTTTGGAAAGCCGACGTGGTAGCTGGTCACTAGTGTGGACTGTCACTGAGACCCCATGAGCGTAGGAAGGAACATTCTCTAGGAACTTGTTTTTAGGGGAGAGGAAAGAAAAGTCCTCTAAGCGTTCACTTAAATGGGAGCCCACTGTGACTTTCAAATGAAGAATACCATTGCTGTTTGAGATGATTTAGGAGCTCTACCATTATAAGTTCTGGGTAATACAATCCACTGAGGAAAAACATAAAATTAGAGTAATTTAAGGAGATTAAAGGAAAAGTAGCCAGGGATTATATAATTTAAGGATTTCGAATTGCTTTAACGACATTACCTAATTAGTCTGCAAATTTCTCTGTGAGGAAGAAGGTTTCCAGGCTGGATGCGACCTGAAATGAGCCTCATTTTAGGCTTCAGATGTGTCAGTGCAGAAAGAAGGGAAGAATCAGGCAGAATGTTTGGTGATTGTTGGGGCAGGGTTGGGTAGGTGTTGGGGGCTGCAGTGAGAGCAAGTGGGGGATGTTCAGAATATTTCTTGGGTGTTTAATGTTAGGTTAAGTGAGGTTTAATTGGAAGGAGTAAGGAAGAGGCAATTATAACATGAATGTGGCTATTGGGGGGCAATAAGCTCAGAGGCATTTTTCTTCTAAAATTCCAGAGTTACTCTCTGTGTTTTATCTCCCCACCTAAATTCCTCCAGGGCACCCCCCCCCCACCCTTGCCTTACACTCTGTTATTTTCCCTAGAGCCCAATGCTCAGAATTACACAAGGAGTTGTTTAGAAATTGGAATTATAAGGCTATTTTCAGCTGTGACTTACCAGGAAGGAAATAGGAACTTTGAGACGAGGAGAGACATTTCAAGGGAAAGAAAGAGGGAAAGAAGGGAATAGAGAAAGTAGGGTCCTGGGGTGTAATGGTTGTCTGAGGGGGGTGTGGGGAATATTGTCAGGGGTTAAGAGCATTCAAAATTCAAAATGAGAGATGTCTAGGTACTTCACACTAATAACAAGCCAACTGTAAATTCAGAAACAACCTGAAATTATGGCGTGCAATATTTTGGCAAATACAGTAACGTCTGACCTGGGGGATGATGCCCAGTGGGTTGACCGGCTCACACGGAGAATCCAGTTGGCAGAAGCATTCAGATGAGAGCAAGCAAACTTCAAGGAAGTCTCAGGGGGAGGAAGAAAACGCTGTTGTCTTCCAGCCTCTGTGTGAATATCTGCGCGCCCTCATCCCCCGATGGGTCGGGAGCTTGGGCTCCCTGTGCCATCACCTCCACCCAAAACCCCCTCGCAATCCCTGTCTGTATTTCTGTTTCAGAGCTCTTTCCAGCAGCCCTTCCCCTTGCTTCCCACTTCACATCCTTCTCTTCTGCCTCTGAATTAACATCAAACTCACTCCTCCTCCGCCCTGCCTCAAGTTCCCTGTTTATTGTTCCTCTCGAAGTTGCCATTTTGTTGGGGTCATTTTTCTCCAGAGAATGAGAGTATGAATGAAAAGTTGTTTTTTTTTTTTTTTAAACCCATCACTTGAACTAAATTGTGTCAACATATTTTATTTTTAAGTAAATGCTTGTCTAATACACGAGTGAAAATACTGGGTGCCGGAGCAAGGCAGCGTAGGGGCAACCATGATGCCCGCACTTCCTGGTTGCAACCCCTTGAGTGTCAGCCAAGGAGCCTCACGATGGTGTTGCCGTCCTGTGGTCATCGTAATGATTAAAGGAGCTGCTTTATAGGAAGAGCTTAGCCCAGTTCCTGCTGTGTTATTACTTGTCATTATCATTACATTAGGTCAGCACTTTGGGTTCAGAGAGTGAGAGGGTGACCAATGGCTAAGTTTTGAATTGAATTTTTCTTTCTCTAAAATAGAAATTGTAACACCCATTTCTTCTCCACTTTGTAGAGATGCTGTGAGGGTACCTAATGTTATATTTGTTAGGACTCTGAATCTCTAGAAGTTACCATGCAACTCATTGTGGAGTCAAATGTCCTTACTATTTTAGGATTTGAACCATTTCTATATGAAGAAGACAGTCCTTCCCACTAGCAGCATCATTGAAAAGGGGCAAGATGGAACCCTTTGAAGTAATATGACTGCAGGGATTGTCCGGAGAGGAATGAGCCTCAGGCCAAGGCTTCCTTTGCCATGAGTCACTCCAGAGTAGATAGTAGACTTTGTTTACCTTTGTTTGTCTGCCTGCCCAGGTACATTAGGACATGAATTTTTGAGGTAAAAGTAATTGGTGGAGGAAAGATAGTTTTCAGCTAAGAATGACCATTGCTAGAAGTTTCTATTAATGGAGAGTAAGAAATGTTAAAGGTTACTAGGGAAGAGCAATGCTATCATTAATTGGAGCAACTCAGTTATCACCAAAGATGAGATTCCTCTTCAAAGATTCTGATTCCTGGGGTGCCTGGGTGGCTCAGTCGGCGAAGTGTCTGCCTTTGGCTCAGGTCATGATGTCAGGGTCCTGGGCCCACATCAGTTGCCTGCTCAGCGGGGAGCCTGCTTCTCCCTCTCCCTCTGCTGCTCTCTCACTTGTGCTCTCTCTCTCAAATAAATACATAAAATCTTAAACAAACAAACAAAACCCCCCAAACATTCTGATTCCTGGCACTTCCTGTGGCTAGTACAGCGAAGCAGCCGCCGCCATGATGGAGAACGAGCTGGGCTGATGGATGCTGTGTGATTGCGGGAGCTGCCGCACAGATGAGACAAGCACAACAGGAATTCATGGAACAGGGCCTGGTTTCCTGCTTGGGCTTCCTGTTCTCTACCCCACAGTTTCTGTTCTCTACGGCAGAGATGAAATGGACTCCTTCCTCACCCCGGTAGAAGGCACTTGGGGTGCCTTTTGGAAAGAATACAATTTTCTTTCCTCTCTTCCCCCCAAACCCAGATTTTTTCTTTTCTTTTTGTTCGAAGAAGCTTCTTGTATGACCATCCTCTTTTTCTCTCTGGTGTCCTTCCATCACAACAGGCTTAGCCAGCCCATTTCAGGCCCTTGAATTTAGTGGGAGAAATGTGTGTGTGCCAACACTGAGAGCTTGGTGCGTTCCCAGGTGGGCTCCCCTGCTCCCTTTGCCCTGGTCCTGGCATTCCAGGTCATTCCTTGCTTACCTCCCCCCACCCCCCACCCCGGTTGTTTGCAGATGGAAACAGTCACCTGAGCCAAGAATGAATGGTTGCATCTTCCCCAGGATTCTTGCCCAACACCCTCTTTATCAAATCTTTCCTCTGCAGGTTCTTGAAAAATTCTCCCTAAGGTGCCGTTTGCTCTTTTCTCACTGACTCCTTCTGGTCAGTTCGCATTCCTCTTGGCTACTCCTGCAATTCCGCAATCTCTGTCACATCATCTGCTGTCTCCTCCTGGTTTAGAGTCTCCTCATGTCGGGTACTTTTCCTTCATCGCATTTAGTCAGTTTGAAGCAAACAGGAGCCTGTGGAAACTTGGGACCAGTGTGTGTTCCAAACCAGACCGAAGCCTCCATGAAGGAAGGCACTGGCTTTCCGTAGGGTCTCCGTCGTTTGCCATCCGGGCATATCTGAGGGCGGTGATTTCTGGGTGTTGTGTTTCCTCTTCTCTTCGCAGGCCCCAAATCAGTACTGAGTGTCTGGAAGGCACTCAAGTGTTTGTCGAATGAATACTTGAGTAACTTGTCTCTGAAACCAGGTTGCCAGACCTCTGGGACTGGCCCCTGGGGGTCACACTCATTTTCCTCAATAGGAATATTAGCATATGTAAGACCCACATTAACACTTCAGCCTTTTAATCTATGCTAAGATGGGTCCCTGTGGTGTATTCTCGCATTCCTACTCCTGCCTCCCAGGTTCAAGGTTCACGCGTGTCTTAAGGTCTGTCAAGGGAACACTCAAGATTTCACTTGCGGGTGCGCGTGGTTGGCATTTCAGGTAATGCTGAAGCCAGCCAGCCACACATTCCTGAGTGAGGATGGAGTGAGTGCCTCCCCCATGATGGATGGCCCGTCAGGGCTTGGCGACGCTGATTTGCTGTGATGAATTTGCTTTAGTTGTTGGAAAGCAAGTAATCACAGTCTTGCCACAGTATCATGGGATCACCCTTCTTGTCCCTGAAAAGGGGGTTCAGCGTTCACATGTAAATCCTTTATGCAACTTGCTGTACCTCTCTTCTGGCAGGAGCGGAGGTAGGAGAACCAGATTCCAGTAATCCCCAGAACACTGTCTTCTGTTGGCTCAATTGCCTTCACCGTTCCAGTTAAATAAGAGACTTTCAAAATGTTTCTTAAATGCCGCCCTGTTAGTCCATCATTCCTCACCTCCAACAGGATGTCATAGTGCTGGGGTGAATGGTTCGGACCTATAATTAGTAATGGAGCGTATGAAATTTGTAATAGCACTTTGGTACCCTTCAGGATGAAAGGTACTCCATAAATGTAAGCCATGATTATTTTTGACAGCTAAATATAAAATTTCCACTAAATACCACTTAACATTGTTGCTTTAGAGATATTAATTGGGCCTTTTAACTATACAATGCAATTATAAGTTTAATTGAAAATAATTGGTCAACACGGAGGAGGAAAAAAATACCTAAAACAACTGGTAAGCAAGACAGTAAGATTGTTAAGGCTTCACTGGTTAAAAGTTTACTTTAGTTGAAAAAAGCCAATCAGCCAGCTCTGTCCTGGTGGGTAAACATTCTAGTGAAGTGTGAGATTCCAGCAAACCTATAATTAATCCTGAATACAATGGTGTATAAGGGCGAGAAACTTCGTGAGTTAGCTTACACATCCCTACCGGAGCTTTCCATCAAAAATCTTTTCTCTGGCTTTGCACATGCTATTTTAACGTTATTTCCGAAGAATAAATCAAATGCTTCAACCATCCAGCCCCCTTGTCGTGGGGGGAAAGAGGTTTCAGCTTTATAAATACTTGGTGCTGTTGTTGTCATCGTGGGCTCTCCGGCTCACAAATCTCAGGTGGAAAAAAGATTTTTTTTTTGAAAGAAAAAGAAAAAAAGGGGAAAACGTGAGCTGGAGACTGTGGCAAGCTTTGCAAATTGGCACAGCCTTATCAACAGCATTTCATGGTTTTCTGGAATCCATTCAAAGGAGAATTTCCTTTGTAAGAGACGGTTTAAGCTTTTTATTATTTGAGAGTTTATGAAAATTGCTTTTTAGTTTTCCAGACTCTCAAAGCATCAACACTGATTGTTTACGTCTTGCGAATGTATCTCCTTGCAAGCGTGACTTGCTGTGGGTCTCAGCGGCGCCTTTCCGTTTTCCCTCCCTCTGCTCTCCGTCCTTCCCGTTCATTCCTGCCGCATTAGAGATCGTTAGGTGTGTCGCTCAGGGCTCCTACCCATTTCCCCTGGCCATTAAGTAGGACCCGAATGGCAATCCCTTACAGTCAGGGGCAGACTTCTGTTCTGTAAGGTGACTATCAATTTCACCCAGGGGACACGGGGGATGAGACAGGCTTTTTGATTTCCAGGACACGATGAAAATGCCCAACACTGCCGCTCTTCCCTAGACGCCCTCTGAGGGCAAAGACCACGGCTCTCACATATTGTTTTCAGCCCTGGGCACATTGGGACACACGCTATTATTTTAGCACCCACATGACAAATCCTGTGAAAGAATATAATTAAAGTGAACAATCTTTCTAATTAGAAAAAAAAAAAACCAAACCCAAACAATCTCAAGCCCCAGCCTATGACTCACTTATTAAAACAATATTTGGCAATGCAGAATTCCCTCACCAAGGAATTTAGAGACCTTCAGCGTTCTTAGTATAGGATCTGACCTGTTGAGTCATGCTCCTGTCCCTAAAGATAGAAAGTGAGGCTCAGGAATGCTAACATTAAAACATTTATTTGTTTGCTGTTAAGGCTCACCATGCTAAATGGGTTTAGAAGTCTTGGAAAGAACAGTGTCTGTAGCAGAAAACGTGCTATGTCAGGTTCTTGCTGGGCTATCAACAAGTTGAGAGATTTTGGGTAAATAATTTAATTTTGATAAGATTTCCTTCTCCCTAGTCTGTAAAATATCATCCCTGCAGAGCTGGTGAACGTGTGTATTGTACGACTTCTTGCACTAGTGTCCCACGCGATATGAGAAGATGTACAAAATTTATCGCAGCGACACGTCTTAGGGACCTGTGCAATAACCTATCCTAGCTGCAAAAGAAGAATGACTGAAAGGGGAAGTGTCTTAGGACTGACCGAAAAGCGGTGACTCAAAAACAGGATAGAAGGTTGAGCGAAGAATCAACGGGAAGCAAGTGTTCTATAAACTACAGTAACACTTTTTTTTTTTTTTTTAAAGATTATTTATTTGGGAGAAGGGTGGGAGAGGGAGAGGGACAAGCAGACTCTCCGCTCAGTGGGAAGCCCGACCTGAGACTGGCTCGATGCCAGGACACTGAGATCATGATCTAAGCCAAAGTCAGACGCTTAACTGACTGCACCACCCGGGCACCCCAACAATGCCTCTTTGATAGGAGAGAGTCTGGTGCATTAGAGGTGGTATTTTTAAAAAATGAAAGTATTTGTTAAATATGGCATTAGGATGGATGTGTGTGCCAATGAACAAACTTTTTTAATTATGAGAGAAATTAGTTACTGCTTTAATTACTTAGCAAGTGATTATATTGAAGCGTCGCCTGACGCCCCTCCCCTTTTGGGTTGCTTGAGCAACTTACTGTGATCAAGAACACATTCATAGAGAATAGTGTGTTTAAAAACAAAACGCAGTTTCAGTAAAACGGAATTCCGGCTCCTGTCTTGCATGGCAAATACCCATTTCAGTCAATAGGAGTCTTGCCTGAAACTCATCTTAAATGTTGGGATGAAAAGTGAATTTCAATATTCGTGTAAAGCTCTGTGGAAGGCCAAGAATATGATCAATAATAACTATGATTTGTTTCAGCTATTGTTTGAATTTCTAAGCAGGGACATTTAAGACATCTACTGACTTAATTGAAATCCAGTGTGCTAGAAAAACTTGTTAGAAATCATAGAAATAGAGAACGTGAATTATGAAGCAATGTTCCCATGACTTTCAAAGGACAGAAAAATCAGTCCTTAGGTATATATGTATGTACCATAGAGCAAATCACGTCAAGCACATGGTAATGCACATCGTGTTAATTTCCATGCCTGGAATGGTTGTTCCTGTGTCTCTTGGCTTCAGTATTGTTTCCTTTTCTCTAGCTTCCTCCCATAAACTGTCCTATGCATAAGCTTCTAAAGTCATCCATAAAAATTCGGACCCACCCACTGCCCTCGGTGTTGCCTGAGGGGTGAGTGTATGTGTGTGTGTGTGTGTGTGTGTGTGTGTGTGTGTGTGTGTGTGTTGGGGTAGGAGGTGAAGGGCCTTTATTGCAAGACAATGAGGTTATAAAGTAACAAAGGCAACTCCTTGAAAATTCCAAGCAACACCCCTCCTCTGGACTTAGATGGAGTGTAGGAGCCCAACATGTAAATCAGAAATCACTCAATTAGCTCGTTAAATATTTTGGGACTGAAGCCTGACCCTTCGAGAGGCACCAATCACAATGGAAGTGTTCTGGCCATTTGATATTCAGGGGACTGGGAAGGTTTAAGATGAGCTAAGGACTCAATGCAAGGGGGTTGGCTTTCTAATGTAAACACCATTATCATTTGGAAATCAATTAGCTCCTTGCACCGAGGGAACTAGAAGACCAGGGACTTCTGAACTACCATTGTGAGCTGGGACTATTTGCTTTAATTAAGAGGCGACTGAGTGGATTATTGTCTCAAACCAAGGAGTTGGGAAGAGTCAGAAAAGGACACTTTACCTTGGTGAACAACAAAGCCCAAGGAGGGGACAGGCTCCTCATCCGGCTGGTCTAAAGCAAATTAGCTGTTAATCTGGAAACTTTCTGAATAAGGAAGGCAGCCCCAAACAATGGGGGAAAAATGCAAAGCGGAGGCTGTGCTGAAGCATTTAGGCTCTCCGTCAGAGTTTGCCTTGTTTGCAGATCACGCAGATTTGCAGTGATAAGTGCTTGCTTGTCAGAGATTAAGAATTCACTGTAAAATATAACTTCAAATTGGAACTTCAGTGCAAAAATATTAGTGGCGCCTACGTGAAATCATTGCACTAAACACTGAATCAAAAATGTAGCCCATTCCTTGGTTGGAAAAAAAAAAAGTTTGGTAACTCGTCATCTACAATGTCATCTGCCTGGGTGCCTACAGCATTTGCTGGGATTTGTGTCAAATCAAGCCACCGAAAAGAGCTGCGGGGATCTCTCTCATCCATTTGTCCAATACATAAAAGCTAAGGGCCAGCCATGTGTCGTAGTCCTCGGTCCTGGGAGATCCTGGGAATGAGGTGTACTCTTTCTTTGGGGAGAGAGAGAAGGAGCAGCTAGGAGTGCCTTGTCTTTGGGAGTTGGAGAAGATTCTGAAGCCTGAAGGAGAGGCAGAAACGGCTGGCCCAGAAGTGAACACAAAGGCGAAAGGTGAAGGAGGTTCAAGCTCTGGGATGCCGACAGTGGAGAGGTGGGGTGCGACGTGGGTGAGGCATGTGAGGGGGAAGCAAGAGCCAGAACGGGAGGATTTTTACTGGCGGGCCAACACATTGTCCTAAGGGCAAAGGGAACCATCAAACAAGGGAGCGTGCTGATGAGGTAAACGTACATGTTTTAGAAAGATCATTCTGATAGCAAGGTAGAAACTGGTTTGGAAAGGGCCAGGTTGGACATACACGGATTCCAGGCTCGTTCTGATCATTCATTTCAGAGAGGTCGGTGGCCAGGACCAGGGTGTAAGCCGTGCGGACAAAGGAAAGGAGACCCCTATTGAGAAAGAGGAATCCATACAACTGAGCTGTGAATGAGATGGGTGGGGGTGAAGAGGACAGGGAGACAGAGACCATTACGAGTGTCTGGTGGGGGCGGCTGTGTCTGTGGAGGCGGAGCAGGAGTCGGGAGAAGCGGATACGTTTGGTTAGGGTTCCAGACTCAGTGAGACGCATTTGTAGTGCTCTCGAGGTAGCACCAGCCTGTGTGTGTGTTTGTGTGGTTTAGTCTTGCGAGGGTAGACTGGGAGCAACTTCAGGGGAATACAAGAAGCCTAATGATTGTCCCAACATCACGACCACCTCAGACAGTCCTTTATTTTTGAGTGGGTGAGATTTTTACATGTCTGTATTACCGTCTGATATTAAATGCACGAATTAGGATATCTCTGAAGGACTTTCTATAGTTTAGGAAGCACTGTTAGACGGATGATATTCACCAAACACGAACAAAAATAATTCCACAGTGGATCATTGGCTTTAAAAATAATTCCATAATTTTCCTTTAGTTGCCCCCACATAGTGACATGAGATTTTTAAAGGATTACATATTAGCATTTTTCCTTTTATCGTTTTACAATTTTATAGATATATAATAATAGCTAATATTTGTTGAATACAGTGTAAATGTTTTACATATATTAATTCACTTAATCCTTCTAACAGCCAAATGAGGTTATCGTATATTATTATTATCCCCTTTTAACAGAAAAGGATATTTGGGCACGAGAGTTCAGGAAGCACGCGCAAGATGATACAACTAGTAAGGGATACAGCTGGGATTCAAACTCAGTGTGGCTTCAGAGTCCACACGCTTTCCCGATGCGCTAACCTCGCTCTCACACGACAGCACCATTAATGGAAGCTCTACAGAGAACCATCCTTCAGCACCCTGCCCCCCAGTGCATCAAATCGTTTCACTTTTCCATGACCTCTTCTGTGACCTTGTCTGGGCTCGCTGTTTTTACCTTCCACGTCTACCTATCCACTCCATTGGATTATAAGTTTTCATCAGTAGGTTTTAAAATTTCTCATATTTTTAACTGTATCAATATGAGGCAGCACGTTCCCTTTATGCTGTATGATGATTTCACCTGCTGATGATGTTATAAATAATTAGGGTTCCTAATTTCCTATAATTGCCCAAACACTCTTATTCTCAGAGAAAGTCTTGGGTAGCAAACAGTGAACTCTTGATTGATGGGAAGTGTAACAAGGTTGAATCTGAAGAGAGGAGTAAATATTAAAACACTTTGATGTTAGTGAGCTGGGCAATGAGCTGTTTTAGTTAATCTCCTACCAACCCGATTATAAAATTGGGGTTATAGGTATTATTATCAGCTCATCTTACAGATAGGGAAACTGAGCCACCAAGAAGTTTAATACTTTGCCCAAAGTCACCCAGCCAGCAAATAGAGTAGTTAGAATTTGAACCCAGGTCGGTGGGACCTAAAACCCAAGTATGGGCTGCACGGTGCCGAAGGTGAGGTGTAGATGCTCTCGGTTTAGAAGAGTCGCGAGACCTGGTTCCCACACGGGATCTGGAATCCATGTTCACATCCCGCAGTTGTGCCTGAGTTACCATTCCCCTCTGCGGTGTAGGTACAAAACGAAAAGCATGTAAAACAAACATCAGAGCACCATTTGGAGTGATTTGTCTGTGCTTTGCTGTTAACTCTGCGTAACCTCATCTTGACCCAAATGAACTCTGGTGAATACAGCGCTGTGACCGTGGCTCCCTAGACACCTGGCTATGCTCCGCTAAACTTCACATTTCTCGGCTCTAGACAATTCAATCTACCCCCTCCGCCAGCTCCGGTATCTTGTACGAAAACGGGAGACTTACTCAATACTTAACCCATGTTGCTGAGCAACGAATAGGATTAAATCAAGAGATTTTAGTCCCCCTCATGTCATCCAATTCCTCAGCATACTTGTGTCAGCTAAAGAGCATAACTTTTCCTAATTAATTAAGGTGAATCCTTCCATTGATACTTATGGTAATCTTGGAGCGTAAAATAATCTCAGAAAGAGAGACTTCACTGCCCGTAAAATATTGATTACTGTAAACTATGACTCTGGGGTGCATCGTCCATTCTTAGCTGTCTACTTTTTTTTTTTTTTAATTCTTGGCATATATAACATAACTTCAGCCAATTGCATGAGCAAATTCAAGATCCTTCTTCAGTTTGGATTTTGATAGCCGAATAATTCCTTCCCAACTATCCCTGGTGAAGAATTATTTCCCCCCCCCAATCCATTGTAGATAAATAGTTTGGTAAATACAATAAAAGTGTTGCTGAAATGTCAAATTGCTTGCTTTCAATTTTTATATTTCCCTTGCTGCCAACTGGTTACACAGCTCATGAATGAGCCCCACTTTGAGAAGCATGAGCCAGATGGCCTCTCAATATATTTTAGGTTGTACACATGGGCCCTTGGCTGTTGTTTTCCAGTTGACTTAAAAGAGTGACACAGATCTCATTATTGTACAGTTTTTTTTTTTCCTTCTAGATTTGGGTCTTCTAAGGCATCCAGGTTCCATGACAGTCCAGAATGGGACGCTGACTTCTGGGAAGGTGTTCTTCATCTAAAATTTGCTTCAAGCACTCAATTGTTTCCAAGAAGCAAGGATGAAGTTTCATTTTCGTTCAAGAAAAACACTAGACTAAATATTATTCTAGTCATATCCAAGGGAAGTCAGCCATCCTTTGCAAAGTTAATCAGAGCCCTCCTCCAGCATCTTAGAACTCTCAGGAGATGTTTCGCTCCTGCTGTTGCTGCAATAGCAAAAGATAGATTTTATAGAAGTGCTGGAATGTCTCTTCTTTGTCTTCAGAAAGATGAGTCCTTATGTGCCTGTTTCTTTTTGCGTTCATTTTGTTTTGTTAGGAGGAAGGGCTGCAGAAAGCAAGAAGGTCCAAAGCAGATGCCCGAAAACAGGTATCAGTTGACATAAGAATGTTGATATATGTTTAATCCGATCATTATCATCTTGGGGAATTTACCCTAAGAATATTTCTGGAAAGAAAAAAAAACCCTAAACAATGAAGGTATTAACTAAATTGTCCCTTGAAAATAATAATAATAATAATAATAATAATAATAATAATAATAATAATAAAGAATTGGAAACGACCTAAAGATACCACCGTATGGAAATGATTCAATCCAGCAGAGCCGATAGACGCAATAGGACGACACAGAGAAACTTAAAATGATGAAGATAGAAACTACGTAGGATGCACATTTTTATAGAATGTTAAGTGAAAAAATAGAACTCAGCATCACGCTTTCGCAGGATGTATGTGTCAGTCCTTGGTCTGTTTGCTCTGGCCCTCTCCCCACTCTGCTCTGAGTGACACGGGGTGCTGACTCGGACAGGTGCCCCTATCAACTATCAACGCACTCCCAGCTGGATTCTATCAGCGCAGGCGCGGCAGGAGCCCGGAGAGTGGGAGGCAGGGAAAAGCCAGGGGATTTCTCCTCCCCTTGGTCTCTAGCTCAGCCAGTAGTGTCTCTGTGGCTCCTGCTCCCGCTGACGGACACACCCACTACGGGTCCTTTTCTCCTGGGGGACACGGCCACTCCCTTTGGTAACACTGGTTCCTGCCTTGCTCTTCCAATCTAAGGATGGGAGCAGTGGCTTCACTGTCCTTTGTTTGGCTTTTAAGCTCTGCTATCATTTGTGTAACCGACTCTCTGTATTGTCTTCACCGTATTTTAAATATGTGTGAGTGCCTGCCTTCCTGCCTTCCTGCCTTCCTGCCTTCCTTCCTCCCTCTTTTGCTTGAATCTGAAAAATATACATAAGGTTTGGGCTCTTTGGAAGGGCTTCCTAGAGGACAGAGTTGCACAGTGGAGTCCCATTGTTTGGGGAGTAAGCCAGGGGATCAGGATTTTGTGACGGGAGGTGGAATGAGAAGACCACTCTGGGTTTTGAAACTGGGAAAGATCGAAACATCTTTAATGATATATAACCCTGTTCCTCACCCGGAACAAAGACTAAGTGCAAGAATGTGGTGAGAAATGAGAGCGATAGTTGGGATCTTACCCGGGAGGCTGGTAGATCTGTGTCATGGTATAATACATACGTGTGGTGGCCAGCCTCCACGCTGGCGATTCCTCGGATTTATGTCCTTATGTGCTTTCCTTCCCACGTCCACTTAATTAGGGCTGACTGTGTAGTTGGGAGACACTGTGGAAATGTCAATGTGGGACTTCGCAAGCTAGACATAAAAGCCGTTGTGGCCTCCATCCACTTGGATTCCCTTGGATCACCTGCTCTGGGACACAGCCAGCTGCCATGTCATAAAGCCATTGTCATTGTAGCAACCCTATAAGGAGATCCACGTGGCAAGAAACAGACCTCCTGCGGACCACCTAAACTAACTGGACAGGGATGTGAGGGGAAGCCACCTTGGCAACGAATCTTCCAGCCCACTCCAGCCTTCAGATGATGCAGTCATGGCCAACAGCCTGACCGCAACCTCGTGAGCAATTCTGAGCCGGAACTTCCCAGTGGAGTGGCTTCCGAATTCCTGACCCACAGACACTGTGCGAGAGAACAGATGCTCATGGCTGCCTTAAGCCACTATGATTTGGGGGTAATTTTTGGCAAGGGTAATTCGTTTGGCAACGAATATGTGTTCAGTATATTTGGCACATCATTACTTAGTAATTCAGACATTGAAACTCAGGTGTCACGTCACACGGTGTTTTATACTCTGCCCCCACCTAACGTGTGATGCCGTAAAAAAAAAAAAAAAAGTCCACCTTTTGCTGTGTGGTTTAAAGGCACAGTGTCTTAGGGTAGTTCCTTTCTTGTCCCTAAATTTCATCCCATAAAGCAAATCATAGGAGTACCAATAATCCGAGACTAGTTGCTTAAATGAAAGATCTATTTCAAACTTCTCAGCACTTAAAACGTTAATCTTTCTATAGCCCCAAGGTTAAACTAGTCTTTAGAGTTTTCAGATATATTACTGATTCACTTCGGCTACCAAATGCTTTAATTTCCATCAGAGCATCGTTAAGACTCCGTTGAAGCAGGACTGACTCTAAATCAGGAAACAACTCCTGGCATTCACAAAAACCGTTCAGAGGTATGGGAAAGACTGTTCAGGGCTGACAGGCAAGCGTTTTCTCATGCACCGTCAATGCAGGGTTTTTTTTTTTTTTTCTTTTTTTGATTAACTACTTGTGTATTTCCTCTTGATCCCAACAACAGCTTCCTCTGCTCATGTGTCCTGCTGTCCCCATCAGAAAATCCATACCCACAACCTTTCCCAGCCTTTAATCTGCCTCTGGAGAATCGGGGAAGCCAATGGGAGCATTGTTCGTTTGGCAACGGCTCTGTGGTTCAGTGTCCAGAAGCGTGGTGGGCGTCCTTGATGGCAGGAGCGTGTGAGAAGGGAAGCCATAGGTATTGTGCCTCGTGCCACAGGTTAGCAGCTGCCCCTCCCTCGGGAGGCTTGGCTTGGGATCACTTCTCTTTTGTGGTACTGTGTGTAACCTTGGCATGCAATCAGCAGAGAAAATATTCATTATTGCCTGACTGTCTGCCGAAGACAATTTCAATTATTCCGGCATTTCAATGGATGAAGAAGCCCTTTAGGCTGGCCCGGGAGATTAGACTTACAGGCTCCGTAAATTAGGAAAGTTACAATCAGTATATTATCTGGCAGGCAGCTGTGGGGATACAACACAGCAGGCAAAGAGAGACAAATTGCTATATTCCGGTTGTGGTTTTGATATATCAATTTACAAGTTTAACATCCACATTTGTGAAAGAATGATTTTGCATTTCTTAAATCACTTTTAACTGCCTGCACTCGAAGTTTCTGGACCTGTAACTTGAATCGTCGGCTCGCATTGCTGACGTTTTGTTTTAAAGCCCAATTTCAGCCTGGAAAAAATATTGCAGAGGAAAGAGCTTGGGAATTAATCTTTCCTAAAGTTATTCAAATAATATAATATATGGCAGTTAATCAGAATATTCCATTTGCGGAAATGTGAATAATGTCCCATATAAAGGCTTTTTCTTTAATAGGATGTTTTTCCTGTCTCCCCCCACCCCCAGATTCTCTTTGTTGTGATAATTTTTTTTAAAGATTTTATTTATTTATTTGAGAGAGAGAGCATGAGCTGGGGGAAGGGGCAGAGGGAGAGGGAGAAGCAGACTCCTGGCTGAGCAGGGAGTCTGCTGCGGGGCTCGATCCCAAGACCCTGAGATCATAACCTGAGCCTAAGGCAGACCTTAACCGACTGAGCCCTCCAGGTGCCCCTGTTGTGATAATTATATATATATTTAATAAATATTATTTCACCATACCTGTCTGATGCGATACATTTGAAAATAGAAATAGTTACCATAGGGGCGCCTGGGTGGTGGCACAGCGGTTAAGCGTCTGCCTTCGGCTCAGGGCGTGATCCCAGAGTTCTGGGATCGAGCCCCACATCAGGCTCCTCCGCTATGAGCCTGCTTCTTCCTCTCCCACTCCCCCTGCTTGTGTTCCCTCTCTCGCTGGCTGTCTCTATCTCTGTTGAATAAATAAATAAAATAAAAAAAAAATAGAAATAGTTACCATAATAACCCATCACGATACTTTACAAACAGTTGCATAAGTGAGGTCTATTGGTAAATAAGTTTCTCATTCTTCAAGTTCTTTCTTAACATTTTGATACCTTAGCACTCACTCAGCTATCATTTGAACAATCGATTTGTTTTTATCTTTTTAAAAAAATCCTTTAAAAAAGTACATTTTGACGCTGATGAATGCTTGTAGCTACACCTGAAACAGCGTTAACATTTCCTGGCTGAGTTTAGGCTTTTTTTTTCATTCTCAGATTTTAAGAAAAATTGTTTGGCTCTTCTTTAATATGAAAAAAAATATATATGTATTTTTGAGCTAGATGGTTATTACAGTGAAAACAGTGTTCATTTTCACATGTGCCCAAGTCCTGTGTAAAACAAGTCAGGAGGCATAAATAATTATTAAAATATAGATATTTATAAGAAAGCCTTGTAAACAGCATGTGGCTCCATTAGTCCCCAAATAACTTCTACTTTCTAATACTCATTTCTGAAATTCAAAACAAGTACACAAAACTCCAGACGTAGCTTCTTTGCTCTGGAAATATTTACATGTCCTGGGTAAAGCAGATGGGCTGGTTGGGATATATCCTCATTCTCAGTTTATTTAAAAAGAGTTTTAGAATTTTAACTTGAAAAAAAATGATATCGGGTATCTCTGTGAAGGACAAGTGACACATGCCCATTTGACCGGGACCCTCGCGGTTCGTGTCGCATTCAACAGGACTTCTATGGGGCCGTCCCTATGCACCTTGTCGGGAAGGGGTTTGTCAATCAATAACATGGAATTCATTTTTTTCCCTCCTTGTTTACAGAACCGGATTACCCACTAGGGACCGTTCTTGTCTCGTACAATACCCAGGAAGTGCCCTTCGTCACAAACACTGCAGTCTGACTCTGGCCTTACTCAGTACATTGTGCTGATATATTTTCTCATGGGAACCGTTGGGCTAGTCCAGGCAAGCATCTGCAATTCTTAAACGGACAGTTTCAGGCTGGAGAATTTAAGACACAACCAAATAGAGTCTTAATGCCCTGTTAGATAATAACGAAAGACATTTATGAAAAAAAAAAAAAATTCCCGTTAGTTTGAAAGCCGGGGCCCACACGCCGTATTTTGACAGCAGATGGATGGCTAGCTTGACTAATCCCGGTTTACTTTCTGACTTGGATTTGTCTCGCTGGTCCAGTGAGATTGTGAGGGCTTCCTCCAATCTGGTTAATGTTCAGAACCCATGTTTGAGTTTTAGACTCATTATGGGCCAACAACTGACATTTTTTCTATAATGTGAAGACTGGTGCCAGCAGTAACTCAGTGAGATTTAACATAAAAGCAAGATAAAACAATTAAAGTGGAAGAATATTTGATTAAGGGGATCGCTGATTTATAGTGGGCTAAATTGAAATTGAAAGGAGAGTGAACTTTTTATGGCAATCATATATTACGTTCATTATCAGAGACTCTGGGTCCTTTGTGCTTTTGTGATTTAAAAAGAAATAAACCTGTTTAAAGAGAGTCACCCTGGCAGGCATCATTTTGTCTTCTCCTGAGTTATGGTTTCTTTTTGCTGCAAAAGTCAAACAAATCATATTCAAGTAAACTCATTGCAAAACACGCACTCAAGATTTGACTAGACAAAAAAGTGTAGTAACAAGGTCGCACATGGCCAAACACACACAAACACTTTTGTTTTGGTGACAGAGCTTGACATATACTTCAATCAGCGTTTATTTGGTATTTGCAAAAATGGTAGCCATGGCAACATCCCTGAAGGGGTCTTGGGCCTGGTGTCGAGAGTAGCAGAATGCCACGAGATTTGGTATCAGAGCCGGGACATTGTGAAACAGCTATGTGCCGCATGCCTCTTCTTGTTTCGTGGCTGGCTTGCTGCAAGGCTCTCCTTAACGTGGAATTAAATTGTTCCTGCAGCTTGCGTTAGCAGGTGCTTGCGGCATGCTCCTGACGTTCTGTTCACCATCTCTGGCCTTTTCTTGATGTAAACCGAAATTGCTTTAGCAGTGATGGGGGTGTGGGTACCACATCAGGAAAGAGCATGACAGTGTACCAGCCGACAAACAGGGCCAGGTTCGCATAGGTGAGGCAAAGAAGGAAGGGCAGAGATTGGCAGTTGGGGGAAATGGAGGAAAAGAAAAGAGGCAATAGTTCGTTTTGTTTCAGTGATAGCCTTGATTCTCTGATGACACATTTGAATTGTAGTCATTCATTTTTTTTTAAATGTTATTTTATTGCTATTTAAAAATTGTTTGTCTGGGAAGAAGCCGTTACAACAACTAAGGACTCAAAGCGAGAACTCTGATGTGAGTTCTGGTCCTGACACTTCGCACCACTGACCCAGGTGTGTGGCCCTGGGTGACACTTGCTTTTCTGGTCCCTGGCTGCCTTGTGTGTCAAAGGTGGGGGTGTTCTGGGTGACGTGTAAGGTTCTTTCAGGCTGTAACAGATTAGGACTTTGAGACGGCCATTTAAAATGGGAGAAAGAACGCTCATCCTGTCAGCTACAACTGGATTTTAAATTTCCACACCTCCCAAGAAAATTAGATGGGCAGTTAGTCTAAATTGGGGAAAATACTTCCCACTTTTCAAAGGAAGCAGTTGTTGAAATTCCTGGAGCCAAGGCATAAACGGATACACAATGGAGATCTTGGTTTTGTTGTTGTCAAAGGAAGGAGCAGCGAAACCAACTCCACTGCTGTCAGCGTACTTGTCGTTGCCAAGCGTCCTCACCATGGAGTTAAGGGACACTCGGTGCCATCTGTTCATCCTTTCAGAGATGTGCTTTTGTACGGCTGCTCTGGGACATTTCTCCCCTTGGTACCTTTGCTCAGGACATCTGCTTCCAAGTCATTCTAAACCAGAGCATTGATTCAGACATGAGCAATCAAAGACAGCGGGACAGAAGTGGGGGGCTCTGCTGGGGTGGGGGACAGTGGGAAAAGAAGATTTGCATGGACCATATCGACATCACTGATCATTCCATAATTTGCTCACAAAACTGCCTCTTCCGAAACAATTTTGCCTCAATACTGTTGGACCGAGAACATTTTTAAGCGTCTGAGATCAAATTCTTAATTATACACCCTCACGTTGCTGATAAAGTCTTATAAAGAAATATATAATGTACTTGTTAGCAGGCACCTTCTTAATTAATTTATGAAATTTGTCCATTCTGTTAGCATCCGCGGCGCGCTCCCACTATTTGAGTTGCCCTTTGCTGTTCACAGAGGTGTTGGCAGAGACAACTACCCTCACGGTGGAGCTATGGGATTTGGGGAGTTGTTTCACCTCTCTCAGCATGTAAAACAGAGTGGGAAGATTTTATGAAGCTACGGTGAGGACTAAATGAGGGGATAATTGGGGGGGGTCTTTCTCAATTGTAAATTTTAATGTGCAAATATTACAGAGATGTTTTCAGATAGGCAGGTTCTCAAAAATGTTACTCTCCCCACCCCATAGGGTTTCTGGAGGAGGTGCTCAGCAAACAAAGTGAGGATACCCCAAAAGAGAAAGGACTGGGAACCAGGAAAGAGGGACCAACTCAAGAGGGGAAGGAAACACCTAGGGGACTTGACAGGATGTCAGCTGTGGAGCAGTCAGAGAGTCTTCAGATTGGATCAGGAAGACTGTGTACCCCAGGAGGAATATCTCCCCCAAAAGTGAAATTCATATGTGTTTGAAGACTATGAGAGAAATTTTGGTATTCTCTGGGACAGTTCAGGTTTAGAGCAGGTTCATAGAAAACTAAGCAATTGAAATACAAGGCAACAATTAACTCTAGGAAAAAGGAAAACCTGAATAAGAAAGAAAATGCAATTGTAGTGCATTCTATGGTTCAGCTTTGAAAATTTTTGCATAAGAATGAGGTAAACACTAAATTCTGATTTAACCAAAATTATAATGTGACTTCCTTGGAAGGATGAGGGAGGGGAAAGAGGGTGGATTTGGAAGGAAAAATCTTTTTAGAATAGGATGTCAAAACAGGTGATGACTAAAAGCGAAAAATCTAGAGATGACAATGTTTTATGAAATGAAGGTGAACGCTAGAACTAACAGCAAAAGAATTGCAAAATTTTAAGTGGTTGCCTCCAGGAAATGGAACTCAGCCTTGAAAGGATTGGGGCAAAGGATGATGTTTCTTTTTTTAGGGTTTGTAGTTATATTTAACTTTTGAAACAGTGTGTCTATATTACTTTGGTAAAGCATTATAATTTTAAAACCTACTGTAAGTATAATACCTTGAAGAAATGATAATTTAATTTCGGCAACTGTGAATTCATGAGAGGGTGATCGAAGGCTGTGTTGTAATGCCTAGGAGAATCCAGAAGCTTGAGGCCCATTCTTCTCAATTTCAGTTGTCAAGGTTCATCTCTTGGAAAATAACGTGGCACATCAGAGGCAAGTATCAGTGGATACGTGCCTTGAATCTTACCTCTACTTTCCCTCTTTAAATCATATAAAATCCTCGTTATGAGCAAGGAGTTTTGGACCAGAGAAACCCATTCAACTTTTCCTTTTTCTGACCTAATAATTTTGTACATGTAATACTGGGGTACATGGAGCATTCTTTAAAGTTGAACCGCATCGGGTTGAGCTTCTGTTTTTGTGCACAGGCCTGGTACCATGTCTGGCACATAGTAAGTGCTCATTAAAAATATATGGAATGAATAGATGAACCAAGGGCACATGAAGCAGCAAAAAACCCACAATAGCCTCTTAAGACCGATTTATTACACCTAATCTTCTTTCTGCACTCTCTTTCTTATCCTTTTCTATATTGGAGCCAGAACAATGTTTTCCAAACCTAACTCTGATCAGGTTATACTTGTGCTTGAAACTTTCAATGGTTTTCCATTACTCTTTACATAAAGGACAAACCGATGGGACCATCAGGCCCTATGTGGTCTGCACCGCCTCTTCAACTTCATCTCCAGTCCCTTTCCCCCTTTTCTCTTTCTCTCCTTCCCACCTCTTGCTCACCGAGCCTTTGCTGTGGTCGTCTTCCCATCTCCCTCATTAACCCCTAGTCATTTTATAGGTAAGCATCAAATCCTCAGAGGAATCATCACCAACCTTCCTTAGTCAAAGCCCTCTTTTTAGGTTTCCATAGCAACACCTTCCTCTGCTTTGTTTTGTTACAATTGCAGTGTGATACCTACTTGTCTGATAATTTGGTTAATAACGGTCTCGTCCAATGGGACAAAAGCACCCGGAGGGCAGGAACCATATTTGAAAAAGCATCTCCATCCCCTAGCCCACCCACACCTGACCTCAGGTAGTTGCTTGATTATGAACAGATGGTGAAGAAAAGGACAGTGTGCATCCTTAGAAATGGGATCAAAGCCGGGGGCTGTCTTCAGTCACTGATAATGACGATAATGATGGTGGTGGTTTGTGGGCTAATTATGTGTGCAGAATACTTAGATATTTTTAGAAGAAGCTGGTAAGTGGCCGTTTTCCTTCTTTGCCTCTCTGAGTCACTTTCCACTACAAGCATCTCAGAGTCTGTGCTTACACATATAACACACACACACACACACACACACACACACACACACACACACACACATTCCGAAGCTCCCGGTGATGACTCAGCAGCCCACCACTTCAAGCATCCCTGTCAAAATTAGTTTACTGTGACTACTGATGAGTAGAAATTTGCCCGGGTAGGAGGTTGGTGGGGGTTTGAGGGTGGGTGGGGAGGAAGAGGAAAGATGCCTGAGAGACCCAGTAACAAATACTTTTAAAGCCTCTTAAATGTTCAACTATTTAAATGCGTGTTTCAAGTTCTTGAGTTAATTAGCTGTAAGCTTACAAAGGTGGTCAGTCTTGAAAGTTTGGGTGCTGGACTTTTGAATTCCTAGCTGCTCCTTAAAAGCTCCATGCTGGTTTTGAAATGTGGCTATTGTGGGTGAAACACTGACTCATACTTCTAACATGACAAAAAACCATTCCATCTGAGCAGCTCTGAGAACAGCAACTGACTTCCTTATAAGAAGGAACACCAGTCTCTGAAAAATTGAGTTATTGAATAGGCTTGTCTATAAATGTAGACTTTTCCTATTCTTTGCCATTGGGCAGAAAAATCTCCCCCACAATTTTCAGAGGAAAACTGTTCTCAATGGCATTGCTTTTAGTGCTGTTTGTGGTCAAGGTGCATGATTAAATGTTAACTAGCTCGATGTGATTAATACGGAAACTAAGTAATTCATCCATATCGAAAATGTGTGATTAGTTTTCTCAAAGTTATATTTAGAAATCCAGAGGCTCACGTAGATCAGAGGTTTGGGTGTAGAACAAGAAAGAACCTGTCATAGCAACCTCCACCTCTTCTTTTCCCCAACACAAAACGAATTGTGAGACCTTTATTTAAGGAGAATTCTCAAACCCTTTTTCTTTTCCTTTAATGTCAAGACTGTTCTGATGCAGGAGTTACCAACTCTGCAACCTCCTGATCTTCAAGCTTTTGGGGGGTCAGTCTTCTGTGGTCAAATAGTCACAGTTAAAGAGATGGTCCTCTCCTGAGTAATAGCACATAACTCAAGGGTACGCTGTAATGTCAAGTCTTTCCTTCTGGATCTTTCTAGATTAATACCATTAATAATAACATCATCCAGGTAACAATAATAATACACATGCCAACCAATATCGCGTTCTTGTCCTGCTTCACACAGTGAAGCAAACTGATACATATTCTTATTATCCCATTTTACAGATGATAAAACGAGGATCAGAAAGCCTCGCACTTCACGATAGCATTCAGAGCCATCCCATCAATCATAAATAACACTGCCTACCCTGTTTCCAATTCACTCATGGAGGGGCCTCTTCTAGTCCAGGGACGAGCACCTTGAGGGCTGGAAGTCTCTTTATATCTTCAGTCTTGGCTCAGTGTCAGGTACAGGACAGGTGTCTAATCAATACTTGATGAAGGAAGAAACGAAAGTGCTAGAAAGGAAAGAGGAGGCCTATGAATCACCGATTCTCTTTTAAAATTGATTCTGCTTCCTTCTATTTTTGAGGGGATATTTTGTTCTCCTTGTTGGTTGTATGTGCACAGAAAGTGATGCCAGCATGATTCAATAACAGGGACTGAGCTCTCTGACTCAAGGACTAGCGAAAGCAGAGAAATCTTGAAAATATGGAAAAAACAAACAAGCAAACCCTGTCTCATCACGATTGCTCTGTGGACTAGCTCTCACCTGGTCCTCATGGACATTCCATGAGCAGAGGCGGCTGGCTGGTTGAGGGGTTCCACAGACACACATTTGGTCATCACATACTGCCTTCATCCATTCCCACATTTTGAATATTTGTCTTTGTAGCATTGATTAATGTACTTAAAAGTGCCATTAACATTTAGAAAGAAGCACAAAACCATGTGAATAGTTCTAACCCAATTTAGTTCTTTTTTTCTGCCTTTTTAAAAAAAATTTCATTTTTTAGAGAGAGAGGGAGGGAGGGAGAGCGAGCAACAGGGGAGGGACTGAAGGAGAGGGACAGAGAGAGAGAATCCAAGCAGACTTCACGACCAGCGTGGAGCCCGACACAGGGCTCGATCTCACCACCCTGTGATCACGACCTGAGCTGAAACCAGGAGTTGAACACTCAACGTACTGAGCCACCCTACCGAGTGGCCCTAACCCAGTTTAGTTCTCATGGAGGAGTCTTGTAATTATTTTAGCTTGGAAATTATGGTAAAACCAGTCAAAGGGATATTCACTAGGCTATGTGGACTGTTACTTTCCTTCGACCACACATATGAAAATGTATGGCCTTTGATATAAAGACAAAGGAATTGGTTCAGACCTTTTCCTGTTTTAAAAGAAGTTTTAACATAGATGAGAAATAGTTTCTTCCAGGTCATATGGTAGAGCCTCTTAGACAATTTGACAGACTCCTCTCTCCACCCCGTTCATGGTTTCTATTCTGTCTTGCTTTGCCACCCTGGACTTTGTCATTGCTGCCCTTCTCTGCCCCTTCTCTGCCCCTTCTCTGCCCCTTCTCTGCCCCTTCTGCCCTGCCATGTTCCATAGTCTGGGTTCGTTACTTTCTTGGATGCACTTTGTCCGACCCAGTCATCTGGGACTTGGATGCCCCCTAAGCCCATTGCATATTTCCATTTCCTAGACAGTGCAGCAGGATCAGAGAGGTTGAATGACTTGTCCCAAGTGACAAGGCAAGTTAAGTGGCAAGGCCAAGGCCAGGACTCAGGTCAGACTCAAGTCCATAATCCTTTTACAGCTAATCCTACTTTACCAATTACTAAGTCTGCCACTTTCCCATTTTACTTCACATTTTTATTTTCTTCCTATTATTCTAAACTCTCACTATAAAAGGAAGAATTTTATTTGTATTTAAATTCTTGGCTGCAATAATCAGATGAGTGAGAATATGCCACAGTGATACAATGATATACACGTGTGGTTTATGTATTACTATTTACTTTTTATATATGTATACATTATTAATCATCTATATATTTACATTGTTTGTACACTAAATTCTCCTGACATTATCTTTGAAATAAACATACCTTTAATATTCTAAGAAAAAAGTTTTATATGTTAACTCTTCACATATTCAATACTGGTGGCAGAGATTGCTGTTGTCTTTCTAAAAAATGGTTTTCTCTTTATTTCCCCAAATCAGAATGCCCAGTTTTGGCCTTATATGTGGCCTTAGATGTGAAACGTAAGACTATGTTTCCCAGCTTCCCTTGCAACTTTGTATGGCTCTCTGTGCAAGTTCTAGATAATGAGTCCTGAGAGAAAGTGCCAGGGTCCTTTCTCCTAGTTCCTTGTGTCTTTTGGCTGTGATGCAGATGTAAAGGCTGGTGCTTGGCAGCCATTTTAGACCATTTGGCAATATGCTAAAATTGGTAGAGAAGCAGAATAGAAGGAGCTTGGGACACTGATGGTTGTATAGCCACAGCACCAGCCTCTGTCTACTTACTTCTGGACCTAGTTCTAGGTGAGAGAAAAATAAATTTGTGTCTTATTAAAAATCACTATTATTTATGAATTAATTTGTTATAGGCAACCTAACCAAACCTAAGTAATACGATGTGCTGTCTGACTTTAGAATCATTGACTTTGAACTGGAAAGTTCAGAGAGTTCATTAATAAACCAGTATACAAATGGGGAAAGTGAGTACCTGAACTCATCAGAGAAGGTGAGTACCTCGACTTTTCAAGTTTCTGAAAACTCTAATCACATTATATAATGGCTTTAATATGTAAAGAGAAGATGAAATTTCAAATAAAATGTGGAAAGTATCCTAATTTGCTTTAATTTTATTTCCCAATGAACATATCTTTTAGAGGAAACAAACCTTATGCTCTGGTCCTTGGGTCCTTTTTGGGAATTCCAAGTAAGACTGAGACTCTAAATATTGAGAGGAATGAGGGCATCTTCATTTCTTCGTAATCTATGAATGCTGTTATTATAGTAATATAATAACGCAGAGTGGATGACTACAGCTAAACAGAGCTGGGTAGAGTGACATTAAAGTTTTTCTGTTCCAACCAAATTCATGTCTCAATTATTTCAAGTTTCGCATTTTGCTTCTCTCCATTAGCGGTTGCTTACAAATTGTCCGTGGAGGTGGAAGCCAAAGGTCTTCACCGATACTCAGCTTGTGAACCTCAGACATTCTACTTACCAACATCAAATATGAAGAACTATGGTATTCTTTTTAGTCTAATTTTGGAATTTGGTGCAAGAAAATACTTCGATTGTATCCACAAAGTCCCCGTAACGGTGCCACCACACAACTTCGGAAGTACATGTTACACAGCGGGATGTGTATTTCTGGGGTCTTGTGCAAGATGGTGGAAACCTTGCAGCCACTTTACCTGTAAGGCAGGACCTGGGGCAATGAACACTCCTGAAAAAAATCGAGGGAGCACAAACAATTCTAAGGGTGTGATTGTGGATTCCCAAAAGTTCCATGGGCTCCATGCTCCCTCTTCACGTCTGGAAGGGGTGTGGTGGTGGTCGCTGCCATCTCCACGCATTTGATAGCTGAACTTACCAGCAAATGCTATCTTGCCAGATTGGTGACTCAGGGTTCCAAGTCTGTTTTATGAATTTTTTAGAAGACCGAGTACTCTAAATTGTCCAGATCACTGAAATCCTTCCTCTAACTAACCTTTTCCTAGACTCTTAGTGGATTGTGTATGTTAGCGGACTGTGTATGTGTGTGTGTGTGTGTGTGTGTGCGTACTGCTGGATAAGAGCTATACAATCTTCAGACCCTTTAAAAGAATTAAAATGATTTGCTAACTTCTGGACATTTGCTCATTACCTTTTCGTGTTGCTTGTGCAAGCTTGGGTGTAGCTCTCATTAGAAAGATACTAACCCTGGATTTGACATGAAAATTCACTTCCTTGGACTGATTTGAGTTGTTTTCATTTAAATGACCTCAAGAGTCAAGGTAAAAACCCCACCTCCTTTCCTGGCTTTATCAAAATGGAAAACAATGTGGTTCTTTGGAAAAATTTCATGAAACATGTGGTGCATGCCTGCAATGTCCAAATATTTTTTGGATGTAATGCAGGAGGAATGAAGAAGCAAGTCTCTTCTCAATGCTTTATAGTTTCCTAATTTTGCAAAGCAGGGAGGAAACCATAGTAAACACACATCAGTTTGCTATTTTAACACTTGTCATGTTCCACTTTCGGAGGCTGTGCTGTTAGTCATCACAGAGGAGCAATTCATGTATTAGGAGTATTTGTTACCCAACAACCAAGTCTGCATAACCAACCCACACCCGCAAGTTAACCATTTCAAGCTGACAGACTAAAGCATTTCACCTGTTGCAATGAGACCCAGCGTGGCCCTGGGATGCTCTTGAGAGCTACCAGGACTAACTCTTCCAAGTGATTTCTCGGCTGTTTATAACAGTTGAACTATTTTTGTTAAAGGGTTATAAAGATTGGCATCTATGGCACTCTTCTTTCTGCTGGGAGATTTTGAATTCAGCTTGCCTGGATTTACCTGATTTAGCGATCAGATAAATGTTCAGTGGGGTTGCCGGCTGGAGGCTGGGCGTGGTAGAAGGTACCTGGGGAGGACAGGGTCCCACCCAGGCTCTGATCAGTCCTGAACATCTGTGACTACACGGTCAAAATCCCATTTATTCTTTGGAAGGCGCAGCAAGGACTTTTTATTAATTAATTTATTTTTTATTTCTCTCGACTCAGCATCAAAGGGCAGGCTTGTCATGCGCTTGTGATCTGGCCATAGTGGTCAGACCCGTGAATGCAGCTTCGTGTCGAGGTACAGGTCTTCCCTTGGGTGATGCATCAGCTGCTTTTACACAAAATGTGTCGTGAAGCTGGCAGCGAGGCACCCGGGCGGTTTCCTTGCTGTTGCTATGGATGCCACATTAAATATCCCAATGGTCTGTGCTCAAAACGAGGAAAAATTGACATTCTGACTTCCCATACAAGAGTGGGATACGTGATTCACAGTCCTCCTGCCGCATTAATCAAGCCGTGTTTACATGGAAAGAAGCCAAAAGAGCCAGAGCGAAAGAGGTGCATTTGGGAAAGCCAAGTGATGATGTCATCCGGGCAGAACCGCTCCGGCAAGCCACTTAGCTGGCTTAGATGCCTTGTATTTAGCCATGGAGCAAATCCCAGTTAAGCGTCGGAGGAACACCATGGCGTTTGGCTCTGTTCTTGGGATTTACATGGTTGCATTATGGTTTGTTTATTAAATAGCATAACATCATCATTTGTTATTATCTCAAGTGAGAAAGCACCTCATCTACGGGGAAAATGGCAATGAGGGGGTTCTAACACTTTGCTGGGAGGAAGCATGCGCACATAGACCTCCATACACTCAAAACATAAAGGAGAAAGTGCTGTTGGTCCCGGTGAGATGGTGCGTTGTTAGTTATTCCGATTCCATTTCTTCCGAGATACACGTTCACACAGCCACATGCTCGTCCTAAGATGGAATTGTCCTTACTGTACCGCCAAAGAATTTCAGAGGAGAACTTGGGTTTGGGATCAGTTCTCTGTTACCTTTGCCTGTGCAGCCCCAGCCCCTGATGATTATCAGGAACCCCCTATAATGTACAGCCAGCTCTGTGTTAAGTACGGAGCTAAGTCAGGTGTCCAGCCCACAGTGGTGAATGTGATCGATATGGTTCTTTTTTTTTGAGGTTGTTTAGTTATGTCAACCGGTCAACATGGTAGAGTTTCTCGGAGAAGCACGGTGGAATTTGGCCATTTTCATGGAATCATATTCATGCCTGAATTATAGGCATTGCTTTTTTAGGAGATTCCTGAATTTGCTGTTCTGGATGATAATCAAATACTTTCAAGTTAGAGTTTTTGCCCATTTTTAAAGGATTCTTAAATCCTTTAAATAAGAAATGTTCTTTAAAAAAGTAAACAACAACACCACCACCAACAAAACCAAAAACACAAAAAGCCCCAAAGGGTCAGGTTAATCTAGAAACTGACAAATTGCCCTTGAAGAATTCATTGATTTTATTGTCTATTGTCTACAAAGACTTAGGATGTTTTATTAAAGTAAGCAAAGGATGGATTTGAACTTTTTAGGTAGCCCATAACTCAATCCAAAGGAGCAATTGCACCACTTTATCTTGAGTGGTGTAGAAAGAATTGAACGGTTTCCTCATGGTGCTGTTGGGGCTACACTAGGGTACTCAATGGAGTAAGGACTTGAATAAAATAATGAAATAGTCTGGAAAGAATAACAGGAGTACAAGGATTCTTATAATTCTTAGAGAAAGGTTTGCTTTCAGGTTGGACATACAACAAGGCAATGGCAGCAGGCTTGAAATAACCTGACTTCTTGGAAGCAGAGATTCTACTTTGCGATAGAAACTGACACAATGCTTAATCTTCTGAGGCAGAAAAAAAATGGGGTTTCAGGCGATTTAGGAGACTTTCAGAACACTTCTTTAAAACTAAGGTGCTCTCTGTTTTGGCTCTGGATGTCAAGCTGTGGCCAGTTTGGGCTGCATTTTGGTCTCTCCAGGCCAGGATTTGATCTTGACTCCTACGAGTATTACAAAGTCGGGTTGTGGAACAGGCTTCTCCCCTCCACTTCCTAGTTACACAGCATAGCAATTTAGCCCTATTTCTTTAAGAAGAAAAGTAGGTGATTTCATTACATCTTGAAAATGTGTTTGCTAACTACCAACCCAAAAGGTCTCCAGCATCTTGGTAGGGAAAGACGTGATTGGTTGAAGAAGCTTGACAGTAAAGCTGTGTCATAAAGGACCCGATCATTGTATGAAAATGTAGTCCCCGTTGCCTTCTTTTGTCAGAGAATATTAATTGTAAGCCAGTGTAGATTGAGAAAAGTCGTGAACTGTGGTTGCTAACCACTCAAGCCTCAAACACTTTTTTTGTTTCAAGTGTATATATTTCATTCTCCCCTTATTAACATTAAAAATGAGTCTACGTTTCCCAAACTGAAGTGGAGTTTGGTAATTAGCCACATAAATTAATCAATGAGGATAATAAAACTATTCACAAGTAGGAGACAGTGGGGAAGTTTTTGGCATCTGTCTGTGTAAAAATAAAGAGAATGCTGCTAAGTATCTTCCACTTTGGGCTACAGTAGGCACGGCTATGTAACATTCTTCTAAGAGAAATGTTTTCACTTTGGGAACAACTAATAATATGAGCACAAGCAGTAGTCAGAGGGAATTCCACTGTAGAGTTGTAAATGGCAGAAAAAGAGGCTCCCCTTTCTTAGACAAAGTTGTGGAGCAGGCAGTTCACCTCACTTTGAAATCCTTTTATTGTCACTAGGGAAATGTTTGCCTGACTGTTATGGAGTCTTTCAAACTGAGTCATGTGACTTCTTCAAAGAGCTCTGGGAACAGTGCGCGCTCCACATCGTACACCCCGAAGATGCTGGTTTCGTATAATTGGAACATAGCGTCGGTTTAGGCATCGCTCAGCTTGGCCATCTGTGAAAGGCGGACAGATTCAAAATAATACTCAAGGGAACTAGAATTCCCCCCAACTACCTATCAGCCCAGCTGGTAACTGCCAGGTCCAGCCTTTCCCATAACCAGAAATCCATAGCCCCTCCTATTGCTTGGATACATCGCCAAGCAGAAGCAAAAGGCATCTGGGGGCGGCGGGGGTGGGGGGCGGGCAAAAGACGAGTCCCCATCACCGGCCACAGATTGCCATGAAAACTTAACCCAAATTCCTCTCCTCACGTATACTTTTTTAAAGAGAGTCTTCCCCCAGGTTCTTACCAGCCACCTTATGAGGGTTAGCTTACAAATGCCAGTGTGGGGGAGGGTGAGAAGAGACAGGGTTTGAGGTCACCTCTCTGGCCCTGTTGTCCTGTGGAGTGAGGGTGACAATATTATGAATTGACTGAAAACTTCAAATTAGAAACAAAGCCAGAAACAAGATAATTAGAAGTGCCCCGTCTAGGCAAAACAAATAGTTGTGATATGAATAGCAGGGGAAAAGTCATCTGCCCTATAAGGTTTGGATCTGTTCAGAGACAGCTCATCCTACAACGATTAGAAACTACTGGTAAAGCATGAAGCAGGCAGCCCAGTTCTTTCTCTTCTGGTGTGGGTGGCAGGAACAGACTGTGGCTAAGGTCTGTAGTGGGTTACGTCTCACTCTGTTTTATAGACTTCCCCTGCTCTCCCTTTTTGTGTCCTTTTGTCTTTGGGGTGGTAGTGTTACTGCCATCATGCCTATTGAGGCATTGGAATTGAGTTGGCTCTGCCTTGACATCCCCAGCACAAGAAGATTCAGGAACAGGTAGAAAAGAGGAGACTGCTTTTTAGAGGGCAAGGACTTTCTCAGACTCTAAATCATACCACAAGTGCCACGGAAAGTGTGGGTGGGAGCCCTCCACTGGAGAGCCGCTCATTTGGAAAGTATAGGTCAGAGGGTCAATTTCTTGGAGCTTATTTTTCTTTTGGGACCCCCAAATGTAAGCTTAGGATACCCGGTGGGATAATTCTTTCCTATCAAGTAGAGCCTCTTTTATTTTATGTGGAATATGAGACCAATGTCCAAAGTGGATGGAAAGGACTGAATGGAATGGAAAGGAAAAATGCAAAACTCGAGGATGCTTAAAAATGTTTAACTTTGCGGCATTTTCATAGATATTTATAAATCATGTTATCAAGGTCACAAAACATCCTGTAGGGCTTTTTAAATTGCTTTTATTTAGAATCCATGGATTCATTAATTTGAAGAAAAATAACATTGTTACAGTACTGCGACTTCCAATTCCTGAGTGTAGTATATTCATCCATTATTTTAAGACTTCAAAATTTTTTTCAATGACGTCTTCCATATATATGCATGTGTACACATGTCTGCAAACATATATACATATGTGTATTAGATTTATTTCTAGATATTTTATGTTTTCATGTATTATGAGTTTCAGAGGTAGACTTCAGTGATTCATCAGTCTTATATAACACCCAGTGCTCATGACATCACGTGCCCTCCTTCATGCCCGTCACCCAGTTACCCCAACCCCCTACCCCCCTCCCCTCCAGCAACCCTCAGTTTGTTTCCTATGATTAAGAGTCTCTTATGGTTTGTCTCCATCTCTGATTTCATCTTGTTTGATTTTTCCCTCCCTTCCCCTATGATGCTCTGTTTTGTTTCCTAAATTTCGCATATGAGTGAAATCATATGATATCGTCTTTCTCTGATTGACTTATTTTGCTTAGCATAATACCCTCTTGTTCCATCCACATCTTTGCAAATGGTAAGATCTCATTTTTTTGATGGCTGAGTAATATTCCATTGTAGATATATACCACATCTTCTTTATCCATTCATCTGTCCATGGGCACCTGGGCTCTCTCCACAGTTTGGCTATTATGGACATTGATGCTATAAACATTGGGGTGCTTTGGATTGCTATGTTTGTATCCTTTGGGTGAATACCTAGTAGTGCAACTGCTGGGTCGTAGTGTAGTTTTATTTTCAACTTTGTAAGGAACCTCCATACTATTTTCCAGAATTTACTAAGAGTTTTAAACTACAAATGGATATTGGCTTTTATGAAACACTTTCTCCTTTTTTTTCTGTAAATGTGAAGAATTAACCGTGGTCGACTTTTTGAATGTTAAACCAATTTTCCATTCTTAAAATAACCCTACTTGGTTGTGATGTATTATTTTCTCAAAATAGCTCTAGATTTTCTTTGCTAATCTTCTGTTTGAGATTTTTACATCTTGGCCATGACTCGACTGGCTTTCAATTTTCCTTCTTGCAATGTCCTTGCTGTGCTTGGATATCAACATCATGTTATGGTCATGGGAAGAGTTTGGGGATGTTGCCTCTTCTACATTCATGGAGTGTTTAAGTAGATTGATATGATTTCTTCCTTTCAAGTGGCCTACCTGGGCCTGGGATTTCCTTAAACTGCGGATTCTTTTTCTGTAATGGAACCATTCACATTTTCTGTTTCTTTTTGGTCAGTTTTGGAAAGTTATATTTCTCTAGGAATTTATTTTACCTAGATTTTAAATTTTATTGGCATAAAGTTGTTCATAATGTCTTATTATCATTGCAATGTCTGCAGAATCTGTTATGGGCTCTCTTTAATATTTATGATATATTTTTATGACTTCTCTCTCTGATAACTTTTCCAGAATTTATTAGTCTTTTCAAAAGACTAAGTTTTGGCTTTGTTGATCCTTTCTATTATATGCTTGTTTCCATTTCATTATTCTCTTCTGTTCTTTTTATTGTTTTATTTTATGTTCTTTGAATTTTACTTGCTTTTCTTATTCTAAATTTTTTCTTTTTTTAAAAATTTAAATTCAATTAGCCAACATATAGGACATCATCAGTTGCAGATGTAGAGTTCAACAACTCATCAGTTGCATATAATACCTGGTGCTCATCACATCACGTGCCCTCTTTAATGCCCATCACCCAGTTACCCCATCTGCCAATCCTCTTACTCTAACTTTTTGATATAGGTGCTTAGTCATTGATTTTCAGCTTTTGAAAAAAATTATAAATTTATATTATATGATATTATATATAGTATTACCAATATAGTATTTTCTTATTTCAGTTGTAATTTCTTTTTAACTATGAGTTTTCTGGGAGTATATTTCTTAACTTCCAATTAATGTGCATTTTCAATTAACATTAGAAAAATCTGGGGGTGGGTAGTAATTTCTAGCCTACATACATTATAACCAGAAAATATACTCTATATAATTTCTATTTATTGAAATCCATTAAGACTTGTTTTATAGGTCAGCTATGGTCAGTTTTTGTAATAGTCCTATCTGTGCTTGAAAAGGAGGTCTATTTTGTGGCTATGGGGTACAATGTCCTCTAAAGTTCCTTTGGATCACATCTGTAAATTATATTGTTCAAACCTATATCCTTACTGATTTTTTTTGTCTGTTTTTTCTGTCAGCTCCTGAGAAAGATTTATAAAAATCTCTTAAAATGATTGGGAGTTGTCTATTTATCCTTGTGGTTCCATCAGTATGTTTTTTTGTTCTGAAATAATACTTGGAAATTCATCTTCTGAGTATAGTAACACCGTCACCACCACCTCTACCAATAACAATATAGCAGAAGCAATACCCCAAACTCGAATAGGCTGTGTGTACTTTGTCATCATAAGGGGTTTTTTTAATTAAATAAATAATAGGGACAAAAATAGGGTTGAGAAATATATATACATATATATATGTATATATGTATATACATATATATATGTGTATATATATATATATATATATATACTATCATATCATCAGTTTGACAAGTAAAAAATGTTCTTCACTGATACGGAAAGGATATTGAGGGTGGTAAACATATTCCTCAGGGTCTAATTGAGAGCCTACTTAAGTTCTATATATGAATTCCAGCTAACAACCAATTGACAAATACTTATTGATCATTTATTTACTATGTGCATAGCACTCATCTAATTCCTGAGAGTTATGAAGGGTAAGGACCCAGTTCTCAAACAGCTTTCAATGTCGCTGTGGAGCTAAGATGTGAAATCACACTTACATACGTAACACATGAACGACATGACCTGTGCTGTCTACATGAAAGCCGTCAGCCGTCTGTGGCTCTTGAGCACTTGAAACTGGTCAGTCCAAACTGAGATGTGCTGTAAATGTCAAATCACACCAGATTCTGAAGATCTGACACAAAAATAATGTAAAATCAATATTTTTTATATTGATTCCAGAACTTTGCTATGAACTCAGAGCCCGAGAAGCAGTGGCTTGAATGACTTGACCTTGTGGGGTTGAATTGGGGTTGCTTAGATAAGCTCAGCCATTTGAATGATGGTGTATTTCCCTCAAACACATCAACTCTCTCTCAACTCTTTCCTTGTACATGCTGTTTCCCTGTTCCTAGGCTGTCTTTCTCATATGTATTCCTGGTGAGCCCTTGTTTGTCCTTTAAAATCAATCGCTTGGGTCTCTTCTTCTAAATAGGCTTCTCTGACAGTTTTCCCCACTCGAAAGGAGTAAGCCTTCCACGGTATCCTGTGTCAGCGGTTTCTCACTCTGTATTCTAAGAATCTTTTTCTTTTTCTGTCTTCACCATTGGCCTGTAAGCACAATGACTGGTTTATATATCTTTATGTCTCTTGTATATGGCACATGTCTGGGGTATTAGAGGTGGTCAATAAATTGCTGAATGAGCCAAGTGATTAGAAGCTCTGCTTGGTCTCACCACTGTCTAGCTGTGTAACTCTAAACCTTGGTGTCACCCATCTCTGAAAGCGATTATTAATGGTACCCCCCTCCTAAGTTATCATAAGGATTAGGTAAAACAATTCAGATAAAGCAGTTAGCAGAGCGCCTAGCATATGGTAAGCACTCAAAAATACTAACCATTACTTGTGATGAAGAAAGAAGTCTGGCTTCCCATGAGGTTGTCTTAACATTTCTGGGTTTTGTTTTTTGTTTGTTTGTATAAATAGTTGTCTAGAATAGAGTGGGATTATAGGATTATAGTAGATGCCACAAACGTATTATTTTTTCTTTCTTCTCTTCAAATATACAAAAGCTGCTCATCATTGTTCATGGTCCACGTTAAACCCTCGACAAAGCTTTCTGATCACCATGACCCCTGGATGCTTCTTTCTTTCCTGAATTTCTATAAGCACTTCTGGCCAACATCGTCATTTGGTACTTAGCATACATTACCTTTGGCTCAAATAATTATCACTTCTTGGGCGGCTGTCTTACATTTTATATCAAAGGCTCCGTGTGGGCTGTAATTACATCTCACACATCATTGTATCCTCAATGACATAGCATTTTGCTTACAGTGAATTCAAGACATATTTGCTGATTGATTATTTGTGCAGGCTGGAGAATAAACTGTCGTCTTATGAAGATCAACCATTTAATTGATTCCTAATAAGTACGTGATAAGCATTAATGCTTTTATATTTTCACCTTAATGGGTTGATCAATTTGCATGAATTTAATTGATACGTATCATGAAAGCTGTTTATGTATAAATATTCAAATGAAAGTGCACAAGCAATATGCTCTTTAACACTCTCTTGTGTCTGTGTCTATACGCAATGACTGCACAAGGATCATTCTGGATTAAAATAGGACCTTTATTTTTCAATTAAAAATCATATAAAGTTAATTAAATTTGAATTTGGAATGCCCTATACACAGCATCCTTACCAAGCACAGTGCTCATGTGTGAAGATGCCCGTGGGTGTGAAGCATAAATATAGGGTGTGAAGCTTTCAAGCAGGTGGGAATGAAAAGCTCTGTGTAGTTCCCAGCTGCTGTTTTCACCCTATACCCATGCGAGGATTTTCCTTTGGTCTGTGGATATAACCAAAGAGCACGGAGACTGTGGTGTTTATCCTATGGACTGCATGACGCGTGAGCTCTAAATAGCCAGTCATCTTCAATCGCTGCTTCTTAACTCGGCCAACCAGCTGTTTCGACTCTTTCCTAGCATCCTGTGGCTTAGCCATATGCTTGTAGTTGTGAGGCAGTGTTCTTGGCCTTTTTCAAAAGATACTTGGTTTGTATAATATTATGTGAATGTCTATGGTGTGTCAGGTATTTTATAAAATATATTTCATTACTTCCCATTCTGCAGACAAGAACACTGAGGCTCAAAGAGCTTAAATGATCTACCCAAAGTAGCAAAGCTAGAAAATGGGAGAGCCGGGATTCACACTCAAGCTCTCTGACTTCTGTGTTCTTTATTTCTCTCATGGGGCAACACTGACTCTCGCTGTCAGTGGCATTTCTGCCTCAGTTTTAGAGAGAAAACAGTAAAAATAGCACATCATTTCTTTATATACACATTACTTTCATGTGGTGGCATCCAATCAGTGACCAAGTCCACAATGGTACTTCCTTCCTGCCTCTCCTCTCCTGTCCTTTCCAGCCCCACTGCCATAGCTGTATTTCAGAATCTTATCATGTGTTATCTGCACCGCAAGGGTCTCAGCCAGCGCCGTCCTCCACCCGGTGCCAGTGTGGGATCATTTACTAACAACTATCTGATCACTCTTGTTCCCCACTTAAAACGCTTTCACAACTGTGGAATACTGGAAAAAGTCTAGATTTCTTAGTGGAACATGCCAGGCAGATCCTTCACAGTTCCCTAGTCCTATCTGTGCCACGGGCTCTTTCCTACCCAAACAACCACCAGGACCCACCTTGCAACTTCATATCTCTGGGTCCTTCACCTCCTCTCCCACTCTGCTTGGTGAGCCCTACTCAACCCTCAAGATCCATGTCAACCATTTTGAAATAGTTTTCTAATACCTCTATGAAAATTACTTGCTTCACCTCTATGCCTCTACTCCATCCTGTTTAGAATACCACGAAAGTATCCATGACATTTGAGGATATTTTATTTATTTACCATAAGTATCTCCCTTTGTTTCTTGGACTTTAACCTCCTTGAGAACAAATGATGCCATAAATGTCTCTGTAGGGTTGGTGCCCAGCAGAATACCTGCACATTCCCTTTTACTAAACTTTTGCTGAAATATTTAATTAACTTTCTCAAAAGATTTTACAAAGGCAGGAAACAATTCTTCACGTCCCAGAGCACATGCTTTGGGTGAGATAAGACAAAGCAAAAGCAAATAGCATTATTATGTATTTGGTATTTTGAAATTTAGTACTTTCAGGTTGCTATGGGTTGGAAGAGGAGAAGGTGAAGAGAAGTGGGAGCTGGGTGAAGGCTGACCAGCAGGGCATGAAAAGTTCAAAAGGCTGAGTTCAAGGTTGGAGAAGAGAGAGTTAAGTTCTGATGGGGCAGTGGTGTTGAATCTAACACAAGGGTAGTGTAATAAAACAGTAGTTCCTTTATTTTAATTCTCGTCACTTCTACTATATAACAAGAGGATGCAGAGCTATTGGTGTTAGTCCTGGCGTGGAAAATTTCAGGGTGTGGAGCGGGAAGAGCAAGGGGATGCGTGTCCATGAAGGGAAGAGCAAGAGAAGGTGCTAAAGGGAAATCATCTTCCAATGAATGCTGGGAAGTTTTAGAGCATTAAGACTGTCTGAGGGATTTTCTTCTGTCCAGGTAGGTGTTTAAAAATTAAGAATGAGGGGTGCCTGGGTGGCTCAGTCAGTTGGGCATCTGCTTTCGGCTCAGGTCATGATCTCAGGGTCCTGGGATAGAGTCCCCCATCGGTCTCCCTGCTCAGCAGGGAGTCTGCTTTTCCCTCTCCTTCTGCCCCTCCCCCTGCTCATGCTCTCTTTCTCTCTCTCAAATAAATAAATAAAATCTTTAAAAAAAAACCCCACTAAGAATGAAAGTACATCTCACAACACTTTGCTTCCCCTCTTTTCTGAACTAATCAATGTTTTAGTTAATTTACTAATTATTTATTTCGTAGGAAATCCAGTAACATTTCCACTGCTTTCTAGACTTTCCTGTGCTGCGTTTGGCTTTCATGAAATATTCTACACATTCACCACAATTAACTTAATTAATTGTATTTTATGACTTTGGGTCAGAATGCCAGAATTTCTGTGCCAGGTTCATTGTACGCATTGAAACCTCAAGAGTATCTTTCAGATATTGGCTTTCAGACGTTCCTTTTTGAATACGTTGCTATTTACTTACTATGTGCCAAAGCCACCATGTCAATGTAATTGAAAACAAGCAAGAAAGAGACTGGATGGCTCAGATGAATGGAAATGTGATATAGACCCTTCCACCCACAACCCATTGGCTGGCATCCAGGCCAGGCTGATGGGGACTAAAAGTAATTACCATCTGATGGCTGGACAATGGTCTGTGTGAAATGAGCTGGTTATCTCAAGTCTGGTTCCTCATGGACAGGTGTTCATATTGCAGTCCCCTCCTTCAGTGACAGCAGCCCAGGGACTGAATGAGTCACAAAGACCTGACCTATCTTCACTCATTTAAGATTGGATGCCTATTTGTGACACAAGGTAACTTCTGGCTCCTGCTGCAAACTTTTCAATAGATAAGCAGAGACTGTGAATGTGAGTGTCTAATCAAGTTCTCCCCCCACCCCTGCAAGTGTAAAAGTTACACGCAAAACAAGGAGAAATGTTAGGCATTTTTCGTTTGTCTATTTCATGAACATTTATGCTGTATTACCAGGGAAAAAAGGCAATATTAACAAAATGAGAACAATATGACTGGTTTTTTTTTTAGCACTATAATAATGAGCCGTGAACCCTTAAAATTCCAACCTCGCCTTACAAACCACTGAAGAATAATAATAAGGAGAACTCACTCCCCACATCTGTTATGAAAGTCATAGGAAACAACCAAATTTAGTATCAATATTATTACCCATTCTGCCAAAGCCAAAGATCATTTCCCCCTTTAGTTTAAGCAAAAGATTTTCCAAACTTTATAAATATTGTTATGTCTCTCAAATGCATTACCTCACAGGTCTCTTCTGAAAGGTATCCAAATTCTACATTAAGGCACTTGTGGGAAAAGTAGAAAAAATAAATGGTTTACTTTAAATGGGATTTGGAAAGGGTATGATTACGGTCTGAAATGTATCGCACTGACATAGTAAAACTGAACTTCCTAATGGATTCTTAAATTTTGAGTAAGCATTAAATCCATTTATTGAACTCCTTTCTGTATGTCTAAAAGTTACAATAAATACATATATTTTCTCCCTGATGGACTTTCCGCGGTGAAGGATGCCCTACGTTAGTTGGCAGGCGGCGCTGGGAGAACGCTAAGGGCACAGAGCTGGGTACTCAACCTGAGTGTGAACAAAGAGCCAGAATCTTTCCTGAGCAAACAAGTAAGTATGTGAAGAGAGGGAGAGATTTGCTCCGCCATATAAGAAGACTCGAGAAAATACGCTAAGCGAAATGTCCTTCACTAGACTTACAAATGGACGCCGGCTCTGCCCCCCATGTTTTTATGCCATCAGGTAACCAGAGCTGAACCGTGTCCAGAAACACATTCGATCTCGCACTTCGGTGGTGCCAGGAAGACAAATACACAGAAGGACACACAATGGCAAAATTGAAACATGAATAGAGAGCTGGATTTTCATTGTTTGCTCACAATACCCCTTGGGTGGAAGGAAGGAAATAGGTTGTATTGCCTAATAACTTGAAATGCCCCAGAGAAAGAAAAACAGACAGATTCCCATTTTGGAGGAGCCCTCGCTCCCGTGGCCAGCAGTTCCCGGTGATAAGTTTGTTAGGGGCTATTTTGCAGATCCTGCTCAAGTTCTAAAGCCATAAACCATCTGTGTAGTCAATGAGTCTGTCCACCGCGAGGGATGCAAGGGTATGATTTACAACCCCTGCCAGGGAGCCATCTAGATGGGAAAGTCAGCTACAAAGCCGCATATGAAAGAGACCCAAGAATGGACGAAAGGTGACAAGCGATCACTTTCCTTCTTGATGAGTTTAATAGAAAAATTTTTTGAGCTTGGAAAAGTTATGTTTGTACTCTTGGCACAAACGCTAACAGGAATAAATTTACATCTTGGCATTTGGTCAATAAGTGCAATAAAACCAGAGCCTTAAGATAAAGGAGAGTAGAAGTCATGTAACCCAAAAGCACGCAGACATGCAGATAAAGGCAAACTGATACCAAGAGAGTAAAATACTGCCTTAGAAGGTATCCACTCCCTGGACTTGATGACAGACCCAAACAAGGCCCTGCCCGAAGATCTTTTAGGAGTCGTTGTATGTGATTTTCCAGGGTTCCACTGTAGCCAGTGATGGGGCCATCTAGATTGTAGAGTTCATTGCTGCTCAAACCATAGCCCCAATCCTGATTCTTAGTTTTTACTTTTGATTTTCCCACTCACTTCCCTGCACAATGATTTCGTGCTACAGACAGAGGGACGAATGTGGTTCCAGTATTTCTCCCTAAAGGTTTTATCGCTTTCTGGGGGCGAGCTAATGTGGGGAACAGGAACTGTGGCAGTGATGTTTCTTTGACCCAAAGTTAAATTAACCATCTGAAAATCAGCATTGTATGCTAAGGTGGCTTTTTTTGCTCATTTAAGCACATAGTTTTAATTTATTTTTTATTTAATTAATTAATTAATTAATTTATTTATTTTTTAAAAAAGATTTTATTTATTTATTTGACAGAGAGAGACAGCCAGCGAGAGAGGGAACACAAGCAGGGAGAGTGGGAGAGGAAGAAGCAGGCTCCTAGCGGAGGAGCCTGATGTGGGGCTCGATCCCATCCCTGAACCGAAGGCAGACGCTTAACCGCTGTGCCACCCAGGCGCCCCTTAAGCCCATAGTTTTTAAATGAATAGGGTCTGCTGAATACCGCGACGGGTGAGTCTATGCACATGAAGATGTGTGATGTATGTACGTCTATAAAACATGCCCAGAGCTTTTCTTGCACCCTCCTTCAGTTTTAAAATGCTAACCTCTCGAGAAGTAGGGAAAGTTCAGGAAATTATTCTTGGGTGTTACCTTGCAGTAGCTCTTCCTGGTAATGAGCTATGAATTCTTATCTTACGACCGATATAGATTTTATTTTGTTAACTGTATGGTATTTCATTCACCACAAAATCGCAAATAAGAATACTTCGCATACTATTTTGTGACGAGTTGTTTTTAAAGTCCTAATGTCATTTATAGATGTTGTATCCTAATTAAATCTTAAGCAACTGATTTAAAAAAATACATTCAAGCGCTCTGGGTTTATAACAGGGTTTTGAATTATGCATGTACATGAGGAGCTGATGTAAAGGAAATAGATGGCAGACAAGCAATCGAAATGTGTGTTTTGTGTATGCGTGTGTACACACATAGGATATTGGTTTATGGACACTAAAAGAAACACCAGGGACGCCTGGCTGGCTCAGTCCGTACAGCACGCCACTCCTGATCTCAGAGTCAAGGGTTCAAGCTCCACACTGGGTGTAAAGGTTACTTAAAAAAATAAAATAAAATACATTTTAAAAAAATAATTTTAAAAAAACCTAAAAAGCAAAACAAAAAGCAGAGACAGTTTTAAAAAAAATAAAAAGAAAACAAACACCGTTCGATTGTTGGTAGACCCCAGAAAAATCAGTTGGCCCTACCATTTCACCTCCTAAAAGAAATCTATTTGATTTGCTCATTTTCTTCCATCATTTCTGCCCTCATGAAAGAATCCTGCTTTTCTTCACTGCCTTGAGGGTGATACTTTGAACAGGAAAAATGAGTGAGTCATGGCCCCATCACTCTTAGGCAGAAGTCAAATCGAGCTCTTCTGAGGAAAGACATTATATTGTTTTCAAAATGAGTAAGTTTTGAATCCTTCATTTAAATTAGCCTCTTTTGTATATGCCTTCAAAAATACCTTACCTTCCACTCCTCCCCCCATACGCTTCCAGCTCGAATTTGATTTCTTCAATTTATGAACATTTAGGAAGATGGTAAGCTATCCTAGAATGGGAGAGACTGTAAGGTTCCCATCTCCCACCAGAGGGGTGTCCTATAACTTGAGCACCTCCTTGCAAACCTTGGGCATTCTACGCGCTGAATCAGCCCTCAAACGTTTGCATAGTTGAGGTGAATGTGCCTCTTTGACCATATTTTACTGCTTTGGGAGGAAGCATCAGCTTGATTCAAAATAAATAAAATGGGTCAAAGAAATTTGTAAACTATCTGAGAAAACCCCGAAAGTGTGCTTGGCGACATTTCACACACTTTCAAACTTAGATTGGAAAAAACCTCTACTTGTATACATCTTGCAAAAGTGGCATCCATGGCCATATAAATATTGTTAGATACAGCCCTTCCACGAAATCATAACACCTTTCGATGTAATCAGGAAAGGAAGCATTAGAAATGTCTACTAAAAACACTGACCTTTTCATAACCTCACCAAGATAGTAGGCTCTTTCTAGCTGGAAGCCAAAGTTAGAATGGCATTAGATAGAATGTTTCCATATGCTTTAAAAAATATTCCTCTAATTTTTCAGGTTTTACCGGTGAACTGGATTCTTTCTCCCTGACCCACTTCTTGACCTTCATTCACTTTCCACCTGAACTTCCACTGTTCCTACACTAGGAAAAGGAGGCTTAACCCACCCAAATCTGCTTTTTGGTGGCGAGGGATCTCAGGGGTTCTTGGTGGATGACAGGAAGGAGCAGAAAGCCATGTAAGTCCTAAAGCCCAGTCAAGGCAGGGATGGGGCACGGGTGCCACGGGTGCCTACAGGGCAAGTTTTCACAGTTATTTCAGGTACATAGAACAATGTAGGGCTGGAAATGGTCCTAACTGCTGCAAAGCAGGGAGTGTGGCTTCAAGGGGTGCCCAAATCGTCCCCATGTGTGGACAGTTATCAAAGGGACCACCACAGGGGAGCGCTGATGACAAAGGGCCTGTAGCCTACTTTCTTATAAGTCTGATCTAATGGCTGTTGTCTGGTTTTCAGTCTGCCTTAGGATTGAACAATGGCTCAGTGATTCGCCTGTGCATCCCTTCCCGAATCCTCCTGCCTCCTCTGTGGTTCACTGTATCCTCCCTCCTCCTCCCCCTTAGAGGAAACCCATGTCGGATAAAAATCTAGCCTAGTGTTCATAAGCTCTTTTTCTCTTGGTGCCAATCTTGAAAAACGAGAATCAGAAGCTGCTAGATGAGAACCCAATGCCTCAGCGAGAGAGATGAGGGAGAGGGGAGGGGCGAGAAGCCAGAAGAAACAGACACCGCTCAGGTGTCCCCCATTTTTCCATATTCAGGAGGGAGCCTGTGGTGTGGAGCTGAAAAGGGGTGGTATTGTGATTAGGGGAAGAAAACAACAGACAGTACCTTGTGTATGAAAGCAGCTTTGTGCTTAGGAGTAATTTAAAAAGCAATCAAACAAATGAATTTACAATGGAATTTTCCCACCTTTAAAGTCACTGGGATAGACCCAGGGAGTGTAAATTGGCTTGCAGGCTGAAGCCAGTGGCACCGAACTACAATTAGAGGTTGTAATAGTGTTAAATAAAAATATAATGGAGGCCAGAAAAAATAATAGGAAATGTAATCGCTCACTTCATCACAAGATTACATAATAAATAAACTAAACAGGAAATGATTAAGGACAATATCACCAAACGATGTCCCTTGGTTGCTGTGTCATATAAAAAACCACAGTCATTCTATAAAAGTTATAAAGTTTATGATTATGATTTATCATAAAGCAGTATATATAGCGTCACCTATATGATCTTCTGCGTATCCACCACAAACTTGTCTCCAGGCCATGAATCCCCAGTGCAGCCCCACTAACTTCCAGTCTTTCCAAGGGCGGTGTCTTATGCGCCCCTTCATCCTTACTGCTTCCATCCCAAATGACCGTGAAGGCAGTGAAGGCAGATGCTCGTGACCCGGAGAGACCCTGGGTTCTCAGATCCCAGTTCGGCCCCTTGTAGGGGCTGTTGGCTATTCTGGCCTCATTTTCTCATCATGAATCTGCATCATTCTCCAGGAGGGTCTCACATTGAGAAAAATAGAACCAAGAACACAAAACTTAGTGTATTTGATCTGAGACGTTACGACTGCCTTGATACCCTAACCAAGCCTTTCAGAAAGCTCAAAAGTTTAACAAAAATGGTAATTAAGAAAACAAAAAGTTAGCTTCAAATTTTGTTTTGGATGAGAACTTTTGCAGTAACTCCCTCTGACAGCAGTCAAGATTTTAATTTTTAGAATGCTTTTCTTTTACGTCGATTGAACTACACGTAGCAGGGTTAGATTTGTGGCTGGTGTTGGGAGTTGGACCGATTCTGCTTTTTCATGTGTAGGTTGATTCAAAGCCTTTTTCTCCTTATCTGTGCCTTGGGCTTCTCTGTTTTCTGCTGTTCCATCCTAGCAGTCCTTACATTAAAAAGAAAAAAAAATCATGCCTTATCTTCCAGCACCGAAGAGATGCCTATTGCAATGTGATTTTGCAGGTGCTACGTGACGTTAGAAAAAAATGAAGAACTCACCTACACATTTTTCAAGGCTACCAGAAGCACAGTTCCCAACCATGCGGGATAACGTGCTATCATCCCGGGGCAATTTCGCATTGTGTTTGTGTTGAGATGGCAGATGTGTTCTTACATTTGGCTCTCCATCTGGGAGGACATTTATTTGTCAGAAGATTGGTGTAACGTCTACGGGTGACATTGCCTTCTTGTGGCTAAGCATATTCACAGAGCATACATAATTGAACAACACAGTCTCTCACCGAACAGGTATCTTTCTAGATGGTATGAAGCAATAATCTGTCCCGTCCTTGTTTCCTCAGAGCAATTACTTCCTGTGGCGACTACATGGTTCTGAAGGCATTTTGATTGGTTCTGGGCCGTGGCTTTCATGGAAGGAGTGCACAAGTTGGCACAATTTGGGAGTTACGTGGAAAGAGACAGAGAATGGAATCCAAGCTACAAAAGGACAGGAAGCCATACATCATCCCACAGAGTCACACGGTGACTTGGTGGCCTGAGCGGGGCCTTCTACAATGCCGTGAGCTGTTGCCAAAAATACTGCAGGAGCTTGAACTTCGAAACTGACTGCAAACTTGTCTTGAACGGCCCCCAGACACCTTGGCCTTTGTTTATAGAAGTCTTTGTTTTCCTCTGACAGCAGTACCAGGAACCTCACATTTTCCTAGTCGAGTAGAGTTCTGCGTTCATTGTCCCCACAATGCCAGGTTAAGTTGACAGCCTGACAGCTTGGCTGCAAGAACGGAAGATTCTTTATTGACGATCTTCCTTCTCCTTATTCTCTGACTACTAAGTGGAATTGAATTCTATTTTTCCTGGCCAACCTGGTCCCAGTCTACTCCCTCTAGGAAGTAGCAGAGAACTGAACGTGGTCTAGGCAACCGTACTGAATTTTGTGGTGAGTCAGGAAGATTCCCTCAGGACGAGAATTACAGTGGTTTGGCTGGAGGAGAAATTCACTGGTACGAAAGCCCTTTCATGAGCTTGCTGTGTGACTTTTGGTAAGTCATAACCTTTCTGTTTTTAGTTTCCTGAAAAGTGGAGATAAAGCTACGGTGCTTTTCATCCATCTACCTTGCAGGAGTTTTGTGAAGGTTAGTTAATTAATTGTCAAGACGTCTGCGTATGGGATGTGTTAAGGGAATGTCAAATAATGGGTCACACCAGGCAGGAGGGAGGAAAAGAGAGCAATTGTGGAATAATTGTTAATTTTTCAGCATCTTCCAGTTTCTGGGGCAGTTGTCAGGCAAAGTTCCCAAATGTGATCCCTTTAAAAAACATTTAGACGTCAGGAGAGTTATTTCTAGCTTCATTTCCTTCTAGAGGATTCTATGTGGAGTCTGTTTGCTTAATAATTGTCTTTGAACCTAGGTAAAGTGGAACAAACTTTGGAGGGGCTTTTCCCTAGAAATGTGAGCTTCACTGGACCATATTTTTAAGGATATTTTCCATCAATAGCCCCTCAAAAGAAAAGATGCAATCGCTTTCTCTGGGAATCTGGCCGAGCTGGTGAAGGCTGGAGGAGTTGAAAGCGTTAGGACAATAAAAGCTACCACGTCCCAAGCACTTAATATACTCCAGGAACTTTCCATACATTATCTTATTTATCCAAAAAGCGACGTAGTGAGGGGGAATGATGGTGTCTGGCCCCTCATTCCTCTCTCCCTGCATTTCCATGGCCATCAACGCACACCTCTCCGAGACAGTAGCCATGGGGAGTGCCGTGTGCGGTCATGGACTTGAGAGACGTGCACTGGCTCTTAGCGCTCAGAACTGGGAACCGTTCTGACCACATTAGTGTCAGGCTCTGAGCAGCTGTACTAACTGATAATGGACTTGAAACATAAAATCTAGCATTAAGTTCAACGTAAATGGCCACCATATCAGCTGGCCAGGTGGTTCCAGAATCTCCGGATTAGAAGAGAGCCATGGGTTGGCCCATGTATTTCAGTTTTGAGCCTGTTCATCTTCGTCAGACTGGAGACATCCGGGCAGGGGGAGGTGAGAGGGGAAGATAAGATTATTGGACACCCAGAACAATCGGTATTTCATTTTTAGGCGAATTTGGTGGAGCCAGGAAAAAAGATAAGAAAAAAAAAGTGTGTGTGTGTTGGTGAGGACATGTCTTCTCTGTTTATTTTGCTCACATTTGGGCAAATTGGAGGATAGTATGGACCACAAATCTGTCTTCTTTCTAATGTGTAAAAAACCCCAAGGACCTCATGTGGTCCGCAGTGGGGCAAGTGCCTAATGCCCTGGGAACTAAATTGTATCCCATTTCAAGTGGACACCTGTACCCACACAGTGGGTTAACAGTGTGGCTAGAAAGGAAGACACCTTCTCTGACTCTTGATACCCACACTGCCATCCACTACCAGAAAATAATTTTCTCTCCCCAATGGGGTGAAGAAAGGCAGTGTGGAGAAAATGCAGTCTGGCAGGTAAACCTTCTTCAGCTTGAAGAAGACCAAATGGATCGTTGCGAAACATAAAAGTCGGTGTATTTTTGGACTCGGGGAGAACACACCAGACGGTGATGTTTTCTTCCTTCGACAAACATGATCTCTTCAAGGCACTGAGGAGGAGGCCTTGCTTCCAGAGTTGGCGGTGTGGGTGGAATACATCTAGAACTCAAAGCTCAAACAAAAATAACAACAACACACGCACTCGCCATTTCTTCGTGTCACACACATGTTGTGGAAAATGTCCGGGCGGGGGCTGTGAGTCGAGATACTCATGTGGGAGTCAGAGCTGCCTGGATTGTGAGGTAGGAGGCAAGTGTAGGTAACTTAGCCAGAAAGCCACATACACGCCCATCTATTTATAGCTCCCCGTGGTGAAAAAGTAAAACCAAACAGCAGCTCTCTACCTGCCGTTCCCAACTGAAGCTAACAAAAAACGGATAAGACCTCCTTTTGGTCGCCTTTGTAGTTTCAACTGCCACACACACAAAAGTGATGACTTAGGTTGTCCTCTTCCCAACCCCCTCGACCAGGTGAAGAAGTCAGGCGGCCCTCCAACGTCCCCTCTTCCCCTGCCTGGTCCAGACAGGCGGCCTCGGTGCGATCACCGGCCTTGAGAGCCGCACCGGATTTGTCTTTCAGAGCAAGTTTCTTGTACTCCCTCCTTCAGGGAACGACGCTTTCCACTGCAGAGCTTTCTCTCTCAAATGCGTCCCAATGAATGCCAAACACTACCTACAAATGGATCTTTCAGATCTCTTTTCCCCTCCAGCCTGTGTGTAAGGCTCACGCCGGACACAGGCACACACTCACACACCGAAAGGCAATTCTTCACCGAAGAACCACGAACAAATCTAGTGAGAGGGCAGAATCATGCCTTATACACAAGAGCTCACTGCTAGCCGAAGATGAAGCCGGCCCCTGTCTGAAGTTCACGTGCCCTTGGCCTTCCTGGCTCTGGGTAGCCCGACTTGAATGCCCTGATTATGGGTGGAAGTTCTAAAGCCCCGTTTTCTTGAGGAGGTCTGCACGACAAGCTTATGGTGCACTGTTAGAAACTGTTGACAAGGCCTTCTGACGATCACTTTAAAAAGGAAAACCTCTTGGGAGTCAGGCCACTCGGCGGTGGAGGTGGGGTGGGGTGGCATGGCCCCCTAACCGCGTGGTCCCCGCCGGGGGGGCTGGCAGCGCCCCAGGAGCGCAGGGTAAGCAGGAAGCTGCGGCGAGGCCGAGTCGCTGAAAAGCTACTGGAGCTAATAGATTGTGGTCATGAGGAGAGCGGCAGCATCTCGGTAGTGATGGGAACACTCAAAAGCATCGTCAAAACAGTTGCAGAAACATGCTGAGCTCTGCACTCTTGAGCCGCTGCCTGCTGCAGCCCCTTGGAGTGTGCTGGAAGCCGCAGCGCTGGGCGCCGCTGCAGCCCCGGCCCCGCGCTCCGAACCCGTGCTCCCCCAGGGGCCGGGACGAGCCGAGCGCAGGGCCTGCAGCGGGCCGCACCGAGCGCACCGCTCCCCCCGCAGCCCGCGCCCCCGACCCCGCTGTGGGCGGCGCCGACTCCTAGCGGCCGCCACCCCTGCGGTCACCGCCCAAAGATTCCGCCGCAGAAGTACCTGCTCGGCCGCTCTCAGCCCTGCGCGCGAGTCCGTAGGGGGAGGTCTCTTTCCACCTGCGCCCTGTGGGTGCAGGAACGGGCAAGGGCGCTTCAGGTCGGGAGGTGGTCCCCCGGGGAGGGGAAGAAGGCAGTCTGCCAAGTTCCAGAGCGTATGAATTTGAACTTTTGCATGGAGATTTCTAATTACAGGAAAATTGCTTGCATCTTAGCTGGAGAGGGCCTTAGAGACCCCCTAGTCTGAACTCCTTCAGTTTATAAAGAGGAGTCGCTGAGTCCCGGACAGGGGCACCGGCCAGGGGACGGAGCTGGGTTCCCCACTGCTGCAGGGAATCTTCATTCATTCTGTTCCTGTTTCTCGAGCACTTCCTGTGTCAGCCATGACTATGCCAGGGCCACCGAGCAGTGGGAAAGCAGGCAAGTGTGGCTGGCCTCAGCCGGCTTACCGGGGCCAGACTCTGCTCTCCGTCCGGGCTTTACATAGTCACACAGTTCCCCTCCCGAAAACCCTGTAAGGCCTGTGATAGCATTGTCCACACTTTGCAAGGAGGAGGTTGAGGCACAGGAAGGAAGTGACAAAGCCTGGATTCAAATTCTGACAGTCTGACTCAGGAGCTCACGCTCTTGGCCATGCAGCAACCTCACGTGTGTGTGTTCTTTCTTACAGCTCTATTCCAATACAGGCCTCTTAAAACTGGGTCCACACTCTCCACATTACGTGACACCACCTCATGTGCCTTGAAGAAGAAAATCAGTATGGAAAAGGGTCGCTTCTTACTAGAAATGTACCCTGCAGGCCCCATCTTCCACTGCACAGGTGTCTTCCAGCTCTCAGGCGGGTGTGGAGGCCATCCGCTTCCCTGTGCCTCAGCACAACCCTGGGAGGCCACTGGCACTGCCTTTTCTTATGGCACTCAAAGCTGGGAGCGCTGCCCACACCCTCTGCCCCCAAGGTTGGAACCTCCTCAAATTGGTCCTTCATGGATGAAGGCTGAGGGGGACTGACCAGGATGGAGGCTGTGGGATATTTAACTGGGTGAAGACGGCAGATTGCTATCCCACAGCAAAATTCCCAGCGCTTTTCTTTAGCTCCGTTAAAATAATTTTTAAAATGTACCCAACTGAAGATTTATGACGATTCCTTTTTGTGGGACATGAGCAAAAGGAAGGACTCTTGTCAGGCAATATCAGATGGATTACTTCTACCCCACACAGAACCGGAGAGCTTTGGAGAAAGGGATGAATGTGAGCCTGATTGTGCTTTCTCGCATTAAACAGATTTATAGGAAAAATTTGGTAGGAAAATGATGAGATTGGTTCCCTTGCTCAAAAAACACTAATGCCGAAGTGCCAGTAACCACCAACTTCCTGGAAATATATTTATTAGCTTCTGTACAGACTAATCGTGAACAGCCCTTCCCTCCTCTCGGCCTCCTTCCTCCTTCTCTTCCTTTCTGCCAATTACCCCTCCCTGCCAACCCGGGACCATTTCAGAAAAAAATTAAAATGTTCTATAGTGTTTCCTTTTTTCCCCCATCCAAAATAAAAAAGACTTTTATTAAGTCTCATGGGGGGGGGGAATGCATTCTTGTGACTATTTTATTGAATAAGGAAACATCAGTGAGAAATTTGAATGTCTTTTTAGCCCCTGGAAGTATTTATGTCTAGGCATGGGCTGGAGATGGCGAAGCCAAGTCACTAACCTCTTATCCTAAAAGGGAAGTGGGGAACACGCAGATTATTTATCCCTTGTGTAAATGGCATACAGGTGATGTGCAGCCTACAGCCCGGACTCGGGCCTGACTGTGTTCCAGCGATGGGGCGTCGGATCCATGGTGGGGAGAATTTGGCCTTGGTCTCTGGCTGACTGGGTCTGTACTCTCTGATTTCTGCTGCGTGTCCCCAGTGTTGACTCTTCGTTATAGCGCAAATGTAGAAATAGCTCCACCTGTGACCTCATATCAGAAAAGCATACCTCTTAGAGAACCATCTAGAACACTTCAGAGCAGCAAGAGCTATGGCCTTTGACATTAAATAAACAGACTAAACAAACCTTTCCTTGTGTGGCTATGACTTCAGATTTCTTTCTGAATCCTTCGAACTAACCTGAGCCAAGTTCTCAAAACACAAATGCCCCAAAAGTACCTTCAAATAGGTTTCATTGTTTTATTTACTGCAGTTATCACTGGTTCAAGTAATTTTGGATTTTTTGTGTGTGATAAAAAAACACATAACACGAGATCTACCTTCCTAACAAAGTTTTAAGCGTACAATACAGTATTATTCACCATAAGCACGATGGTGTACGCAGGTATCCGAAACTTTCTCATCTTGCAAAACTGAAACTTTATACCCACTGAACGGCCACCCCCCATTTCCTCTTGCCCCCCAGACCCTGGCAGCCACCATTTTACTCTGCCTTTGCGGATTTGATTACTTTAGATGCCTCACGGAAAGCAGTATGGCGTTTCCTCAAGAAATTAAAAATAGAACTACTGTATGGTCCAACAATCCCCACCTCTGGGCACCAGTGATTCAACAACTTTATCTTTAGCCCTCTGAAAAAAATGTGTTCACTGTCAGTGGCTTTGGAGTGACCTTTGGGCAAAGCCGATGGATCCATTTGCAGGGAGGTAAAGAGTTTCATGGCTTGGACTCTACGACGTAAAACTCCCTTTAAATCCTTTTATGAGACATTTCTCCTAAAAGGAAAGGAAAGTACTGTTTCATCACGAACACATTAAAATCCAAGAAACTAGAGCGTGGGAAATAATGAGGGAATGTCTGTGGTGTGGCTTCTCACTGAGGAAAAAAGGAACTAGAAATCAAACTTTAACACCTTACAATATTTTCATCGTCATTCAACAGTGATTTCAGTAGGCTCTCGATGGATTTGTAAGGGATATCGATGGAGATGCCATCCGTAAATGTTAAAAATACACACCACAGTTCTGTTTTTAGGAGGGAATGGTCTTCAGCTTCATTACCCCATAGGACGAGTAGTATATTCCTATTCTGGCTTTAAACATTTATTTAAAAAGAAAAACACTCCCTCCTCCTCTTCCTTTGAAGAGAAAAAAAAAAAAGTATGAGTCCCATTTGTGGGAGTAAAGAGAAAGGCATTTTATTTTCCCCTTTCAGACCATTTTCCACAGATAAAAATGGAATATGTACCTTAGCCTAAACGCCTGTGTTGCCACAATCATATTAACACTCATCACCTTTACATCTTAGCTTCTTACGCGTATCGTGCCAGGAAGAGAGACTTAACTTTTACTGGTGCTTTCCATTTGTAAGTTTTCTCTTTAATTTCCTTAGAGTCATTTTCAGAGTCACAAATTACTCTTCGACCCTTTCCTGCTCATCTGAACCCTCCGTTCAGAACATATGTCTTCTCCAATAGCACGTAACAGTTTCTGGCCTGGGTTCTTGTCCATTTCTGCTGCTAACTAGCTGTGTGGCTTTGGACGCGTCGTTGTCTCCTTCTGGGTCTCTGTTTTTTTTTCATTTCTGAACTATGGGTGTTAGGCTAGAAAGACGATGTCTAAGTTCCTTTGAAGTCTAAAGGTTGCTAGAAAGTTGGTGGGGACGGGCGTTCACTAGAGCTCCTTGGTGATTTGCACCATAGTACGGAGGATACAGCGTCACGGAATCTTTATTTCGACAACTGGAACTCACGGGTAAGTTTGCTAGAGAAAAACTGAGAGAGGGGCACGATTAATGGATTTCGGGAGAGAAGAATTCAACCTTAACTCTTCACGTTTTAGACAGTCTTTTCACGCCATCACTTAAAGCCAATAGTTTCCACCACAGGTTTTCTGTAAGTATATAAAAGTAGCGATCACGTCTCGCTCTAGATGTGTCTAAGTCAAAACATATTGAAAGGGCAATCCCTCAGACAGTGTTAGAGAGCATTTGAGATTCCTCTCCTTAATTAAAAAGGTGCTCACAAACATGGCATGTCACCATGATCCATCCAGAGACTCTTTGGTATCATTTCGGAGCCCCACAGATGTCATCGTCACCCTTGGATGGCGAGAATGGGGAGCACAAGTGAAAATGATTTTTGACCTATATCAATATCGTCTCAGCTGTTTGCCTTAAAACCCTACAGAAGGACTATAGTTCAGTGACCTTTCTTTGGGGAGGTGGATGGGGGGTAGAGATGGCAGTGGGAGGAGAGGGGCAATTCATTGTTTTTATTAAGCTTTAGCTTATTAAATTATCATAGCAATGAATTCTGTGGTACTCTGTGAAAGCAAATGGAAAGTTTTGCATCTTGGAGAGAGACAGGTTAGTATTTGGGAAATGACTGGACAGAATTCAGTTCACAGAATCTTCTGGGTAAAAGTAGATAGTGTCAGGGATACAATGAAGTTTGATTAATTCCTGAGTCTTAGGCAGAGCATGCGTGCTAGCTCGCCATTAAGGTGGAAACTTAGATAACTTCTGGATGCAACTGGTTTGACATTTCTTTGGGATTGGGGTGTGATTAAATCCATATACGCACTTTGTTTTGAAACAGCATGGCAGTGTGGAAAACATGTGGGCTTTGGCTCCGAATTTACGCAGTTCTTACCAAACCTCATCTTCTGTCTTCTTTTGTAAAATGGGTAAAGGATTTACTGCGCAAGGCGGTTGTGAGAATCAGGTTGTTAGTGGGTGTCACCGCTCAAAATATGTCGTTCTCCTCCACTCTGCCTTTAAGAGGGAAAGCAGCTTGGGCAAAATATCTAGGAACCGGAAATCTAGTGATTAGATATTCGAATTCTGTCTTAGCTAATCGCTTTGTTCGGGACCTTGTTCTCCAGTGTTGCGGTAGAAAGGCAAAGAATGGGTCAGACTGACGGCTCTGAGAGTGGGTGTCCCTGAGCTCAGATGGGCTGTCGTAGCTCTGCCACCCCGGTTATGTTTCCTAGGTCAGCTTGTTGTCGCACTTCTCATAATGATTATTTCAAGCTTTCTCCACTCTGAGATGTTCTGGTCATCCTTCCTCCCCCTGCCCAACCTCAAGCTGCTCCTTCTTCTCAACTAATAACCTTGATCCCTATGTCATAGATACAGTGGGAGCTATCAGATGGCAACTTCTCCATCGTCCTGGTATCCAAACATGAAAACTTCCTTCCCTTGCACTTACTTTTCTTCCTTCCCTCCCTTTCAACAGAAGAGCTAGCCCGTCTTCCAGCGAAAACAAACCCCAACTTTGCTTTGCATCCCATCCCCTTCCATCTTCTTGGGAAACTAACACTGTTGACGATCCCTTCTTTCTCCTATATATTCAACATCTCCCCCTCTAACAAGATCTTTCTGTTGGCGTTGAATTATACTCAGTTCTCCCAAAATTCACCATCACTTCTTTTTTAAAAATTTTATTTAAATTCAATTAATTAACATACAGTGTATCATTAGTTTCAGAGGTAGAGTTCAGTGAATTATCAGTTGCATACAACACCCAGTGCTCATTCTATCCCATGCCCTCCTTAATGTCCAACACCCAGTTACCCCATCCCCTGACTCCGTTCCCCTCCAGCAGCCCTCAGTTTGTTTTCTATGATTAAGAGTCTCTTATGGTTTGTCTCCATCTTTGATTTCATCTTGTTTGATCTTTCCCTCCCTTCCCCTATGATGCTCTGTTTTGTTTCTTAAATTCCACACATGAGTGAAATCATATGATATTGTCTTTCTCTGGTTGACTTATTTTGCTTAGCATAATACCCTCTTGATTCATCCACGTCACTGCAAATGGTAAGATTTCATGTTTTTGATGGCTGAGTAATATTCCATTGTGTGTGTGTGTGTGTGTGTGTGTGTGTGTGTGTGTATACCACATCTTCTCTATCCATTCATCTGTCAATGGACATCTTGGCTCTTTCCGTAGTTTGGCTCTTCTGGACATTGCTGCTATGAACACTGGGGTGTAGGTCCCCCCTCGGATCACTTTGTATCCTTTGGGTGAACACCTAGTAGTACAATTGCTGAGTCGTAGGGTAGCTCTATTTTTAACTATTTGAGGAACCTCCATACTGTTTTCCAGAGTGGCTATACCAGCTTGCATTCCCACCAACAGTGTGGGAGGGTTCCCCTTTCTGCTGACATTCTTGTCAACATTTATTTTTTCCTGACTTGTTAATTTTAGCCATTCTGACTGGTGTGAGGTGGTATCTCATTGTGGTTTTGATCTGTATTTCTCTGATGCCAAGTGATGTTGAGCATTTTTTCATGTGTCTGTTGGCCATTTGAATGTCTTCTTTGGAGAAATGTCTGTTCATGTCTTCTGCCCGTTTCTTGACTGGATTATTTGTTTTTTTGGGTGTTAAATTTGATAAGTTCTTTATAGATCTTTGATACTAGCCCTTTATCTGATAAGACATTTGCAAATATCTTCTCCCATTCTGTCAGTTGTCTTTTGGTTTTGTCAATTGTTTCCTTTCTGTGCAAAAGCTTTTTATCTTGATGAGGTCCCAAAAGTTAATTTTTTTTCCCTTTGTTTCCCTGGGCTTTGGAGACATGGCTAGCAAGAAGTTGCTGTGGCCGAGGTCGAAGACATTGCTACCTGTGTTCTCCTCTAGGATTTTGATGGATTCCTGTCTCACATTTAGGTCTTTCATCCATTTTGAGTTTATTTTTGTGAATAGTATAAGAAAGTGTTTCAATTTCATTCTTCTGCATGTTGCTGTCCAATTTTCCCAAAACCATTTGTTGAAGAGACTGTCTTTTTTCCATTGGATATTCTTCTCTGTTTTGTTGAAGATTAGTTGACCATAGAGTTGAGGGTCCATTTCTGGGCTCTCTATTCTGTTCCATTGATCTATGTGCCTGTTTTTGTGCCGGTACCATACTGTCTTGATGATTACAGATTTTTAATATAAAAATTCACCATCACTTCTATCTTTCTCTTTCACCTACTTCCTTTAAAGTGTTCCTTATACTCAATGTCCATGTATCCTGACCTCCTTCCCTACTCCTCAAATAAATCTCATCATTCCACTGAGTCAGCTTTCCCTAAAAAGCTTTGCCAGTGATATCTATACTGCTAAAGCCAACGGTCACTCTTCTGTCATCTTATCTGAATATCTCTAAGGTGCATCTAACTCCATATGTCCAAAACTTAACCTTGAGTCTTCTCCCCCAGACCTGCTTCTCTTCTGAACTTACTTGTTCTTAGTATATGGCACCCGTTTCCCTTAATTCTTCTCCTTTCCTCACTCTTGCGTATGGAATGCACCATCCCGTCCTTTTGGTCTTACCTTCCATATATCTTTTGGATCCATCCACTTCTTTCACCTCCACAGCACCTTACTATCTCATCACTTCTATCACAGACTTTTATAATGTCCCCCTAACTGGATTCTGTACAGTCTCCAAGCTATTCTCAACAGTGGAGTCAAAGTGGTCTTTCTGAAATATGCTTCATCTTGATACCCTCTTGCATAAAACACAAAACCAAAACTAAATTTGGTTACCAGGGCTCTTATCTCTGTGGTGGTTCACACACTGGCGTGATTATTGGATTTGTTTGGACAGCATTATTCCCTAAGAGCAGGGTGGGTTCATGTGTCTTGGGCTTATCACTGAGTCTCCGTGAAAGAATACATAAATGAATGAGTAATATATTTCACAAAAACTGTGCACATTCTTAGAACAAAGACAGAAGAGAGACTAGAATCATCCACTTATGCCCGTTTTTATTAAAATGGAGAAATTGCCCTCCTGTCATAAGACAACTAGCTCTCACCACAAATTCATGTTTCCCTCGGTAGTATGGAGTGATGGTTGAGGGGGGCTGTTGCTTTGCCAGAGGTTACATTTTCTAAACCTCCTGCATTAGCTGTGGCTTATGCAGTGAGTTCTTGCAAATGAGATACCAGTGGCAGTTCCGTGTTTAATTTCCAGGGCAAAGATTTTAGGAAGAAGCTGTCTCTTCTTCCCTTGCCAAGAGCTGGAAAGAGAGGACTTTAGACGCCAGGGAAAGGTGGAGCCATAGAACTGAAGCAACATGAACCTCCAAATTACTGGAAGGAGGAAAGATGCCCACTAACTGATGACACTGCATTGACAATGACATGACCAAGAATTGATCAACTCTTGCGAGGAGGTGGGAGAGAAATCTGGCCCCCTACCTATTTTTGTAAATAGGGTTTTATTGGAACACACAGCTACGCCCATTTGTTTCTTAATTATCTACGGCTGATTTTGTACTCTAATAGTAGCGTGGGTGCAATGGAGACTGTATCACCCTCAGTGATGACAATATTTACTCTCTGATCCTTTATCCAAAAAGTTGGCCAATACCTGGTCTGTTGTCTTAAGCAACTGCAATTTGGGGGTTAATTGTTATAGCAATAAGCCTTGCCCTAACTAGTATATTTCCCAAAGCATAAATATTATCCCCTCTCATTCATTGATATATTCTTTCAAAAGTATTTCTTGAGCATCTAAAATGCTCTTGATCTTGGGGATGCAAAGGTAAACGAGGTATGCTTCCTGCTTTCAAGAAGCTTATGGTTTTGATAAGGAGACGGAGGGATCAATTGGCAGTTGAAATATGAGCACAGTGACTGGTAAATGTGGGGAGCTAATGACATATGTAGGAGGGGTACTTATGCCAGACTTTGAGAAGGTCTGTGCAGTGATGTGAGGAATCAACTCTGAGATGGATATTAATGTGCTGGAAATTTCCTGTGGAGAGTTTTCAGGACCCATTTCCGTGAGGGAGGGAAGGACACAGGATTAGGCCGGGGGGGGGGGTGGGGAGGTGGTGCCTCAGTCACACCCACAGGGAGCTCTGAACCAGAGTTGGGACAAGGTCGTGACCTTGTGTGGGAGGTCCTCTTCAGCGGTGCTATTCCCAAAGAGAAGGTCTGCAACAGGGCTCTCAGCAGCTGGGGTACATTCTTCAGTCTTGAGGGAGTATCTGATGGTGCACACAGGATCATTCTGTGACAATCCCTGAAGGGGAGGGGGGCAGGGCATGTCTAAACCTAAATCTAATCTTTGAGCAGGGATTTTTACCTTGCAAAAGGAGGGGGCAGCAATGGGTTGTGGCAAGTACCTTAGGCAGAGGGAAAAAAACATTCAAAACTAAAAAATGAAAGAGAACATGAAAGGATAAGAAACATTCACTCCACACTGACCGGTCAGCAGGTTTCCCACATGGGCACTTCCTGCCTCTGTCTCATGGAGGGAGGCAGGGAAACTGTCGACGGCCATCACTCCAGTTGCTTTGCCATTGCAGAACACCTGTATTCCAAGAAGCCCTGGGCCCCCATTAGATTTATCTTAACGGGTTTTAGACGAAGAATCCTCCATATAGGTATGTTGTAAGCCTGCAATGTGGGAGCAGCTTTCCAAGATCTGTTTTAGGAATGTGATATCTTGATTCTCACATAGTTTGAGTTAATTATCTTGAGTCAGTGGTTTCTCATCCAAATCGTGATTTCTCTATCTCCTGAAATTCTTCGTTCAGCTCAGAAACCTATCTGCTACTTGCCAAAGCTGCCCTGATTGACTGGTGCGGATGTGAGTCGAATAGTGGAATCTTTCGCCCGAATGGAAAACAGTCCCTATATGTTTCATAAACACGAACATAGGGAGACTGTGAATGATCCTAAGGGTGAGTAGTAAAGTGATTGGACTTATAGTTCAAAACAACTAAATGTTGTTCACTAACTTAGAACAGAGGAGTGACTGGCCTCTACAGCCGAAATGCCTGACAACACGTGTTTGTTCTAAATGCTCAGGAAGGATCCTTCCATTTTTCACCCCACGTTGAGAATTGTGTATTCCTAAGCATATCGCTTATCAGACTCCTTGAGCTGAAAGATCGTGAATTTATTTTTAAACTTCTGGTCATTATTTTCTATCTTTTTATTGAGTTACTGTATTACGAGTTCATGATATTCAATTTAGATCAAAATTGCAATTTTGAAATCATGCATGTGTTAGTATGTTTTAAGAACAGATTATTTAACACCATGTGATAAACATGTAGGCATTTAAACAAGTGTTGATTATGTGTTACTTGCATGAATCGTAGCCTAATATAAGTATGAAGCACAAAAATTAAAAGAAATCTCCTTAGGAGCAGAGTATTAGAAATCTAAGCTTACCTATGCTCCTTTCTGACCCCATACAGGTCTGTCTCCCTTTCCCCAAAAGCATTTTGTCATTTCTTTAATAGTTAAAAAAAAAAAAAAAACTACACATATATTTAACCTAAATAATAATCTTGCGTTTTGCAGTGTATTATCCTATATATATGTGTAATTATACTAATAACTGTACTGTATTGTACCACATTTAGTCTTTTATGGAATTTTGTTTTTTTCAATCTGCTTCCTACATCTACGACTCATCACCGCTTTTGCACGTAGCTAATTTGCTCATTTTTGCCACTGCAAAGTATTCTATGGTATGAAAATATCACAATTTACTCACTTTTCTCATTAATTGACGTTTTTTCCAGTTTTATTTTTTTCTATAACAAACCATGGTGCTTTGAATGGCTTTTGTATGTCCCCAGAAACACGTGGGTGAAAGCTCCTTCTGGATAGCTACCTAGGAGCGGAGCTGCCGCGTTGTAAGGTGTGCAGATGTCCAACTTCACAAGGTAATAATGGGAATTGTTTTCCACAGAGGGGGCCGCAATGTAATTCCCCCCAGCAGGGGTGAAGACCTCCGATTGCTCCCAGACTTCCCAGCATCCCTGCTGTGGGCATGGTTGTGTGGACTCTGGAAACTGAGGTCCAAATAGCCCTTGTCATTTACCAACTGTTCATCGTGGATGAGGTTTTTAAAATTCTTTGTTTACCTCTCTTTTTTGTGTGAAATGCGGATGATGGCAGAATTCTCAGGGTTCTATGAAAATTAAATGAGAGTTCATGTATGTAAGTACTTGGAACAGTATCTGGGTTCATAGTAATGCTCTATATTTGCTATTATTTTCTTAATTTTTGCCAGTCTGTTAGATGTAAAATAACATCTCATTGTGGTCCAGTGTCGCATCGCCCTGCTTCTAACCAGGTTGTCTGTTGGTCTTTCTTCTCTCGTGCCTATTTCTTTTTTTTTTTTTAAAGATTTTATTTATTTATTCGACAGAGATAGAGACAGCCAGCGAGAGAGGGGACACAAGCAGGGGGAGTGGGAGAGGAAGAAGCAGGCTCCTAGTGGAGGAGCCTGATGTGGGGCTCAATCCCATAACGCCGGGATCACGCCCTGAGCCGAAGGCAGACGCTTAACCGCTGTGCCACCCAGGCGCCCCTCTCGTGCCTATTTCTATCTTTTGACCATTTCATTCACTGGGCTGTTCATCTTTTTCTCCTGTGTTTTGGAGTTCTCTATATATTCTGGATTTCAAAACACTTGTTGATTTTTTTATTTTTTTTTTGCAAAATATTCTTTTCTAAGTTCGTAGCTTCTCTTTTCACTTTTAAAATGGAGTATATATTTCTTTTTTTGTGGTTAGTGGGCTTTTTCTTTGCTTTTTTTTTGGTGGGGGGAATATGTTTAAGGAAACTTCCCAATTTTAAATCAGAAGAATATTTTTCCTAGATTTTCTTCTGATTAAAATTTTGCCTTTCTTAGTTAAGTTTATAATCTACCAGGAATTTATTTTCATGATCAATGAGAAGTATGTACTATGTTTCACATTTTATATACGCATAAGTACTTAGGTCAATATCATTTACTGAATTATCCTTTTATTTATAATCTTCTTTCCAATGAACTGCAATGCCACTTGACCCATAACAAGTTTTTATGTATCCATTTATCTGTTTCTGGGGTTTCTATTCTCTTTCATTGATCAATTTTTCATCTCCACACTGATAACATTCAGCCTTAACTGCTATTTTTTAATAATGGGTCTTGGTATCTGATGCCTTTCCTTTTTCTGTTGTTTTTTAAATAATATTTTGGATATTCTCAGTTCTCTTTTTCTTATACATTATACAAACAACTTGTCAAATTCCTTAAAAAATGATGTTTGAATTTTCTTGAAAATTACATTGAATCTAATGATCAATTCAGGACCAATTAATATCTTGATGATATTCCTCTCCATGGACGCCCCTCTTTTTTTTTTTTTTATGTCTTTTTAAATGCATTTCAGTCAAGTTTAATTTTTTTTTTTCTTCCATGAAAGTCTTGCAGTCGTTTTGTTGGATTTATTCTTAGGTGTCAGCTTTTGTATAAAATGTTCCCTTTGGGTAGAAATACAGTTGAATTTTACATATCGATCTTACTTGTAACCACTTTGTTAATTCTTTTATCAATTCTAATCTTTGTCTGTATTTTGGTTGGGTTCGGGTCTCCATATAGACGGTCACATCAGCTTTATGTTTTATAATTCTTTCCTGTACATTCTTTTTCTGGGCACGGTGCACCAGTATGACTTTTCAGTATTGATAATTCCACAACTGCCTTGTCACACTCTCTTTGTCTTGTTTTTATTTTTCAAATATATACTCTCTTGGTGGAATCGTGGGAGGAGGCTGCTTGCTTATTTCCTCTTCTCTGAAGAGTTTTGGTGCGTGTTCAACGTTCTCTTCCTTGAAAATTGGTTTGAACTCACCTATCGATCTGTCTGGGTTTTGTTGTGCTTTGTTTGGCTTTATGCGACTCTTTCAAATGACTGATTAGCTACGTTAACCGACAATTCTGGTTTCTTATTTCTTCTTGAATCACGTTTGGAAAATTATATTTCTGCCGTCTTACTTTACGCTTCCTATTTGTTCTTTCTTTCTTTTTCTCTATTTTTTTACCGTTTGTTTTCCTTATTCATTTTTTTTTAAAGTAGAGATAAAATAGACTTTAAGAAATCAGAATGCACCATAGTTGCCTAATAAGATGAGGTCTTGTTTTGTGAATTTTTGTTTCAGTTGGTGGCGCATGGGTACGTCATTTTTCAGTCTAGAATGTCTGGAAGGCACTGTTTTCGTGAAAGTCTTTGGTGGTAAACCATTTCAGTTTTTGTTTACTTAAAAATCCCTTTATTTTGCTTTTGTCCTTGAAAGACAGTTTTGCTGAATGCAAAACTCCAGGTGACTAGCTGGCCTCCCTTAGCGGTTTGAGGGGAGGGTTCCACTGCATTCTGGTCCTCTCTGCTGTCGTGAAGTCCGCCATCACTGTTTTAAAGGGCTGTTCTGTATCTGTGCTGTTGCGCAGTTTTGCCACGATTCAGCTCTTCCTTTGTATTTGTTTGGCTGTTTTACTTTGAGTTTTGGGATGCATGTCTTTCATCTGCTGAAATAGCCTCAACCATTATCTGTTGGGATATGGCCTGTCCTCCATTTTGCCTTTCCTTCTGGTGTTGAACTTAGATTTACAGGAGACTTTTTCATGGTATCCTCTACTTTTCTGAGCTTCTCTTGTAAGATTTCTGCATTTTGGCTGATGTCTTCAATATGTCACCCTGTTTACTAAATTCACTCTTCAGCGGTGTCTGATATGCTGGTTCACTCCACCAGCAATATTGTCATTTTAACCACGTCTTTCACTTCTAAAATTCTATTTGGCTCATCTGCACACCTGTCTGGTCATTTCATTTTGACAATCTCTCTCTCTCTCTCTCTCTCTCTCTTTTTTTCCACTTTTGCTAACTTAAAAAAAAATCTTCAAATTCTTTAAGCATTTCATACATAGTTACTTCATATTTTGTCTCTTTGTTCCAATATCTGCAAACCTAAACCTGATTCTATATCTAAACTTAAATCTAAGCCTAAATCTGCTTTTGTCATTTCTGCTATCATTTATGGTGGCTTGTTTTTATGTGTGTCTGGCAATTATCAATTGGGAGCTCATGTTTGCTGCCTCTTCATCAGTGGAAATCCCAATGGCCTCAACTCGGGACGCTTTCTCCTTCATGGAGAACTTAGGTTCAGTTTGGTCAGGAGCCAGGGAGAAATTGGACTACGTTAGCTGTATTTGCGTCCTCACAGAAACGTGGCATCTCGGCTCAAGCTCTCCCACCCCTAAAAGGGCCTCAGGCTTATTATCCAATTCCTAGAACTGGCATGAGAATTCGTTCCCAGGGCAATGTAGCTTTCTATTTCCACTTTGGGTTTCAGCTCATTATTACTATTTTATTTGTTTGGAGAGTTTTGTGACCTGCATTCAAGCCCCGCTGTCCATTACAAAGTGTGTTTCTTATCACCTATCCAGGACTTAGTTGCCATGTAGCAGGGGAAGCTTTCAGAATGCCTGGCCTCACATGCTATTAGGAACAGAAGTTAGACAGCTACGTTTTGATAATGTTCATCATCATTGTTCCACGAGCAATAGCAATAACAATCTTATACTCTTTGGATGGCACTGGGTTCTTTCACAGTGTCTCTGTCAAAGGCAGACACTTACAGATACAGATGTGACTGCAGAAGACGCTGAGTGTCCTCCTAAATCACAGAAATGCTTGCAGTCAGAACCCGGATAAAAGCCTAGATTTCTGATTCTTACTTCATTGATTTCCCCCCCCAATATTTTATGCTGACATTTCCTTCTTTTTCACATCAGTCTTCTTATTAACTAAAACATGGCTTTAGGGGCTGGAGAGCCGGAGTTTATCTGGTGTCTGAATGCTACCGAACTAGAAAATACTGTTTCGGAAGACTCCCAGGAAAGACTATTTCACGAGATTCTTCGGCAAACTATTTAGGACCTCATAACTCTCCCATGAATACTGCCTTTACTTCTATTGGTTTCTTCCTNNTGAAATCTATGCTCATTTCCTTTTATTTTCTTCTCTCCCAAAGGAGGAGTCTTGCTCATCAGACTCCAACGTCACCTTTCCTTTTTTCATGATAATCACCTCTGAACTCATTCGATCTTCTTCGTATACTATGAAGATATTATGAAGATATTATGGAGGTCCTAATACATGCCTTAATTCTCTCTTCTTTGGACTAAAGATATTCTCAGTTTACCTGCCATTAAAGATATTATGCTCTAACCTTATGAGGTTTTTTTTGTCATTCTTTTCCGGATATTCTCTAGTACTTCCACATTTCTCCTAAGGTAAGAGAAAGTCATTTTTTGTTGTTGCTGAGAGATCAAGTCTTCCTTGGCCCTAGCTTTTCTTATTCCAAGACTGGAAATGACTTGAAGATTACCCCGTTCCTGAGCAAGCCCTCCTTTTCTACACTGAGTGTGTGATTAACGAGACCAGGGGTGAATGGCATCCTTTTAGTTTTTCCCATTTGAGCAAATTCTCGAATGATTCTCTCTCCCTCTCCTTTTTAAAAAAATATGATAGATATTTTGATTTGGGCTGATCAGCCCAATCAAAAGAAAGTCAGTGATTTCAAGAGCTCTAAAAATGTATCATTTTAAAGAAACAGAATAAAGGTATCCTCCTAGCAAATTATGGCTTATGTGCTAATGTTTCCTTTGTAAATATGATCCTTGGATGGACTGGAATGCTATCATAGTAACAACAGAGGCAACAACAAAACCCTTTCAGACCAAACACGAGGACCAACTTGTCGAACAAATATGCTTAGAATTGAGAAGAAAAAAAATAGTCCAAAGCGATCTGCAATCTAACTTCTTACCATTTCTCCTCATAACAACATCTGTTTTTGATGCACTTGTTAAATTCAATTATTAAATCTTTTTTTTTTAATCCTAGCTGGGTACACAAGGTGATTTGCCTGAGTTGAATCATACCTTGCTTTCTGCTTTAAATGTCAGTTTTATGTAGTATTACTGGAATTAACCTGACCGTTCCTATTTTTTAAAAACAACACTGTTTGGAGTATTTCAAGCTTTGGTTACATCGCTTCCTGCATTTCTAGACGGATTTTCAAATTTCCTCCACCCCTTGCTGACTGGAATCACAATAGGTTTTATTGTCAAGTGTGTTGGGGTATCAGGCTACTAATGCCAGAAATGGAGACTCTGGGGATCTGGTTCTTAAGACATGGGTGTTCTCCTTGCATCTATCCCGCCTCCCTCACTGCCCGCCCTCAGACTTGTAGATATGGGCAAAGCAAGCACTGTGCAAGTCTAATCAACCAGATCATTTGTCAGACGTCACTCTCGGTGCAACTGAACTGAAGGTCATCGCATTCAGTAATATGGAGCACCTCCTCTTCTCCACTTAGGCACCCCCAAGTGAAAAAATAAAAAGGCACTGAAGTTTGGCCACTTGAAAGTGTGGTGGTAACCATTTAGTCGCAAACAACACACAGGCACAGGAAGCTGAAATAGACATCTCTACCTATAGAAAAGGTTTCCTTTATTGGAGGAGATTATCTGAGGAAACAAGGAAGATGACCCGGATTAATCTTATTTGAAGACCAGTGTTTTCCTCAATACAACATCGCAGTTGCAACTTCCTTCAGTATGCTGGGGCTCATTGGCAGACTGTGTTCTTAAAGCCTGTGGCATGTGGAATGGAAGGAGACACAGCATCTGACAGGTGTCCTCTGAGCAAGCCTTGGGGTGGAGGGGGGTGGTGGGAGGTGTGAAGGATAGGAACATGAAGGGAGGCCGCCAGGACATTCCAGGCACAGGGAACAGCGTGTGCAATGACATGGGACCCAGACGTCACCGAGCTCGGGCAGGTGAAGGCAGAGCATACGTTTGAGTTTAGCTAGAAAGCAGAATATGTGTCGGAGACAGGGACCAGGAAGGCAAGTTAGCTCACGGATGAGCAGGACTTGATTAGGTGGGCAGTAGGGAGATACTGCAGGGTCCTAAAGAGGGACTGATGGGACAAGAATCTGGCCCGAAGATGACCAAGGACCTTAGGGATTTGGGCACACAGACTTATTGACTCTTGCAAAGACAAACCCTAAACTTTCCAAGACCATTAGAGAGCTGGCATTCCTCCTTGAAGCCCTGGACCTCAGAGACAATGGCGGGGCAGAGCCGATGAGCCCCAGATGTCAGGGGTAGATGCCGGGCCAACAACTCGGGAGGAGTAATTCCCAGGTCCTTCCTTACACGATGACCTGCTCCTAACCCCCAAGAGCAGGTCTTCTTCTGAGGCGTCAAAGATCGGAGAACTTGACTCCCCTGTTACTCCTGAGTTCCATCCGACTTTCCTTAATGTGGTTCTTTAAAAAATTTTTTGACTTCTATTTTGATTCGGATCCTAGTTTGACTGGGTTTGTTATTTGTGATGTTTCTGTGTTGCTCGGCTGGCTGTGCCTCTGCTGTCTCAGATCCCGAAAGCCACCGCCCACTTTCGGATTATCCGAAAGTCTGGGGTCTTCATCCCAGGTTCCATTTCACACGTTTATTCTTTTTGGGGAGGAGCTCTGATCTCTGCCAAGGAAACGTCAACCATTTACAAACAGTCTCTATCCCTTTAAGAAAACATTGAACGTTTTCTCATGTGACTTTTTCACTGATACATTATTTATGTTAACTTCAGATTTATGCTACATCCATTAAAAATGCTTACTTTGACTTTTAGCCTACAGCTAATTACCATCATGTAATCCTGGGGGGAAATTATTATATACGTATAAGAAATGTAAAAAGACCTTGTGTATTAAATTGTGCTTATTACCAGAGTCTCCCAGGAAGTAGTTAAAGGTTTATATAGTCACTTGCTTCGTTTATGAGTGAGAAGACTGACAAGTTACTTTCTACCCCCATGTACGTGTTAGTCAAAATGAAAAGCACTTCGAAGAAAGGGTTCTAGATTCTAGGGATGAATCTTCCATCCTTCTGCTGCCTCCTTTGGAAACCCAAGAATCTGGCATTTACCTTAGAGATGGGTGATTAAAATCCTGACTGAGATGTAATCACTTTCTTCAAGATTTGTATGTTGACTCTTATTCTTTGGGGGTTTTCCTCAACATTTCCAGTTTAGTTACAGATCTGTCCCTCCTCCTCCGACCTCTATACGCTGGAAAGAAGTCAACTTCCTGCAGCAGCATAACTTCCAAACCTGACAGGTGGTATTTAGACATTGATTTATGGCCTCCAACCTCCATTAGTTTCCATCCCTGTCCACACATCATGGAGACCCCTGGGTGCTCCGTAGAAGCACAATGTTTTTAATGGATGTGAACTTAACCATTCCTGTAACATCTCTGGTTTAATGCAGATACTTTTGTTAAATGACAATATAATTACTACTCATCGGCAAACCTCAAAAAGGTTGGGAGGTTCGGTTCAGTTAAACACCCGAGAGCTCAGATGCTTATCTGGAGTTTACCCCTAGAGTTTGGCAAGTCCCGGCTGGAAAAGCCTCACGATCCCAATATCAGCCCCCTTGTGTGGCTGAAGTTTTTCCAGGACGATGAGAACAATTCGATACAAACCGTATTGTCCTGGAGGAGAACCGTCCTTCTTAACAGTGGTGGGAACCGTTCGCCTCTGTCCCCTTCCCTGATTCTCCTTTAGAATGTTTACCGCTGCAGAATTTTCTAGCAGGTTTCGCCTGACAACAGATTGGGGGAGGGGTGGAGGTGGCTGAAGATGACTCAGATCAATCCCATTTGAAAACCAGTCTTTTTTTTTCCTAGAAAAAAAGCATCAATGTTTACACTTCTTTCAGTGTGCTGGGATAAGGTCATTAACTTAAAAAAAAATTAAGATACTTTCAACGCCATGCGTTTTGTGTTTAACTCAGGAGGTGCATTGCATCAGTGGTGGTTTTTCCAGTTTTATGTTCCTCTAAATGACCTTTTTGTCCTTCTCTTGTCTTCGGTTTCATAAGGAGGTTTTGAAATGAGGAAGAACTGCAGTTTCGTAGGGGCTTCTAGCACCGTCTTAAGAGAAGCGCCTTTGTCAGCTGCTGTAGTGGGTGATTTTTCTACTTCCTGTGTGAAAGCAGGACTCTGGAGCCGAGATGGGGCGTAGCTGGAGTCACGGTGAGGAGCTAGGCATCCCCTGACCCTCGGTGTGCAGATCATGGCCTCCTCTCGCAGACGTGACACTTCGAAATGCTAGTCAGGTCCTTACAGTGGAAGTTAAAATATTTCTTTTCTTTCTTTCTTTCTTTCTTTCTTTCTTTCTTTCTTTCTTTCTTTCTTTCTTTCTTTCTTTCTTTCTTTCTTTCTTCTTTTTTAAATTAATTTAGGAGGGGCGCCTGGGTGGCACAGCGGTTAAGCGTCTGCCTTCAGCTCAGGGCGTGATCCTGGCGATCTGGGATCGAGCCCCACATCAGGCTCTTCTGCTGTGAGCCTGCTTCTTCCTCTCCCACTCCCCCTGCTTGTGTTCCCTCTCTCGCTGGCTGTCTCTATCTCTGTCGAATAAATAAATAAAATCTTTAAAAAAAAAAAAAAGACTCTCTTTAAAAAAAAAAATTAATTTAGGAAAACTGCCACCATCTCAAGACAGTTTGAGCTTATGCTGAATTCCAGGGTCGGTGAGTCTCAGAAGTCTGTCTTGGTATGAATTCTTGTGAGGTAAGGTTTTGAGCTTCCGAGTGAATTCATTTCTCTTCTGTGTAAACAGAGGAAGATGGATGAGTTTAATCCCATTCCACAGGTATACTTTTGAATAGCCACCGTGCAATTAGAGTGTGCAAAGAATAAAGGGGAAATAGGAGAGGTACGCAAGGCTATTCCCGTGATTGACCCACTGATGAGATAAATGAAATAACTCCAAATTTTCTTGACTGACTTTCTTTAATCAGAAGAGCCAGTCACATAAGCCAGGCTATCATACCCCCTACCGCATTTTAGCTCCAAGAAAATTCACACTACTTTTACTTTTTTTTTTTTTAAAGATTTTATTTATTTATTGGACATCAGAGAGAGACAGCCAGCGAGAGAGGGAACACAAGCAGGGGGAGTAGGAGAGGAAGAAGCAGGCTCCCAGTGTAGAAGCCTGATGCGGGGCTCGATCCCAGGACCCCGGGATCACGCCCTGAGCTGAAGGCAGACGCTTAATGACTGAGCCACCCAGGCGCCCCTGCTTTTACTTTGAGCAAGGTTTTTGAAGGGTTTTTTTGAGAGGTGTGTAAATAAAATATTTTTTAAAAATATTTTTAAAAATACCTTCGAAACCAACATGTTGGAATGAACATAGAGCCCACGTATAATTTTGATCTCAGTAGAAAAGTTTAGAAGCAAATCTAAGATAAGCACAGGTATTAACCCCTAACATAGCGTCTAGTTCATAAAATTACTATTGTTAGAGCTTTATGTCCTCTTCCACCATCCGTTACTTGATTTCCAGCAGCGTGAATTGCATTTTATTTCAACAGCTTTTCCTGGGCTACGATACGCCGGCCTCTCTCTATCCTCACGGGTGGCTGATTCCCTCCTTGCGTGCCATTATGGCCACACTGACTAGGGAGTTTGCCCTTTGCCTCTTTGCACTCCAAGTTCATAAGGTCATTGGAGATCTCTTAATTGGTTATGCATTTCAACAAGAGCCACACACAGTCTTTCCAGAGAGTTGGTTTGCATAATCCACTGGGTACATAAAATCTTTATTAACCAGAAGATAAACACCAAAATCCCTCAGACCTTTAACACTCACTCCCAGATTAGCTAATGGGGATTCATTCCACCAAAGACAGGACCGACCAGAGACCATCGGCCATGAGGGGCTCACTGGCCCAGGTACGACACCTGGGCATCATTTTCTTGGGTTGGGCAGTCAATTAGGGGAAGGTGAGCCTGGTTTCTTTTCTGGTAGAACATCTTTGTTTTCTGTGGCAGGCTTTAAAAGGGTATTCAGTAACTCAACCGAGGAGGGTTTTTCCATCATTTAAAAAGGGCTCATTAGACTCTGCAAATTGATGCAGTGCAAACAACACCGAAGGGTCTGGGTTCCCACATAAATTAGCTCGGTTTGTGCAAGATGAAAAATGCTTTGGCCCCAACAGCCAACACTACAAACACAGCCGAGCTTGGAAAAAACAAGGTGTGCCCACTGCACCTCTTACATCACCAGCAGTCATAAAAGTGCAGTAATTAAACCTTAGCTGACAATTTGCTTAATGATGTGCGAGGCCGAGAATCCGAGGAGCCCCCACATGGGATTGGCTGCAGTTTCTGCCATTCCAGGGGGAGCGGTGGCAGTGGTGGCAGCCGCAGGACGCTCCTTCACTTGAGAAAATGGTGACTAAGCCAGGAGACGGTGGGGAGGGCGGCGAAGCCGGGCCAGCTGTTGCAAATCGTCAAGGTCATTTTCCCTGTAATGAGTCGGTGTGAGTGAGAAGGTACTTAAGGTGTTTTGGAGCCATCCATTTATAATTAGCCAGGCTGAATTTAAGAAAATTACACTATTCCCCCACAATATAACTTAGACCAATTAACAGCTTAATTAGTTCACTATCATAATATGAGGGAAGATTTCTCATTCAGTCTTCTGCCTTCAGAATTACTATTATTATATAAGAAAAGAATCTTTTTAAAGTTCGTGAGACATGAAGCCTCAATTAGAACTGACCCAGTGCTGTGAGTCCAGATCTCTGGATAATCTCTTTCATCCACATTCTGCCACAGATTCATTTGACCCATGACCAGATGCTTGACCCCATCCTTTTGCCATCCATAACATTAGGAACCCACTGTCCATGGAGGGGATTTCAATTTGATTCCTGGTAAGCACGACCTGCTTGAGAAATCTGAAAACCTTCCAGATAGACGCAGCCTATAGCTAGATGCTTAACTGTAGGAATAAAGAGTGGTACACAACATTTCTTGAGTTCTTCTTTAATAATTTAAAAGGACATCTCCTTAAGTACTCCTATGCTTAAAAAAAAATCATTAAGCAGTGAATATCAGGAGAGTTTTCCTAGCATAAGATGTTAAACATTTCAGCTAAAAAGTTTAGTCTCATGCCATCTCCAAAGACCAGCCTACCACTAATTCATAGAAGAACACTTTATGTTTGCAAACTTTCAAGTCCTAGAACTATTTCTAACTCAACTCTTTGGCTAAATTGTCCCAAAAGCAAGGGAGAAGGGGTCTTTAAAGCAATGAAGAACTCTTCTACCTGACAAAGGAAGGTTTAAAAAATGATATTGAATAATAAATAAATACATAAATTACTGACCACAGGAAGCAAGTTATTAGAAACTGGCATTTGCCATCTCCCTGTTCCCTCTAGAAACTTCTAAATTTTGTGGTATCCATTTATCAAAGTAAACCTCTTCTTGAGCCAGAAGGACAGGAGTGCTTTTTTCATTTCATCTCGTGGATTCTTAGTAACATTCATTGGACATCAAAAGCTCATGAACACGGAAAGCTGCTTGGTTTACGTGGCTCTTGAAACCATGCCCAGTGCTGGGCTTCCACTGTCAAACCATGGTTGACCATGAAGCCAAGGCCATTAACCTGGTTCCCTCCCAGAAAACCAGGTCTGTAGTAAATGGGGAGATAAAATGGAGTTTTGTTCAACCAAAGTACTGGGATCCTATCTGCTAAGATTCAAAATAGCTTATGTGCAAGGATCAAACAGTTCCAAAATTGTGTTACGCAACCATTGTTGGGACATTCTTACACATCCTGAAAATAGTGATATAGGGAAAACCTAGACTCACTCTAAGAAGACTAGAAATGATGCATATGGTTGTAGTCCCTGTATGCAATACATTGTTTAAAAGTTCTTTTTCAATTTCTTAACCTGCTTAATGTTTGTCTTGAATTTTTGCAAATAACTTATTAGAACAAAGAACTGATTAGAACAAATATGGTTCCAGATGATGCCACCCCGTTAAGATTATAGCAAAGTAAACAGAAGGATACATTTTGGAGTATAAACCTTGAGTTTAAACTTAGCTCTGCTATGTATTAGCTGGATGACTTAGGTAAGTTATTCAACCTCTCTGAGCTTTAATTTTCTCTTCTATAAAGTAGAAATAATAAAATACCTACTTCTTGAGGTTGTGAGAATTAAATGATATATGATGAAGGTAACAAGCCTAATAAACAATCTGGCTCTATCTGATACGTACTAGGTACTCACCATATTGTGACATGTTATATTGTAAGCAACTTGTTGGCATTTCTTATTCGACTTCGTATATCCCGTGGCAAGCTTCTTGCCTAGTGCATAGTAGGCATTTAAAAAATGTTTAGTGAGGGGCGCCTGGGACGCTCAGTCAGTCAAGCGTCTGCCTTTGGCTCAGGTCATGATTCCAGGGTCCCATATCCGGCTCCCTGTTCAGCAGGGTGTCTGCTTCTCCCTCTCCCTCTGCCTCTCCCCTCCACTTGCGAGCTCATTGTCTCTCTCTCAAATAAATAAATAAATAAAATCTTTAAAAAAAGTTTAATGAATGATTAAATGAATAATACTTTATTTTTAAATAGGTCTTAACTCTTCAGAGAGTGCTATTATATGCATAGTCCTATGTAATGAAAAGATATTAAAAGTATAAGGGAAAGACCACTACTCGATTCCAAATAAATACATAAGATTGAAGGAGATTCGCGGGTTTGATAGAAGAAGAGTCTTGACGGTAATCCTGAAAGTTAACAGCCCACTTTCTTATTCACAGAGATTCTTCAAATTTAATACATTTCTTTAGATAGCTTCACTTAAATAATAAAATACTACTCGAAACTGGGTACACATAGAAATTTCTAAGACATATCACCGGACTGATGAATGGGGACTTTTTGGGTTAAGTATGTCAACTAAAGACCTCCTGTTTATACAAATGTAGCCTAATTTCTCCGTATTGCCTCTAAGGATATTTTCTGGAAAGTCTGAAATCCTAGTCCGTGTTTTGTGCTAACGAAAGAGGAAACCAAGTTTGCTCTTGGTGAGCGTATGTTGGTTCCTAATGATCATCCTTTTTTTTTCTTCCAGACAGACATCAACCATTTTCTGGGTTACGCATCAGTGCATCTAATAGGACATGTGGAGATGAGAAGCAGAGCTGTGCTTGAAAAGGTTTTCTTACCCAGTGCTTTTCTGGGATTGCTATTATCTGTAAAACACCCTGAAACCATACTCAAATAATTTTGATGAATTTGGTGGAAACTACTAGTTTATCACTTTTACCACCAGTCAGGAGGCGAGGGGGAGAGAAACAGAGATGAGGGAGAGGGGAGGCAAGAGAGAAACAAGGTTAAGGCTGGAAGGCACATCTGTAAGCTTTCCAGAGCCAGAAAACTTACTGACCCACTTCCTCTGTCACCTCCCTTCCCTCCCTTCCCCCCCACAAAACTGCAGTCTGGAACACATGCAACTTCTTCAGCATTTATATGTCTTGAATTTTATTTGGATTTTAAGAACTACTTCACAGGAGTGAAGAAGGGATGGGCTCCCACCTCTCTTTTTTTGTCAGCGAGAACTTAGACGCAGAACACGCACGTTCCCTGCCTGGTCTACACAGCATGTCGGTGGGGGCATGCGTAGAGATACGCTCCTTGGCTCCGTGTGACCGGCGAGCCATCATCAGGACACCAGACACATTTCTGCTGGATGTTCATTCTTGAACCGTGGGATCTTAATAAAATAGGCACACAAGTGTTTTTATTGATTTATTTTTCCCGCCTTACAGTCCAATAGCCTACGTAGTCAGTCATGTGATTTCCCAGGTGCACTACTAAAAATAAATGGATGAAAAAGAAAACTTTTCTTGGCAAGGTATTCGATGTGATGTCTTCTTGAAGGCCCTCCCTGATGTAGTTACTGAGAAATGACATCAGCAGACCAGCCCCAGGATGAGACTCTCTTCTTAGGAGCAGTCCACCCCTGAGGTCCCTAATATTTAATTTAAGTAGATGGCCATAAGACAAGCACAGCCCATTGGCCTGGGGGAAGGCGGGGGGAAACCACATTTATTTTTGTTGTGATTATTGGAAGGAGAGTATTTTGAGAGTATATTGATTTTCTTTACTTTTTTTTTTTATTATATAGCTTATACATGTGAAGCTATATATTGGGTCTGGATTTTGACATTTGTGGGGGATTTGTCGATGAAATAAAGAACCCCAGAGATAACACATGTGGGGTTTCTATCTTCTTATTTCTTTAAGGGAGGAAAATCAGATTTATAAATCTAGGGTTTATTTTTACTCAACTAGAAACAAATCCCATGCAGAATATTCTCTCTCCATCCCTCTCTTCCCTTCACCCCTTCCTTGTTTTCCTTCCTTCCTTCCTTCTTGCCTCTCTCCCTCCCTTCCTTCCTCTCTCCCTTCCTCTCTGCTTTCCTTCCTCAATTTCTCTCCCCTGTTCTTTCCCACCTAACTCCTGCCCCTTCCCGTTCAACACTCTTTGATTTCAACTTCAAGTATTTATTGTGTACCCACCACAGTAAATCCCAAATATTGTGTATTTGCCCCTTTCTCCTAGCAAAATAACCAATTCTAGTTTCGGATGAAATGATGATGGAAGTGTCTGTGTTTGCCTTGGCACAAAGCACAAAACGCCTCTCCCGTTTGGAAGATCAGTAAGAAATTTGTATTGGACAGTTAGGGAAACCTCCTTATGAAATCCTATTCATGTGTTGTTTTGTATAGAATTTCTCAAAGGGAAAAAAAACCCAAAACCCTTCCTTTGTGAGTCTCATGTCGTTTTCTACGTTCTTTGCTTTTCTGGGAGGATGTCCAGTGAAGTTCCAATGGGACTTCGGTCTGCATTTCTTTGGGGTGTCTGGCGAGGTCCCAGACCAGGAAGGAATTGTTTCTGGAGACATGCGTTGAGGCATCCTTCGTGTGGTTCCTTAGAAACATTAACCACCTCATCAAGTCAGAAACATCAGACATTGGACGCTGGGAATGAGTCAGAGTGAAAAATGACTTTGAAGGCCAAATAAGAGGTGGGGCTGAAACCCTTGGATTCTCTCAGGGTAAAAGGGTTATAGGTAAAAGGCCACCCAAGCAGTTCCTGAGTCAGTGTGTAGAGCAGGAAGGGTGTTGGGGGTCCCTCTACAGCAGAAACCCCTATTTGAAAATTCTAGGTCAGAGGATCAATTTCTTGAGGTTTGTTTATATTTGAGCACCCCCCCCCCCACATTTAAATATAGAACGCTGTTTGGGAAGATCCTTCTGTATCAGAGAGAACGTATTTCCCAAAGTAATAAGAAAATCTCCAGAGGGGGTGGAAAAGGAGAGTTGCCTAACCCAGAGATGTGACCCAGATCATCAGTTCCACTGGTCTTTTCTTGATGAGCTTTTTAAATGAGAATATGTGTGTTTGTGGCTGAGAAGTTTGTTTTTGTTTTTGTTTTTTGTAATTGGTGTATGATTGACATAAAATTATATTAGTTTTAGGCACTATCTGAGAAGTTTTTACTCATTAAAGATAAATGATAAATAAAAGTGTCTTGCTGTGTTTCACTTAGACATTTGAAGGGCACAGGTTGTCTTAGACCTCGTGATAGAGCTAGGCTTTATCTCAGGAACTCTCCGGGAGCTCTCTGTCAAGACTCCCAAGAAGAAAAGGTACGTGACTAATTATGGAATTTCTAAATGGAGGAGAATGTTCCATAGTTAAAAGTCGCTGGAAAATGTGCTATAGAAAAGACCGATTTGATGACATAGCATTGAAATAAATAAGATTCTAATGATCACAATCTCCCTAGAGAAACAAAATTATAGGATAAACAATGAGTTGTAAAGCTTTTTACAGCCCATACCATAGTCAAATGTAATGAATCCCAATATGTAATATTCCATACACAAGTTGATCTGGAGAACAGTGAGATCTCTAGATAAATAGGTAAGTGATATAAATTTAAAAATTATGAAAATAGTTAAGAAGCATGAAGGTCTTACTAAGAAATGCAAATTAAAATTAGACTTAAATGCTTTTACTCCCCTATCCCCTTTTCTCCTTCTTCCTCTCCTTCTTCCCCTTCTCCTCTTCTTCCTTCTTCTCCCTCCCATGTTCCCCTGCCTTCTCCCCCTCCTCCTTTTTCCTACATAGCTGTCAGTAATTAAGCAAATATGCCCAGTTGTAGTGACCGGTAGAATTTTTGTAGATGAAATCTTGTGTTGGAAAGTCAACTCAAATTATTTATCCTATTGATGTTGAATCTGCAGGTGATCCAGATAAGAAGGAAACACATTTTTGTGATAAGGGATATTGTTGAGCCAGAGATATCTGGGCCTAGAGATACCCCCAGAGGAAAATAGCCTGTTTCTCTTTAGTTGTTAGAATAAGTTTCTTTCGGATGCAGGGGTCTAATTTTTTCCCCCTTCATATGTATGTGTTTTAAAATCATCAGTTATCTTTTTTTCAACAAGCAGCCAAATCACAAGACTTTTTTTTTTTTTAGACTATTATTGGCTTCTTTCCAGTATCAGTCTCAAGTAGATGTTTTTTGGGTGGGTCACATTTGTAGTTTTGGATTTCATCAAATGTTAAACATTAGCTTCTCTTACCTTTCTATTGACTATAAGCTGTTTGATTTCATTTGCGAACCTGTCACTGAATATTTCTTCTTGAATTCCACATGAACACTCATCAGCCTCCCCCAGTGGCCATAGTGTCTATGGGAGGCTCCAGGCAGAGCTGAGAACTAGAACCAACTAGTCATTAACCCTTTTGTGACCCAGGTCCCCTCCCTCACCTTTTATGTCTCAGGGTTCTTATCTAAAAAAATAAGAATAACAGTATCCACTAGAAAAGGACATTATTTAAAAATAATCCAACGAATTGACTGCATGGAGCTCAGGAAAAAAAAAACACTCAAAGTGTTCTAAAAGTCCTTTAATAACAAAGGACTAAAGGAATAAAGAATCTCTCTCTAGGGCTAACCCAGCACCTTTCGAACACTAAATTTATTTAAGCTAAATAAAAATAGCACATGACACATTGTATTTGTGTGGGAAATCACAACGAAAACAGCAAAGACATTGGGAAATTGAATTTTTTTCCCAGGTAATTAGAGGTCATACTATTTAAGCCAAACCATAATCCATCACAACTAGCAAAGCATTGATTACTTCTTTGGCCCACATTCATTTTTAATTCCATTAGTGAAGTAAACGACAGCCTTTGAATTCCCTACTTTCTTGATACACAGCAATAAGAATAGCAAATTACTCTAGAATCCAGAATAGCTGAATAGATAAGCTTCTTTCTTCCTCTTTGGCTTCCCAAACTACAAAGTTGTAAGTAGCGGTAAACATAATAGCAATCTTCTGCATTGTGTCGTCAGAGCCGCTCTTCGGTGATCTGAGAAAGTTCAAAGCCAAGCGGGTCCCATGATTTACCCACGGGAGGAGCGGCCCGCGCGCCGGGCCCCGCGCCCCCCCCCCCCCCCCCTCGGGGGCGCACACACGTTAGTTTCCCGCAGGGCCCTGAAGCTAACGGTTCAAATCAGACCACAATACCAATGTCCCGAAAACAGACGGCATGATGTTTCCAGGTACACGTGCTGTAATGGCTGTCAGAGAGAAACACTGAAGCCGGTTATCTGGCTTCCCCATCTTCTTCAGCTGTAATGCAGTCATTCAGTTTGCTAACCCTCCCTTTGTATTGAAACGCGGAGGAGACCACAAACTGAAAAACACACGAGGCTATTTTTGCTTTCTGTTTGTCTGTTTGTGGGAGTAATTGTTTCACACTCCGTGAACCACAAATGAGCTTGTGTTTGTGTAAGAACTTTTCAGAGGACACAGGGGCGTTATTCCTACTTCATGTGTCAGGGGACGAGGGTTCCTGCGCGCGGGGAGCTGCGTACACGTACGTGTGCCCGTGCGCCCGGGGCTGCGCGCGCACGTCGGCGCCCATGCTCGCGGGGTCCTGCACGCAGCGCTGCTCTCCCGCTGCTGGTAACCGCCTCTGTGGGGCAAAACCAGCCTCGCGGAACGACGTCAGCGGATCACCTGTGCCCCTTCCCTACTCGGGTGTTCTCTACATGGACCCGCTTTTAACACGGACCCCGTCACTACCCTCTGCCATTTCAGATGGGCCAGATCTGGCCACGTTCTCATACTACCTTTGATCACGGTACCCAACGTCAGATGGTGACCGTCGCCAAGCAACGGGAGGAAAGCCGCGCCTGGAATCCTCGACGGCGTCTGGGAGACTGCAGAAACCACGACAGAACACTCCGAATGAAGACACCTCAGTTCTTACTCCACACCCACTCGTGCGAAGTGTAAAAAGCGTGGATCTTTGTTTCCACGTGAACACGAGGGGGGCAAAGCACTCTGAGAGTCACTCACGGCGAAAAGGAACAACTACAAGAGAGGTCTGCGAACTTGTTCTGTAAAAGGTCAGATAATAAAGATTTTCAGCCTTGGGGTCTGTAGGATGATCTCTTGCCACAACTCATCTCCGCAGCTGTAGCCGAAAGCACCCATAAACAATAGTTCCCAGAATGAGTGGGTGTGGCCTGTGTTCTAATAAAACTTTATTTATAAAGTCAGGCAGCAGGCGACTGGGCCCCGAGGGCCGCAGTTTGCCAACTTCCAACCTAAAGTGAGGTTCTTTAGAATTTTTCGTGTGGGTAGCAGATAGGACAGATAGGAAAGCCACTTCACAGAATAATATGTTTTCTAGCAAAGTTTTCTAGTAATCTGGAGTGCACTGTTTAAGAGGCATGTGGAAGGGTTTCTCTCCTAAACTACTTTAAAATAATTTTCCTATGTTATTTTAAATTATCCAGACAAACCCCCATTCTGGACGACCTCATCCCCCTGAGAACTGGGGAAGGAGATTCACATTCTATGTATTTATGGGCACGAGGTCTTTCTAGGCCTTCGTGAAAGACCCGAAGTAGTACTGAAAAAAGTTGTGTTTGTTTATTTTAATTTAGGTCATTAAGAGGTTATGAGGTTAACCTAGACCTCTTTTTCAGATGTTGACAAACACTGATTTGCATAATTAATTCCCTCTTTCTCACCTCCCCATCTCAGCACGGGAGACACACACACACACACACACACACACACACACACGCTTCAGTACCCAATGCATTGGTGTGTAAATAGATGTTCAGAAACAGGCCAGCTTCCCACTTTAGCATGGCTGGAATCTTTTTCTTTGAGAAGCCATTTGCAAAGCTCATTTGTGTCTTTAATTATTGATATATTTTTCTCGACCATTCTTTTATGGCTGGCAAAAGAGATTTCTCATGAGACAATGAGATTGCCTTGCCACAGAGTACCTTACTGTAAACATGGTCTTAAGGAAAACGTTCTGTACCTAAATGAAACCAAAATTATTGGCATGAGGCTTTGACTTCATGGTTATGGCCAGTGCATGGACGTAATATTTTGAGAGGATGAAAAAAATTGCTCGTTAGTCGCTGATACCAAGTGTGGCTTGTAAACAAAGATAATGATTGAGGGGTAATCACATTTCAGGCCTCAGGGCACAAGTTGATCACTTGCAGGAGTCGGAGAGGAATTTCTCCCTCCCAGCAGAACAGTATTATGCAAGGAGCTGAGTCCTTGGAGGAGTCTGGAAGTACTCAGTACTCTCAAGTCTTGCCTGAAGCAAGAAGTCTTGCATGGAAAAGTCTAGTTCCACCCGAGGATCCTCTGTCCCTTTGCATTTTCTGAGCCTGTAAGCAGATCTGTATCTTGTTCTTCGTGCTGGGGAGGCTGGGTCATTTTTTCTTTGGCTTGGCTGCTTGTTGGCCTTACCCGAAGTTGCTGGGAGTGGTGATGAAATGTCCCGCTTCACACATATTCTTTCGCTTTCAAGCCTGGTATTGAGTTATATGAAATCCTCTTCCCGGAACTATATAGCAGTTTCCCAGTTACCCTCAGACAGAAAAAGAGAATAGACATTGCAGTTAACACACCAGCTTACCGGTTGGCATCCTGTGCCTTTTTGAAAAACATTTATATTCAACATATGTGTATTCACTTTCTCCCGTAAAATGAGTGCTAAATCGGTCTGTAGACTTTAGCCTTATCTTTAGTTCCTTCCACCCTACCCCATGCGTAAACTCTGGATGCTGATGAGATAGTCAAAAAAGAGTAAAGAGAGGGGCGCCTGGGTGGCTCAGTCGGTGAAGTGTCTGCCTTCGGCTCAGGTCATGATCCCGGGGTCCTAGGATCGAGTCCCCCATCGGGCTCCCTGCTCGGCGGGGAGTCTGCATCTCCTTCTGCCTGCCCCTCCCCCTGCTTGTGCGCGCTCTCTCTCTCTCTCTCTCTCAAATAAATAAATAAAATCTTTAAGGAAAACCAAAGAGTGAAGAGAGAAGGCCAGAGAAGCGAAGGCGATCCTGAGGCAGACATGCAGGGCTGTGGAGCAGAAGGATACAGACTTTGGAGTCAGAATATCCAGTGTTGTGTTTCGTGAGGTATCCATAAATAATGGTCACCAATTCTGCAGTTCCCTTTCGCGTGGAGGGTATGTCTTCTTGGTCTTTGACTCCCAAATTCTAGCACTGTTTCCTGTACCTAGTCGATGCCCAGCAGTGCGCTTGCCGAATGAGTGAGGGGGGCCACGGCCGGAACGGTGGCCAGAGGGAGAAGCCAAAAGGAGGAACAGAGTTTCAAGGAGGAGGATGTGGTCACATGCCACCAAAATGTTATATAAGATAAGGGCTGAAAAGTGTCCATTAGCTCTGGCGATTAGTAGGTCATTTGTGACCGTAGGGAGCAAAAGGGGGTAGCCCGTCTGGGAACACCCTCTCCAGTGTCCCCACACCTGAGCAGAGGCTGGTTACGCCCCACCTCTCAGCCACCGGCTTGTACAAAGTCCTTCATGGAAAACCCAGATTTGTTTGCATCCATTGTTTCTACTTCTGAAGCTTCCAGTAACATGGATGGTAACTGTTCAGTTTTAATAAACCATGTGAAAAAAAAAAAAAAAGGTTGCTTTTGGAGACCTATGATTCCCAGGATACTTTTATCCTATTTTCTCTGCCTCTCTTCTTGAAATTGTGTAAACCGCCTCGATAACACACTGTCAACCAAAAATCCTCTCTCATAATTTCCAGCAAGTTGGTGATAAACTTGTAAGGTGGGCATGCTTGGAGGGAATATAAAATCAAATCCCCAAACATATTTCCTCTGGGGACCATAAGGAGTGCAGAAGAAAAATCACCATAAAATTGTGCTTATTGGAACTCATTTATTTAAATAAACTATTTATGAGGACCAAAGCAAAATTAACTTCATAAGCAAAACTAAACAGTATTTCTTTCCCTCTTCCCTTTACCTTTTTTTTTTTTTTTGAAAGAAAAAATACACAAGTTTAGGCCCAGGAGAACTTTCGATTTCAGTACTTAAATTTTTAAAAGTGTAATGGAACCATAAACATTTACGTAATTGACTATTAAAATTTTTAAAACATTGGTTTATTTGATTTAATACTATACATCCTTTACCACTATAATTTTATTAGTAGGTAATTTATGACATCTATCTAAATCGAAGCTTGAGGAATTATTTTAAGCTTAGCTTTCAATATTTATTCACCGCCCAGGCTCATCTAATTGAAGACCCTTTGGTACGGACCACCTTATAAGCAGAAATTACAACAAGCCCATCCATTTCGATCTGGACATAGACAGGTTTTTCATGTGAAAATGAAATATCAACTAGAATGAACATAAGAGCTAAGTTTTTGAAAAGTTAGTCTGGTTGCCAACATGACTTACAATGCCGTTATCTAGAGTTTTACGAGATCCAGTCTACATTGCCCTAGAAACAGGTAGATTAGCATGTGGTTAAGTTCTAGCCACAGCTCTTACAAGGCCCAATTTCCCAGCTCTGTTCCATTTTTCTTTTCTTTTTTTTTCCTTGCAGTTTTTTGTTTGTGGCCACAAAACGGCACTAGCATTAATGTGCTTGTTCAGAGACGTGAGTTTCATGAGAACTCTTTTAAAAGACTCCGCGAGAGGCCCCTTCCAGCTGGAGGAAGGCATGATTCACGCCCGGATCGGGTACTTTCCGCAGCCTGAGCGCTGGGGCTGTCCGTGCACGCTCCGGTCCCGCGCAGGGCTCTGGGAACCCAACGCTGCCTGGCCCACCCATTTAGCCATGGGGTTCAGAAACGGGTTCTCCTGTGGTTTGGAAACAGCAGAGGGTGACGTTGCTCCTGGACAGCTCACCGCTTTCCTACGTGACCCCTGAACGCTTTTCTCCCTGGTTTACACGGATCAAACCTTCTTTTAATGGCCCTTGAAGAGAAAACCAAGCCACATCTCTACTCAGTTACATAAAATAACTTTCATTCCATCTGGTCACATCCACTGAGAAGTCTGTTCTGCGGAGCTAAGGGCGAGGAATGAGCCTGGACTGGGTTTATTCATTCACTTGACAAATACTGAGTCTCTGTTGTGTGTCGGGATGTGGTTCGTGCTGCAGATAGCAAGGTGAGAAAACTGTGTGCAAATGCTTCACAGCTCGGAAAACAAAACTGTTCATAACCCTAAATAAGAGACCGATAATTATATGTTGAAAAAGTGATCTAAGCAAGGTGCTAGGAGAAAGAAGGAGATGTGCTTGGTTAGTGGGGAATGAGAGTGGGAAATGAGAGAAGGCTTCATGGAGGAGGTGACATCTGAGATGGTCCTTGAAGGATACATGGAGCTCTCCTACCAGAGAATCAGAGGCCTGGCTTTCCAGGTTTTCTGAGAAAACAGAAAGTGTGGCTAAGGCATAGGACGTGAGGAGAGGTGGCAGCCGGATGAATTTAATAGAGTCAGTATCTTTTTTTTTTTTTTTTTAAGATTTTATTTATTTGAGACAGCGACAGTACAAGCAGGGACAGCAGCAGGAAGAGGGAGAAGCAGGCTCCCGCTAATCAGACAGCCCGACGTGGGACTCAATCCCAGGCCCCTGGGATCATGACCTGAGCTGAAGACAGACTGAAGACAGCTTAATCAACTGAGCCACCCAGGCACCCCTAGAGTCAGTATCTTAAGGATTTTGATTAGCGATGGATGTTTGGAATGAGATGCTCAAATGCCATTCTTGTGTGTTAACCGATCTCACTGGAGAAAATTCTTTATGTTTGAAACCTAATTTTCCATCTCTTCTCGTTGAATTTGCAACAGGGATACAAAATAGCCAACCATCTCCGATCACATGATAAACCTTTTGCTATTTGGAAACTGCTAACTACAATTATCTACTTAAAAAAGGAAGTGATAGGATATAGAAATCGCTACTTAACATGTGTTTATTTATTCTATTTTATTTTTCAATAGAATTGTATGTATTTAAGGTGGAAACATGAGGATGCGATAGTCATACACTCGGTGAAATTATTGCTACCTTCAACTAGTGAACAAGGCATGTCCTCAAGAGTTACCATTTTTGTGTGTGTGTTGAGAGCACCTGAAATTGACGCTTAGCTGAGTTCTAGTATTGAGCACCGTACCAACAACTGGAGTCACCATGCCGTACATTGGATCTCTAGATGCATTGCCCGCCATAACTGCAACTTAGTACCATCGAGGAATGTCTCCCCCTTTCTTGTGTATTGCAATGATAGAATTTCCGATTTTGAGGATCCCAGAATACCTTCCACATTGCCCTTTGTAATTGGTCGTCTAATCTTACCAGAGGCAGCAAACTGCATGCTAATTATTCCAGGCATTTTAAGAAGTTCCTCATGGCGGGTGCCATGTGGCACTGGGTTTGGCTTCCGAAGCAGACTTTGGGATCTTATGCTTGGAAATCTTTAAGATGGGATCAGTAGTTACCTGGGTAAGTGTGGTCCACCCGGGTAGGCATTCAGTGAGTGACCCCTGAAACTTCTCACCACTCTAGCACCCCCAGGAGCCTTCCAGAGTGGCAGAAACTTCTGCTTGATTCCTAAATCAAGTCCATGCTCCAGAGAACACTTTTCAACAATAGTTCAGAGACAAACTTTCGCCACAAGCCACCAATCACATTAGTAGTGACCTCACCTCCCTAGCAGTGATCAACTTGCGTCCTATAAAGGGAGTGAGGGAAGGGGCGGAGGGCAACCTTCATTCTGCTTCTCTCCTCGAATGATCGGGAATCACCAAGGAAAGCAGCAAGTCGTGACAGTGCTCGGTTTAGAGCCGGTCAGAGGCTCTATCCCCTGTCTCCACCCCCGACAAGAACCAGTGATGAGCTGCTCCAAAGCCAGTGTTTGCTCAGCTGTAAAACACGGATAAAAATAATGGACCCACGTTCCAAGAAGTTTGCGAAGATTTACTGAGATACTGCGTTGAATATGCATGCCTAGTACATAGTAAGTGATCAATGAATGGGTACTAAGAGGGAAAGCAGAACCAACTGCCACTACTTCCAAATCTCGACTCCCTGCACCCTCTGTTCCCTTTGTTCATGAAATGTCTAAACGTCACCATGGAAGGTGCTAAAGGAAGTGTGGGTCGGTCCATATGGCCTTTAAGGAGGCTGGAGTCCTTGGGAGGTGAGCAGAGAGAAGCCGGAGCTCCGTGGAAGTAGAGTCACTGGCTTCATGGAAAGAGACTGGACATCCATTGGGTACATTCTGTAAACACTGAACACAGGAATGAGTGCATTTTGGAGGCAGGATTTGAACTGGGTCTTGACTGATCAAACCAAATACGTGTAAAAATGCAAGAGCACATGAAGGTTGGCATACGTGTAAGTTTTTGACATTTTTATGGGACTGAGTAAAGACAGGGAATTGTGAGAAGTAAAGTTTGGATAAATCAACCTTTTCTGTTTTCTTTCTTTTTTCTTTATCTTTCTCACCCACCCTTTCTTAATTTTCTTTCCTTCTCCCTTCCCTTCCCTTCCCTTCCCTTCCCTTCCTTCCCTTCCCTCCTTCCTTCCTTCCTTCCTTCCTTCCTTCCTTCCTTCCTTCCTTCCTTCCTTCCTTCCTTCTTTCTCACTTTGATTTCCAGAACAAAAGTGGGTTAGTTTGCTAGGACTGCCATCACCAATGACCACAAAATGGGTAACTTCAAACAACAGAAACGTGTTGTCTCACAGTTGTGGATCCTAAAAGTCTGAAATCAAGGTGTTGGCAGGGTTGGTTCCTTGTGAAGCCTGTAGGGGAGGATCCTTCCTTTCCTCTCCCAGCTCCTGGTGGTCCCAGTGCTCCTCGGCCGGTGGCAGCATCAGCCCAGTCTCTGCCTCCCTCTTCACACTCTGTCTTCCCTCAGCACTCCCGCTGTGGGTCTGTGCCCCCCATCTCCCCTTCTTTCAAGGACACCTGTTGTGCTGCATGAAGACCCGCCCTCGTGACTTCATCTTGACTTGATTATATCTACAAAGACCTTCTTTCCCCAAAAGGTCATATTCATAGATACCAGGGGTTAAGACTTCAGTATAAGACTTCAGTTCCTTTTGGGGGAACACAGTTCAACCCGTAAGAGAACAGAAGGTCCTGTAAGCAATGGGAGAGGCTTATATTTAACAGAAGATGAATGTTAGTCAAACATACCGATAACTGGACATGTGAACATCAAGAGACAGCTCTAGGATGGAGATCAGCATCTGAGAAGAAATGAAAAGGCAGAGAGGGAACATGATTGTCTATAGAGTTCTATAGAGTGGGAGAGAGGGGGCCATGGACAGAATCTGGAGGGTTCCACTGGGGAACTAGCAACTAATTATTGAGTGCTTATTAAAGCATGCCAGGATCTGCTATGTTGCTGGTTAACCACAGGTGATCGAGATAGGAAACATTTCCAATCTCAAGGAGCTCAGATGCCAGGGCCGGGGACAGAGGAAACTGGGAAAGCGTGGCCAGCGAGGAAGAAGGAAAATCAGGGACGAGTGAAACCACAGAAGAGAAAGGAGGAAGGGTGAGAAGGAGGAGTGGCCACAGTGTTAAGAGCTGAGCAGAGAGAGGAAGCAAGATAAAAACCCGGAGTGGCCATTAGCTTTAGCAGCAAAAGAATCATGGCTGACCCCAGTGAATCTGATTTAGGTGGAAAGTTGGGGGTGGGAACGAGAGTCCCATTGGTTAAGAAGTGTGTTCTAAGGGACTACTCTTAGAAGATGGGGGGAGGCTTAAGATCGAGGAGGTGCGTTTTAAGATGGGAGATCCTTGAATATTTTTATTCGTGGAGCTGAAACATTCCAAAGGAGGAAGTTGTGGAAAGTGGAGGAGAGAGAGGGAGGGAGAGCGAGAGAGGGAGAAGGAGCTGATCCCTGATGGAGAGAGGTTCCCGAACAGGGGTTCAGTGAGTAGAGGGTGGAGGAAGGAGGAGGGAGCTTTGAAGTGGAGGATAGGTGATGAGGATGATTGCAGATGGCGAGGGATCTGAAGGGGGAGTAGAGATGACCTGCAGGAAGCCCTTCCTGTCATCAAGTCACAAAGCGGATGCAGTTTCCTCATGACACCTTGTCTGAGAGGTGTCATCAGCCCCAGTCCTTCCGTGGTACTTGGCCTTTGCTCCGCTCCTGCAGCCCTCATCCGCGCCCACTACCCACAGGGCCCTTCCCCTCCCCGCTGACTGGAGGTGGCCTCGCGCTGTCTGGACCGTGGCTGTGGGAGCTTCTGGGTGGCTGGCAAGGGTGTCCTGCTGGCTTCTACTCACCCCACTGGGAGGGCTTGGGCATGTGATCTTACTTCTTCTGACTTCAGTGTTCTCCTCTATAAGACGAAGCATCTAGACTAAACATGCTACACCAGGGGTCAGCAAACTAGGGCCTGGGGCCCAAATCTAGGCCACTGCCTGTGTTTTTTTGTTTTTTGTTTTTTGTCTTTCGTAAATGAAGCTTTAGTGGATGTTATAGGTTACATTGTACCTCTCCCCCAATCCGTATGTTGAAGTCCTAATCCCCCAGTGCCTTAGATGGTGCCGGGCTTAGGAGACATGGCCTTGAAAGAGGTGACTGAGTTAGTTAGACCTTGAGGGTGGGCCCTAAGCCAATCTGACTGGTGTCCTTATAAACAGAGGGAACTGAATCCAGAGAGACACCAGGGCACCCATGCATGGAAGAAAGCCCAGGGGAGGGCACAGCATGCAGACGGCCGCCCAGAGCCAAGGAGAGGAGCCTCAGAGGAAACCAGCCCTGCCGACACCTTGATCTTGGAATCGCAGGCTCCGGAACTGTGAGAGAGGGTATTTCTGTTGTTCCGGTCCCCCCAGTCTGTGGTATTTTGCTGTGTGAGCCCTAGCAAACTCCCACATTGGAGCCCAGCCCCATCTGTTCACACACTCCAGCTGCTTTTGCAGTCTAATGGCCAGAATGCGCCTGGCCACCGAAGCCTACCGCTGCGTTTATTTATTTATTTATTTATTTATTTATTTATTTATTTATTTTTAGTAACTGGCCCTGTACAGAAAAGGTTTGCTGACCACTGCTCTAAAGCACCCCAAACTTATTCTCAATAGAAATTTTAGGAAAGTAACAAAAGCTTAGTTCATTTTTATGTTTCTGTGTCCCAAGTCAGATGCTGACGTGTTGGAGGCCAGGGATCACAAATCCTGTAGGAAGGGGAAAAATAGTGTTCACTGGACATGGAAACCAGCCACGTCCACCGACGGAAACAAGCCACGTCCACCGACGGATGAATGGATAAAGAAAATGTGGTATATATACATACAAAGGGATATGATTCAGCCTTGAAAAAAAGGAAATCCTGTCATTTGTGAGAGCATGGATGAAACTCGAGGGCATTATACCAAGTGATATAAACGAGACAGAGAAAGCCAGACACTGCATGGCCTCAGTTACATGTGTAGCTAAAAAAAAAAACCAAACAAACAAAAAAAACACTAACCAAAATGAAAGTCACAGAAACAGTAGAATGGCGGCTGTCGGGGGTGGGGAAATGGGTGAAGTGGTCAAAGGTGCACAATTCTAGTTATAAGATGAATAAGTTCTGGGTATGTAGTAGACGGCATGATGACTGTGGTTGATGATATTGTGTTGTATATTTGAAAGTTGCTAAGAGAGTAGATTTTAAAACTTCTCACCACCAAAAAAAGGAAGTAGGTGACATGAGAAATGTGTTGACTAACCTTATTGTAGTAATCATTTGCAATGTGTACATATATCAAAATCATCACAGTGCACCTTAAATGGATACAATGTCCTATCTCAATTGTATCTCAATAAAGCTGGGAAAAATATGTAGAAAGTCACCAGTGCAGTTGCCCATTTGTCTCTATGTTTATGCTATTGCTTTTTTTTTTACTAAACAAAAATTTTTCATCCCCCTCCCCCACCATTACTGTTCACTGAATACCTGCTATATGCCAAGAATTGTGTTATGCACTTAGCTTTCAATTAGTCCCCACGATAACTCTGGAAAGTGAGTATACTTTTTTTTTTTTTTTAAGATTTCATTTATTTATTTGAGAGAGAGTGAGAGCATGAATGGTGGGGAGGGGTGAAGGAGAAGCAGACTCCCTGCCTAACGGGGAGCCCGACACAGGGCTCGATCTCAGAACCCTGGGATCCTGACCTGAGCAGAAGGCAGACACTTCACTGACTGAGCCACCCAGGCGTCCCTGGTGGGTACATTTCTTATTCACATTTTACAGATTAAATAAATGAGGTGGATGAGATAAAGTGACTTCCCCAGTCACGGAGCCCTGTACAGATCCCCCTGGGAAGGTGACCCTGTCTGTCTTCAAAGCCATAGTCTTGTCGTCATGTCATGCCATGCCACTTGCAAGTCAGATTTTTTTCTTTAAATATTTATGTCTCTTGCGATTTTTAGTACATTGCTACTAATAGATATGAAGAGAATGTTTCTGGAATTGATTCTTGGCTTCATGCTTCTCCCAAATATGGCACCCCTTCTGTCATTAAGTATATAGTAAACATTAACTAGAGGTCAGGCCCTGTCCTAGGTTCTGGGGACACGGGAATGGCGAGACACAGCATTCCTGGCTCTTCTGGAGTTTGCCAGTGGAGAATTGGTTATTACCTTTTTTCAGTGGCTCTACATCAGCTGCCCACAGCTTGCTGTGGCCCAACCCTACACTCCCGAGGTGACAAAGGTGCAGCTGGATGGCAGTCAGCTCTGGGACTCAGGAGCTGGACCTTCAGTGCCAGAAGCCCTTTGTTGTCAACTGAAAAGTGCCTCCAAATCCACTTACGTCTGTCATTGTCTCTCTCTCTTTACTGTAAGCCGGAAAGTTATGCTCCTTTGCGTTTCTCTCTCTTGCACACACACCTGCATTATACATGCATTATACGTATGTGTACATACATATAATATACTACATTATAAATAAGCCACGAAATCCACAAGCTCTAAAGCTCAGGCTGGGGCGGAAAATGTGATCTCCAGTGGCCCTTGGGGGGGAGAAACCCACAAACCAAATGGACTCTGGCTCTCCAAAACAATGATTTCCTTGTTCGCAAGCAAAAAAAAAAGAAAAAAGAGAGAGGAGAGAAAATAAGTTTGGGGCTTTCTAAAACTTCCCGGGATTTTCTCTGAAATCAAATGAGATGTTGTGGCCCTGGTCGAACACTTAAGCATCGTTGGGGACAGAGTGGCCCAATCGCAACATCTTGGGGCTTGTGGCCCTTGGACCCGGAGTGTTACATGTGACTGTGAAACTTGTCACTGGAACTTCTCTGACCTGCATCCATTAAGCTGGAAGTGCTTACCGGCTTGCTTCCCCTGGACTAATAGCGCATTTCAGGGCAGCTTAGATGGTCACCTGGCATCCCCGCGATCTATTTCTAAGGTAAAATAGAAGTCTAATTGGGGGAAAAAATTTTTTAATGAAACAAAGTCCCCCCGAAACCAGATGTCAGATGTAACTGTGCCCTCCCCATTCACCTGTTGACTCTGGGGCTAAGCCACCCCATTGAAGTAAAATATGTGTATGGCTTCTTTATAATTTCTGGGCTCTCTGAACATAATCATGTAAGGAATTGTGGAGGAAGCACCAAAATGTGTCTGCCATATACTGGCCATTTCTTCTGTTTCTCTCTCTCTCTCTCTCTTTTTTTAACCTGTAAAATTAAGGCATTAAACTAAATAATGTTTAAATTCTCTTAACACGCACCAACGTCTGTGATAATCAAAAGGTAAAGGAAGGCCTTATAAGTTTATAAGTACAAGTACTTCAATGTAGATAATTTATGTGCTATGGGAAATTGGATTCTGTCCCACGCTAAATATATTTTCAAAAAATGAAGGCTCCCTGATGTCTGTCATAGCACCAGTGAATCCTGTGAAGCTGTCTTTGGCCTGTGAAAGCTGGACCATTAGCAGAGGACTAAGGACAAGGCCTCTGGTGGGGTGATTGCAAGACCCAGATTCTGGCTAAGACTATAGTTTTAGGGGGCAGTTGGACTCTGGGCCAGTCAAATCCTTCTTTTATCTTTTTCAAAACCTAGGAGACTAAGCTCACTATAATCCTTCTAGTAATCTATGGCTCTGAGTGTTCCTAGAATTAGTTGATTCCCTAGAAAGGCATCTAGAGGCCAGCTTGGTTCTCGGCTTGGCATTGGTAATGGTGGCAAGGCTGAGGAATAGATTTTGCTGGACAATGGTTTAAAAGAACAAACAAAGGGGGAAAAAAAGAACAAACAAGAAAGTACATTCAACAACTTCCAGACAAAAGCCATATCAGGTGGCTCCAAAGTTCTGGCCCTGTAACGAAACTTAAAATGATTTATGCCTTTTCTTTCTTGAAGAACATTCTAGAAACCAAAGGGGCCAAGCCAAGCTCTTCTGCAAGAGCCACTGATGGTCACAGCATCCATCAGCAGACGGTCTGAAAACATTCGAATTTTCTCCTTGAGATTAGTGTAGTATTTACCTGGAAGATGGCAAAGCTAAGAAGAAGTTGTGTTTCTGAGATATGAGCCGTACCATAGTTCAAAATCGCCTCACAAGATTTCAAAGATGAAATGAGGTTTTATTATGTAAATCTCCAGTTAGGCTCTGGCTCCTCTTAAAAACAAAACAAAGGAACAACAACTGGGAGTTTTGGAAAAGGTCCATAAAAACAATTTAAGTTTACTGAGTAAATAAATAGTAGACAGTTTAAAATTCTCTTTGGGGATAATTGAGAAAGTGACTCAAAGAAATTAGAGATGGAAGAAGCTTGTTTTATACGCCCTCCAGGGGATGCTTTCCTTGCGTTCTTTCCTTTTGGATTAAAAGGTCAAAATGACACTAACACTAATAATAAATTAGATACTCCCAATGCCTTCTTTTAAGCCCTTTAATAGCCTTGTGAAGAGTGGAGACATGTAGCGTTCATGTTTAATGTGGCTCTTGTTGGAATTATGACTTCCTGTAAGCCAGGACATCTGATGCCGAGACCCAAGAGTATGGATTATGACACTTGACCAAGGGGAGGGAGTCTAGTCCCATCATTTGTTCTGAAGGCAACTTCTCTTACTCTGATCCAAGTGCAGTCCTAACAGAAAAATCGAAAAAAAAAAAAAAATTGGTGGAATAGGAAGGTCATTTTGTGTTTTAGAAATTACATAGATGAGTGCAATAAAGTATATGATAATTATATACAATATTATATTTTTTACAGAATTGTTTTGCCTCTTTCATTTTAACCTCTTACCTGATAGAGGCTCTTTGCCATCCTTCCTGTGAGTGGTTTCCTTGGAGAGCAGGGAAGGATAAAGGATGGAATGATGTTAATGAACATGGCTACCCACCTCCAAACCTTTGGACCACGGCTATCAGTCATCACTTCTTCTATGAACTGAGTTGCTTTTAGGATTTCGACAGAATATTTCCCACATAGTTCCCCATCTGTGACGTGTCACTAGTGCTTTCAAGGGAACTCAGTACATAGACGCGTTTTCAATGGCCAATGAGGGAAATGAAGGATTTTGATGGCAAAACATGTATAGAGAGAGGTTAGAGAAAACTTGGCTATTAACAAGTGCCTCTAAAATGAAAATCTGTAAGGCAAGTTATTTAAATGAGTGAATGTAAACAAACAAAGCAAAAATAAGAGCCTTTGGATCCTTCACTTTCCTCATCGTATAATAAATAAATTATCCTAAACCATGTAGATAGCTATGGAACTTTGTTTTTATTTATTTTATAGCCTTTTTTTTTTTTTTAATCCCCTGAATAGCACCAGGAGGAAAGAGAAACAACTTTTTCTTTTCTTTTTTCCCCCCACTCTCCTAGTATGTCGGCTTTCTTGCGCTGGTGTGCTTGGACTTCCGTATATTCTCAAGGCTTATTTTTCAACAAAGCAGTCAGGGTTTACAAAGTAGAAGGATTTCCATTTCCATCCCGTTCTGTTGCTGCCGACGTGGCCGGACCGTTTGTCGTCAAATGGGGGAAAACACGCCGTTCCTGTGCGAGTGGCTGTTCCATACATTAAAACAAAAAGGATCGCAGCCTCTGGCCTTGACTGGGTGCAGAGGACGCGGGACATGTCAGTGTCCTTTAATTATCTCAAGGCCCAAGTCACTCATCCTGCTACTTTCTGTGTGTCCCCACAGGGAGACTTCCTCTCAATCTTGGCTAACGCACAGGAATCCGATGTTTAGAAAGTCACTTTCCTGTCCTTATAAACAATTCTACCATAATAACCTGGCTGCTGGCACCAGAGCTTCATTTAAATTTTGCTCAGCTTGGTTTACAATTAAGATTTAATTAGTAAACTCATTACAAAGACAGGAAATCTCTGACTTTCCCCTAATTCTCTCGCAGGCCTTAGCGAGGACCCAGCCAGTCCCTTTGGCTTTAGACGTTTGCACAGTTTTCTCTAAACACTGTTATTTATGTCAACTTTAATTTTAAGATAAAATATTGTCTTTTGCTTTTGAAAATAGAGGGAAGTAGCCCAGTCACTTAGAATTTAGGGTTTCAAGTTCTCTATTTAGAAAACAGGCCCTGTGCGTATTTTTAAACCTTCTAGACTCCGAGAGTCGCTTTAGATCCTCCCAGCTTTTCTCAAATGGTAGAAAGAGCTGCTGAGGTTGGGGAATGGGGTAAGGAATGCAAATAGGGGTGAGGACAGTAAGGCCGGAGTAGAACTACCCCATCGTGACACCCTCAGAATCATCCAGAACACTGGGATATTTTGCTGTCACTCTCAGAACACAGCAGAAGGATAGCAGAACTCTATAAAACAGGGCGAAGCTTTCATATTTGCCGCAAAAGAACAGTGGGAAAGTATTTGTCAAGGAGCTACGAAGAATGAGGGGTATAATTGAATTTTCAGCCAAGACAGAGGCTCTGCAATGTTAGAAGCTTAGGACTAAAACATTTTAGCTGGTAATATTTTTATTGGACAAAAGCTAGATAAATTCATCTTGTTCTCAAGGTCCAGAAGGGAAAATGATGGAGAACTTTTGGATCAGAGCTTAAGTGTTATCGATATGCTTGATGCAATAAAACTTACATTAAAACATTTGCTTTGACCACACAGTGATGATTCCAGGGCATTTAAAAGAGAAATTTCTTTCCCTTTCAAATTCTTCCTATTTTACCTCAGCTTGCTTCCTGTTAAAAAAAAAAAAAAAAAAAAGTGATCTTTGATCCTTAAGGAAAGTTTTATATGGTTAGATAAGTGACTTTGTTTCGGAAATTCACTGTTTGAAAACTTACTCATTAGAAGGGACTGTAAGTGGTCCCCAATTTTAAATAAATATTTGAAGTCACAAGTTAAATTTTTTTAGATCAGTTCAACTGTTGTCATAGAGCCTTATTCTCTAGTGTTTTCTCTGACCATACTATTTTTTTTTGTCCTAACAAAAAAGAAGCTATCGATCAGAAAGGTTAAGTGGCTTCCCTGAGATCACACAGCAAACCTGTAGACAAGACAGAAATAAGGTTTGTTGGTTTGTTTGTTTGAACTATGTGCAGAGCTCTGAGCCAACTCAAAGGGAAAAGTTATTAGTAGCTGTAAAAATCAAGAACCATGATACTTAATGGGTGTTTCTCTTGGGTAGTCTCTGACAGCTTTTATGAGGCTTTGGAATGTGTCAGTAGATAGCACTGTGACCCTCTGGGAAGGAGCAAACCAAACGCTCTTTCCTCTGGGAAGTCTCAATCCAGTTTGCTCCTGAACATTCTCAGTAGGAAGAGGAAATGCGAACTTTAAGTTCAAAGTGGCTCAGAAGAGTTCGGAGAACCCAGGACTTACACAGGTACTAGTCCAATTAAAGAGAAGTCAATAAAGCTGTCAGATATTTGTACAGTTTTGAATGATCTGGAAGTAAAAATAAAGCTTTCTCTCCCTGTCTCGGTGGCCAGTGGTTTGGAAGAGTCAACCCCCAGTGTGGGAACACGAGACAGACCAACGTACCAGATTTCGGTTCTCATCTTGGAGATGTGAGGTGCCAGGCTGATGGAAGGGAGTACGGTGCAAAGGAAGAGGGAACCAGGATCCCCAAAATAACAGTTGAAAAAAAGAAAACAGAAATAATGAAGGCACAAGGGACTATAAAGCTCCCAGGAAACATTAGCTCTGAGACGGGTGGGGACTGGTCTCCTGAGGTTCCTGTTTTCAATTGAGGTTTCATTTAATGGAAATACACCCATTAGAAACCACAACAGATGTCCCTCTGAGCTGTGTAAAGAGCAGCAGAAGTAAACAGAGAGAGAGAGAGATCTGAGCCGGGGTCCCCTAATTTCTCCGCATCAGGAATTCGACTTGGGAAGGTATATTTAAAAATTTTACTTTGGAGGAACAGTTCGCAGTTATCAGAGACGTTAAGTCCCAAATGCAATGCATGAATCTTGACTGAGTCCTGTTTGGAAAAGAAGGGCTATTAAAAAAACCTCTTGGTACAATTAGGGACACTGAAATATGAATATGTGTGATATAAATTATTATAGATATGTTTTTATATATTATGTAATTATATGTATTATATTAGCTTTGGATATAACTTATTATTATTGATAAAATGTGGATACAGATATTTAGATATTCTGATAGATTCTATTATGGAATTATTACACATTTTCCTGGATATGATTATATTATTGTGGCTAAGTAGTTAATCTTATTTTTAGGCACTGGATCCTAAAGTTGGGCTGACGTACGATTATGTCTGAAGCTCAGAAAACTGTGTGTGTGTGTATGCGTATGTGTATATGTATACATATGTATATTTGTAAGCACACACATACTTAAGCAGAGGCTGGATCGGGAAACTTCTACACAGAGTTGGTTAGTTCTCTGTCCATGTGACATTACTACTAGATTCAACAAGAATAGCAAACAGTTATGCAGCGCTTGCTGGATGCCAGGCTCTTTTCCAAATGCTTTATAACATATATCCTCCCAACACCCTCTCTCGAAGCCATAGAGAGGGTTAGCTTTCCACAGTTTAGCTGAGGTAGTGAAGCGAGCCGCCCAAAGTCACACCAAAGTTACACTTCAATCCCAAGTCCACGCTATTGGATTTGGGATTGAAATCGCAACAGTTGATGTCAGAGTTTGTTTTAAACTTGTAGACCATATGTTTTGTATATCTTGACACGTACAGCTCACTAAAGAGTAAATGATGTTATGTTTATTGGATCAAAGCCTAGAATTTACCTTAATCAGAAGTCTCAATTCAGAACAGGCTGAAACCCATAGACAGAAATGATTGAGGAAAGGTGATGAGATAAACCCAGAGCAGAGTATGGCTCCTTTAGGTGTAAGTCTCAGCGGCTTCTAGCTGGAGCTGGGAGGAGTCAGGCTATGACCACCCTCGGGTGCAGAACCGTGAAATAGATCCCCAGGGTGACAGACTGGCATCCCAAGCATTCTGCCAAATCATATCCCCACCTAAGTCAGGGGGCATTGCTTTCTCAATATCCTTCGTGTGTGTATTTCGAAAACACAGAGGGAGAGAGAGAGAGAGACAGACGGGGTGGCCAAACCGGGCAAATGTACAGAAGTTCAGAAGAATAATGTATTTGTGTTAAATGCCTAAAAAAATCTCTGGAAGCCCCTGAAGGCAATCCTTCCCCTTTCCCGTAGAGCATGCCTGGCCCACGGTCTGTGTGAACCCCATGAACTTTGTCTCTAAGTTCTGTCCAGATTCTCACATCATTGTACTGACCTCTTTTGTCTTCTTGGATGTCCAAACATACAAATCGCTCAACTCTTGACCTTTTTCTGTCTTTTTCTCCTCTCATTACTGGGTTTGGAGTGGTGCGGGTGTGCAGGAAGCTTCGTCTTTCTCCCGGCTTTTTTGGAGCCCCAGCGTTAGAAGCCCCTGAAACTTTGAGACCTATGGTCAGACTTAAAATTCCAGATTCCAAGCAAAATGTCCCACAGGTCCTTCTTCCACCTGTCTAGACACCATCTCGTTAAGCAACGTGGCAGTGTGCCGCGTTTCCAGGGGTAGCTTCGACCCGTAAACCCCTCAGCATTTGGGATGAGGCCATGGCCACCGTGGATCTTCTCATATCTGTTCTATCCGCGCTGTGGTTTTCAAATGGTGTTTTCAAGTAAAGAGGGCTCTGGACGCATATTACACTTAACACCGAAAAGAACAGGGACACTCTTCCAGAACTTTGCAGTTGTGCACCTGATTTGATGCTCACGACAATTCAGTGAGGTTGGGAGAGGTACCGTGACTTCTTGCAGTTTTGATGTTGCTCTATGGCTTTAGTTTTGGGGGACATAGGACACTGTACAGCAGGTAAGCTCTCCCAAAGTTTCTGTCTCTCTTATCTAACTAGAATATTATCAGTGGGTTTTTTTAATTCAGTTAACTAATAAATATGCATTTAATGTTCCTTATGAGTGTTATATAAAGTAGTATAGAGGACAAAAAAAGTAATAAATGAAATCGTTCTCCTCTGCAAGGAGCTATGGTATAATCGGAAAGACAGCACACACAGTCTTTAAAAGACGATAACATAAGGTGTGTCAGGCAAGTGATAGGTATTTAAGAAAGCCTTTTTTTTTAAAGATTTTATTCCTTTGAGAGAGAGAGACAGAGAGCCCAAGTGGGGCAGGGAGGGGCAGAGGTAGAGGGAGAAGCAGACTCCCCACTGAGCAGGGAGCCTGACGCAGGACTCGATCCCAGGACCCTGAGATCATGACCTGAGTCAAAGGCAGACGCTTAACCGACTGAGCCACCCAGGCTCCCTAAGAAATTTTTTTGAGTAGCTACTACGTTCCAGGCATTATTCCAAGTGAACCGCCCCTCTTAGAACTAACATTCTCGATGGGAAGAAAGACAAGATAAATAAATGAGATACGTTAGTAAAACATATCTTCTGTTAGTGAAAAACAAAACAGGATGGGGTGGCACTGTCGAGGCTGGCAGTGGTTAAAATTTTAAGTAGGATTTCATGGAAAAGTCTCATTAAAAATAGAGTCACGTGAGCAAAAACCCGAAGGAAATGAGGACCTAGTTATACAGCAAGCGAAGGGAAGGGCATTTCAGGCAGAGGGAACAGCCAGTGCAAAGGCCCCAAAGGAGCTTTTCAGCTGTGTTTAGGAAGAAGAAGGAGGCCGATGGGGCTGGAGCAGGTGGCTACGTGAGAGAGTAGGGAGAGAATGGATCAGAAAATCAACCAGGGAACAGATCTTGCAGGGATTGTTCTTGGCGAGGACTTTGGATTTTACTCAGAGTGAGATGGGGAGCCACTTGATCATTCTGAGCAGTGCAGCAACATATGTGACTTGACACGTGACAGGAGGTGAAGCAGGGGTGTGTCCTTGGGAGGACCAATGCAATAATCAAGGCGAGAAATGATGACAGCTAAAGCAGGTGGGAGCGTGGAGATGGTGAGAGCCGGTCAGCTGGGACTTGGTGGACTTGAGGCAGGTGTAGGAGGAGTCGATGGTTATGCCAAGCTTCTGGGTCTGAATCATTGTTAGAATGGTATTGCCATCAGCTAAGAGCTCAGTTCTGGATGTGCTGAGTTTGGAAGGAGTATTAGGACTCTGAGTAGACATACCGACAAGGAAGCTGAATTTATGAGTCTGTATTCAAAGAAGAGGTCCCAACTGGACTTACCAAGTTGGAAATCACTAATATGTAGATGGTATTTGAAGCCATGAAACTAGATGAGTTCACCCAGGGAATGTATATAAATAGACAAAATCCAAGGACTGAGCCATGGGATACTCTGCCATTTAAAGGTTAGAAAAATGAGGAAAAACCAACAAAAAACACACAAACCAGCAAAGGAGATTAAGAAGAAAGGGGAAACATGAATCTGTAGCTGCGAAAAAATGTTTCAAGGGGAGAGCGATCAATTGTACCAAATGCTAAGTCAGAAAGGATGACTCAAGTTCTGTGGTTAGATTCAGCAAGGCGGGAGCCACAGCTGAGCTTGATAAAGTTGTTTCGGTGGAAAAAGTTGGGAGCGAAGACATGCATGAAGGAGTCCAAGAGAAAAGGGATGGAGGGAAATTGTAGATAGCAAGCTGTTTTGCTGTAGAGGAACAGGTAGAAACAGGGGGTAGCCAGAGGTACAAGTGACATCAAAAGAAGTTTTACGTTGTTGTTTTGTTAAGGTCTGAGAATAGCATGTTTGTATGCTGGTTTAATAATGCAAAGAATTCTAACTATGTAAAGAAGAGAAGGAAAGATTTAACACAGCATTGTGCTCGAGTAGATGGGAGACCGAAATCCAGGGCCCAGGGAGAAGGCTTTACCTTGGCGAGGAGTGTGAAGAGTTCAAAGCTAGCTACAGCAGAGAAGGTGGGATCTAGGGGAACAGGTGCTGCCTTGTGGGAGCACGTGGTGGGAGTCTGTGCAAGTGAGAATGTGAAGGTCCTGCTCAGTATTAGTGATCATTGATTTTAAATTGAGAGAGCAGTTAGCGTAGCTGTGTGCTTTATTCACTCCAGGTGTGCCCAGGTGCATGATGCCATGGTGGGAAGGTTGGGTTCACTGGGCTCGTGATTTTGCCAAGGATGAGGATATGAGAGAGGCAAGGGAATGGAGATGAATGGAAAGGAGTGGTTTTAATGAGTGACCGTGGAATCAGAGTGGGTTAAGGAGAGAAGTGAGAGTGTGAAGGGAATGAGGAAAATAAACAGGCGGTAGAATGAATAGCAGGAAGTTCGGGGAGGGGGGCGTTCCCCACTGTCAAGCACAGTAGTACAAATAAGCAGTCTTAGCTTCAGCAGAGCTTGGAAGGAGAGCCGGTTTTCTGTTAGAGCAAGAGGCCAAGGAAGGTTTTGGAGAAGAGCTTGGGGATACAGAGGTTTGCGGATGGTTGAACGGAAGCACCAGAAGGCACAGTGAAAGGGTTTCACAAGATGGTGGTGGGGGTGCGTGGGGATCAGAGGAGGCTATGTGTAAGCTCAATGGGAATTAGCCTCTGGGAATCGGGACAGCGTGGGATTTCTGAGTTTCCGACATGCCCTGGAGTCAGTGTTAAAATTACTCCTGAGGATCCCAATTCAGACAGTGGGGGAGAAGCTGTGGGAGCATGGAGGGTTCTGAGGTTTCCAGGGGATTCCGTTTGGCTCTTGTAGGTGCAGACGTGGAGTCCTGAAGAGAGCTGGTCTTTCTCCCTCTGCAGAGCACTCCTTGACTCCTGCCAACAGTGGCCTGTGTGGGATTCTCCTCCTCTAGTTTTGGGCAAATGCTGAGAATTCATCCCACATGCGTCATGGGCTCTCCATAGACCAATCATTCCTTCAATGGCTTTAAGCCTTTTTGAGTTTCCGAAGTTCAGCTGGGTGCTGGGTGCTGGGTGCGCTAAGATGAGAAGAGTGAGTCCCTGTCCGCTTCCCACCATTAGCGTCTCCAATGGTCCAGAGCAGGTATTCCCACCTTTTCACTATAAGCACTCCTTAGATGACATCTAACCAGCTCCAATTTTTGGAAGTATTTTATCCATCTGATTAAATAAGCTGCATCTTTTGTCCCGTTGAACTCCGGAACTGAGTCATCTGACCTGACAGCCTGGGTCAGGGACAGGGCAAGGAGGATCACCGTTGCGTTTTACCCCTTCAGTGGTGTTAACCTCTTCAGTGTAATGCTTGGTCATAGAAAACCAAATTCCAAGAGACAAGAGGGCCATTCTTTGTTCAAGGACCTCTAAGCGACTGAACCTTCGTAGAAGCTTTTAAAATTTACTTGCAGGAAGTAATAATTCATTTCCTCATTTTTATTATTCAAAGCAAATAAAATTGAATGTGCAATGAGCGCCAACAGTGTATGGCACACAGCAAATGGCAAGAAGAAATAGTACACTGCCTTGTTTAATACTATGGTAAATGGTTTGAGTTACATTATTATGTGTCTTCTTCAAAGGCAACACAACTATTTCTAAGAGGGTCTTTGAACTATTGGAAAGAGTCATCAAATTCTCATGAATATGTTTGGGATTCAAGGACCCCAGTTAGGGAATCTCCATAGTATAATTAAAATACATAAATAAAATGCCCCCAACAGAAAACAAAAACAAAACAAAACAAAACAAAAAACCACAGTTGTGCTGTTCAAGCTCTGTCAGATCAATACCAAAATCAATCATTTGTAATTCCTTGCCACCGTCCATGAGCGTGAATATTTATGAAGTATGGTTAGAGCCCTAAAGATTATCCTTATCAAGTGTGAGTGCCTTTGGAAAAGCAGCAACCTAGGGAAGATTTCTCAAATTGGAGTGGGTAGTACCATGGGGAATAATGGCATATCAGAATATTCCATTGGAAGATGGTTTGGAAAAGCATTTACTCTTAATGCACAATCTCTTATTTGAAAAGAGCAGAAAAAAGTACTGTTGTCATAGCACAAAGAACACAAAAAAAACCTGTACAGAATTGTCTTGGCTGGGAGAGTGTGAAGAAGTGATTCTTCACCTTTGGGACATAATCCCAACAGAGTGGAATATGGGAATCTCAGCAGAGGAAAGTTAGGAGATTTTTATCTTTATAGAAAGAGGGCAGACGTAAAAAAAAAAAAAAAGCTGAACAAAATGGATCTAATGCACGACAAAGTTTCCCCCACAGAATATTCAAGAATCTGCTTTAAGAAAAAGCAGCAGCCTGTCCTGCTTACTGGTAAAACGAAGCCAGAGAAGGTCCATTTGTGGTCTCCGGAAAACGGCAATATCAAAGTCTGAACATTTCCCGAGAGTAGAATAAGTCATTACAACTATCATAGTTTCTCAGTTTGTCAGCAACTTTGAAGCCACTGAAGTCTTTCGAGAGCATAGGACTTCATGGACTAGATGAAAAAAATGTTTTTCAAGTAAAGGACATTTCCAGCCTCATCCTTGAGTTCTGCTTTTTTTTTTTTTTTTTTTTTTTTTTTGTAGCAGTGTTTGCCAGTGACTCAAATGTGTTTAGCCTTAAATGAAACTCTTCATTTTTCAAATTGCATATGCTTGTGTCATAGAAATCTCTGGAAAGAACTTTACCCGATCTCGAGTCCATACACGTTTAGACTTGGCCCAGGAGAGCTCTTTTTGTTTTATCCCTTGACCTATATGCTTAACTTTACATTGGCTTTCAGGGACAGAAAGGGTATGCTGTTAAAAACTGCTTCCCATGCCCGTTGTTATCAACATTTAAAACATTTTCAGCAGGAATTCCTTGATGAAGTGGAACTCTCCCACACTGATTATTAATCACTACACGATCACGAATTTTGGTGTTACTCTCCGTTTAGAATGGAATAGGGTTTGTGGCAAGAAGGAAGTAATCACCATCTACAATATTGGAGTTGGGGGGGGATCTACATTTCTTAAAAGCGGTGAATTATAGAATTAATATTTTCGGGGCCTTTGCTCCCCTTCCCACCCACATGCCCAGGATGTGGGGCTAACTCACAAGAAAAACAACGCCATGCCTGCAGTTCCACGGCAAACAATGGCCGCCCGGCAGCTCCTGATTACTCTCGTCTTCCTAAGTCTAATCCCACGATAAACCTTGTTTCCTACACTTGATGTGCCCCTCTTTCACTCACCCCAAATCCATCAGACACATTGTGGTTGGCTCATTGTGCACAAACAGAACTGACAGTTTCCTTCCTCAGAGTAAACAGTGCTGGTACTTAGCCACAGTTCAAAGGGTCTATCACCCCACCGGGGCTGTTCTTTTAGGTGGACAAGTAGGGTCAGCTCTAACTTCTAATTAAACTGCTTCATTCCCTGCCAACATTCCCCATTTTTACTAGGAGACAAATACTGTATGATTTCTTAACCAGTGGCCTCTTGTCCCAGCCTCCTCTTCTATTTTTTTCCTGTTCACTCGAATAACCATTAATGGGGCGTCTGGGGGGCTCAGTTGGTGAAGCATCTGCCTTCAGCTCAGGTCTTGATCCCGGGGTCCTGGGATCGAGTCCCACGTCAGGTGCCTTGCTCAGCGGGGAGCCTGTTTCTCCCTCTGCCTCTGTTGTTCCCGCTGTTGTGTTCTCTCTCTCTCTGTGTCAAATAAATAAATAAAATCTTAAAAAAATAAAATACCCATTAGCCTTCATCCCTGTTTAATTTTGTTGCCATTTTTGAACATAGCCTTGCATAGCTAAAGAAATATGTGGCCCCTTCCTGCCAGTTTGGCTTTAGGTTTCTCTCTGCTTAAACCTGAGATCAATTGCTAGGAATCCCGTCCACACGGTATTTCCTTTGGCCTCCCCCCGCTTCTCCCTCTCATGGTTGGTCCGCTGGAGGAAAGATCAAGAAGGGCAGGGGGGCTCCCCTGGCAGAATGGAGCCCTGCAGGTGTGTGAGGTCATGCCAAGCGCTCGGGAGAACACGCTCTGGGAAAACAACGTCGTACCGTCAGGCAGGATTCCCCGACTGCCAAAGAGGACCAGTTCTCATGCTTTCCAGAAGACAAACCATTCATATTTCCTATTGTTTCTTCAGGCGCTTGCTTCCTTCTGTTTATTCCAGTTTTTGTAAACCAATGAGTCATGTCATTCGCTTCTGAATCCAAGTTACTTCCCTCCTGAGGGTCATTCCAGAACGAGCCCCATCAGAGATGTGAGCGGTAGGCGGGGCAGGAGTTTTGTTTTGGGTTTTCTTGTATTGGTTGGGCTTTGTTTTATAATTTCTTGAGGGCAGGTGTCTGAAGGAAAGGCCTTCAAGGGCCCTTTTTGCTCCTGTGACAGCAAACGACTCAGAGCTACTGAACCAGATCCCCTTGGTGCTCTAGGACTCCAAGGAACATGTCTGGGGCCCCATTAACTGACCATTAGTTTACGCTGCTGGGGGATTTTCCTAACACAACATCCGTTATGAAAAATGGCCCTTAAGCATTCTTTAGGTAAGTGCTGTAAATAGGGAGGAGGGTGGAGGGTGTTCTTCAGGAAGCTTCCGCGGGGAGTGTGTCTCCCGGAGGCTCTGAGCATCCCGGATCCCTGCACGCCCCCATTCCTAAGAGGCAGCCCGTTTGAGCAAAGGACTCTGCTGACAGAGCGGCTAGGGAATTGCAAGAGACAGTGTTGCTGGTGTCGCACAGAGCTGAGCCGGTGGCCCGCACCAGCGGGCTTAAAGAGGACCTCCCGTTGTCCTCAAGCCTGTCTGCTGCACTGCTTTGTGAGGGGAATGCTTCTGCAGGTGGGAGGGAAGGAGAACACGGGCACTTTATAGGCACTGTAATGTGTATAAATAGGAGACATATGTCACTTTTGGAAAGAAAGAATTTTTGTTTGCTCATTTTTAAAGGCACAAAGGATTCATCCAGATTGACATTTAACCCACCAAGGGCAATGCAAAATTGTTAATGACCTTGTCTCCTGAGGGGGGTGAGCTTTGAGATGGAGTTCAGAAGAGCCAGCAGCAGCCAGCTTCTCGGTGCTTCTGCACCCTTGCATTTCAATCCCTCACCTGCTTCCTTTTCTCTACCTTACATCCTACCCCCCCCCCACCAATTTTAAAATCTTACTTGGGCATAGAGATTCCGGGAAGCCCTCTCTATTCTAACATCAGGAAATCTGGGTTTTAGACCTATCGCTGACACTAACTTTGGGAAAAACCACATGACTTCTCTCTGTAGGCTCTAGTATCTCCCCTCTGTGAAGTAGGGAAAAGATCTTATTGGGGGTGGGGGTGCGTGTAGAGAGTGGCAAGGAGAGGGTATTCCAGGCAGAGGGCACAGGAGTGAAGGCTCTGAACTGAGAGGTGGTCTGAGTGTTCAGGGAAACCAAGGAGGGCTTCCATGCCTGGAGCCTGGGTGGGATGGGGAGGGGGACTAGGCAAGATTGAATCCAATAAGGGAGGCAGAAACCAGATCAGAAGCTGCTTATACGAGTATTTTAAGGATTTTGATATTAACCCAATAAACACGAGGAGCCAGTGAATCGTCTTAATTGAGGAACTGGCGAAACAACCGCGTAGCACTGGCCTATTCGCAACTCATTGGTGCCAGAGGAGCTGGACTCCGGCACAAAACTGTGGACTTCACGGACCTAATGTGAGTTTTTTAGGTTGTGGGGATAAATAGAATATCACCATTTAAAAAAATTTTGCCAATAAAGGGTGTTAACAAGAACAACAGAAAAGTCTATCATTATCACCACCCCCTCCCACCATCAATCATCCTTTCATTTAGAAAAAAGGGGAGGGGAGACTTTAACCAAAAACAAGATAAGAAAGGAAGGATAATTTCAAAATAATGGAAACGATTTAGATTTAATTAATATGTCTTTATGAAAAAAATTGACATTGTTGTTACTATTGTTATTATTTTGTCTTGGACCTACAAAAACTTTTTTACAACTGGCACTGGTCAGTGTCCTGACATTTGGAAACCATTGGTCAAGGTGAACACCATCTTTGGATGGTAAGGAGAAACACTGGACTGACAGAGGAAGAATTATTATGTTAGGTTTGGGGGCAGTTAGGGATGAAGGAAAGGCTAGTGGATATGAAAGTCCCTAAGGATTCTGGCAACACAGTAGGTAAGCAGAAATATCTGTTGAGACTTTAGTTGAATTTGGTAAAAATAACAGTCAGTCTTTATAGAATGAAAGTTTCAGTAACCACTGTTTTATTGATTACCCCTTGTGATGTAGCAAAAAGAGATATTCATTTTCCTATTTTATTATCTCCAAATCAGAAAATTCTAAATTACATATAAATTTCCCATTATGTTTCTGGACAGTGCTGTTCTAGACTGTGCTAGAAATGTTTCTTTCCTAGGATTAGGATTTTTTTTTTAGGGTGTCTTTGCATACGACGTGGAAAAGGTGCGTAACCATGGGCCACACCACAAGTACCTTCAAATCCTTTGAAGCAATGTGAGATAGCCAGCCTGTCTAACACATTTTGTCAATGAAATCTAAATAAACCCATCATGGCTGGGCTATGTCTAGATTCTCTCCTGCCAGCAGTTGTTGAAACGACACAAAGAAAAAGAAGTTGTAACAAGACCACAGTGTTAAAAAGCGAAATGGAAGAATTACAAGATCATCAGTGTTTTAATGATTATGTGTGGAACGGAAGATGGTGGAGAAAGTGACAAATGTGGTTCGTGTCTTCTAACGTGGGAGAACTGATACAGTTGAGAGTTGATACTGTATTCTAATTAGTTCTCTACGTCCCAGATACCGGCTAGAAATTAGTACCTTTCTTTTGTGACCTTTAAATTTGATGCATAAAAAGTTACTTAGTCAATTAAAAAAAAAGAAGTTGACGTATGCATTAGTGCCCGTATCTAATTTATCATGGTGTTGGCAATAAGTAATCCATCCATTTGATTATTTATTCATTAAGAAACCTCTAGAAACTCCATAGACAAGTTTATCCCTTTTTACACAGTATCCACATTCAGAAATTCCCTGTACAATTTCCTGCTCCCTGTGAGCCTCTGGGGTCAGGCTGGGGTCTTGGGAGGACAGGTGGGGGCCCCTCTCCCAGCCCCCAGCTCCTCAGAGGTCAGCCCTAGGTCAGGGTGGCTCCTTTCCTGCAGTTTTTTTCTGGTGCCTATTCCTCGGTGGACGGCTGACCGCTCTGTGATGGTGACGTGGGCCAGGACCAGGCTCATCCGCGGGGGGCAGCCTTGCCTCTCCTGCTGCCCTGGCCCTGGGCTCACGGCTACACAGCGACTCCTGGTTCTCCCGCCGGATCAGCTGCAGGTGCTCTGGGTCCCCAGGTAGGCGCTGCTGTCCTGAGCCCTCTCAGCCCGCTGCCGGGGAGGGTCGCCCTGCTGCCGCGTCTGAACGACAGAGTGGCATGTCGTGTGCTAACCCAGGGTCACTGCCTGGTGCAGACGGGTCTCCATTTTCTTCCCCAGCAGCCAGGATCTCGGGGGGTCGGGGGGTGGAGGCGTGCTCTAGCAGGGAGACAACCACTTGCCCGCGGCCATGCACACGCGAGAGCCAGGAGCTTCTGGCTTCTCTGGCCCCATCCACGAGGTCACCCCCAGCTCTGTGAAGCTCCCAGAGCTCATGCAAGCCGTGCCTTAGGCAGCCTCCATCAGTGTTGGGGGTGCAGCAACCCCTGGTGGGGACAGGACATGGGGGAGCAGGGAGAGGTGGGGAGAAGGGAAGTGGGGCTTGGGAGCTCAGGCTGGGTCCATGCTCCCAGCAGCTCTCAATCCAGGATAGAAATCGTGTCCTGTGCGATCACAGCTACCTAAGGGATGTGCTCCTGGGCCTGCTCGATCCCATGGAAGGGGCTGGCAGTGGTGGTACCACTTGCGGGACAGTTTCTGGCAAGTTGAGGACTTAGCTCCAGCACTTTTGGGCTCTTGCTGGAGCCTCTTGATGTGGGTGTGGCAGAGTGCTAGGTCACTGTCTCCTAGGATCACCACAGTGCCAGTGGCCCAAGGCCTCCTTGAACTGCTCCTTGTCCTAATGTAGGACCTGGTTGTAGCACTTAGCTTCTGGATCTGCATGGGTGGCTCTCAGCTGCCAGGCCTTCTGCAGTCTGGTGGCGCAGTTATGCAGGGAGACGCCGGTGCCTGAGCCCGTGAGTTCACAGGGCTTTCCATCCCCCCTGCACTGGGATGGCCTTGGGTGTGGTCAGCACTGCTCTGTCACTGGCCATGCCTACCCACTTGCAGCCCTTCCAGGGACTTCAAGGTGAAGCCGATGACTTGGCCATGGCCATAATAGAACGCCCAGGGCTAGGTGTTGTGATGCTCCCCAGGGTGTCCCCAGGGCGCGGTGCCTGCCCCTGCCTGGGGATATTCAGGAAACCAGTGCACTGGGCTTCCATGTCATAAGCACCCAATTCTTCTGAAAGACTCTGGGTGGGCAAAGAATAAGCCACAGATCTTCACTTTGTTTTGACGTGTGCACAGAGTTCGGTAAGAAGAGGATGAAAAACCAGGTTTTTGATGGGATTGTGAAATTCTAAAGAATTTTAACTAAAATGGACATTTTTACTTTCTCGCTAAATTTTTTATACTAAGTTCATAGAGCATATGACCATCATCTGTAGGTTTTTCTAAAGGATGTTTAGGCCAGCCAGCAAGACGCCTCCACAGCCGGGCTTGGTTACCACCGCTGACCTCCGGAGCAGCCCTGGAAATGGACATTTTCCCCCTGCTGAGTCAAGAGGGTTTACAACAGGCCCCAGAAGCTCCCAATGTGCACCTTACACCATCAGAAAAGTTATGAGCTGAAGTAACAATGAGTCAAATGTCCCGGTGAAATTGAAGGGTAAATGTCATCCACCCACGCCAGGCTTCTTGAACTAACTCCTCTGAGGTCATCCAGGGGACTAAATCCAGGGGGCTCTTTCCATTGTGTTGCTTGACTTCCCTCCTGCGTTTGACACTCTTCCTCTCTTTTCCTGGAAACCCTTTCTCTCATTTCTGCATGCTGCTTCTTGGTTTCCTCTAGAGTCTCTCTACCGACCATCCCCCTACATAGGTGTTTCCCAGCCTCTAACCGTGGTCTTCTTTTCCTGTACGTGCTTCCCACATGAGCTTGCACGAGGAGCAGATGCAGTCCAGCTCCTTATGTCTCCCTTAGAGTCCCCTTCCAGGTCCCAGCCAATTGGTTATCTGTACTTGCATGTACTCTCGGACCTCCAGCTCAAGAGGTCAAACAGAAGTCCTCTTCCTTCCATCTCTTCCTTGGCGAATGGTGTCATCATCTACCCATTTCCCAAGCCGAGATCTGGGAGTCTTTCTTGACCTGGCCATTCTCTCCCACATACCTTTGGTTAGCAAGTCCTGACGATTCCAATCCCCTCAAAAATTCTCGGAATTACTTAGAACACGCCCAAAGAAATTGACCTGTGTTATTCTCACTGAGAGGGCTAACATCATGGTGTATGACATAATTTTGAGTAAAAATGAGACATTTTTCTGCATGTATTTCTACGTTCCCTCCCACCTCCCACCTCTTTACCTCCAATCACACTGTCGTCAGAGTGTAGTTTCTGAAACTGAAATTTGATTATATCTTCCCACTGTGTAAAGTCTTATTGTTTTCAGGAAATAATCCAGACTCTTTAACAGGTCCTTCATGAGGTGGCCTGGCCTCGTTCTCACCTGTGAGCGTCCAACTCTTGTATCTCTGTGCTTACAGCTTGTCTCCTACTTGCAGCCCCAGATTTGGCATCTTTGAAATTCACCTCGGGAGTCATTGTCTCCGGGAAGTCTTCCCTGACCCACGTGCCTTAAGTTAGTTGCTCCTGTCCCTTGTCTGTACTCTCTCTCTCCACACACCCTGGCCAGAATTTGTTTTGACCAATGATAAATATCTGTTGATTTGTCAGGTTGCTCTATCCAGAAGCCCACTGGGCAGTCCTTGTACCTTCAATACCATCATAGCAAACTAAAACACACAAGCAGCCAGTAAGTGTTTACTGAAGCAAAGGTGGCCCACCTACACAGATTTAAAGGTGCATGGAAATGGAGTGGAGAAGAGATAATGTGAGAAAATGAACCAGATCTCCTCTTTTGCACTGATTAGGGATGTAAAAACGTGTTCTATTCTGCAAAGTCCCTTAAAAGCACCAGCCAGCCTTGGGTCCCTCCATGTCTTGAGGTTAACTAAGGGGAATGATTTGGATTGAAGAGTCATCTTGCATTAGTCTGGGTGGACTAAGGGCCAATTCTTCCTGGGACTCTGGAGTCCACTCCAGGCTGAATTCAGTTTCTCAACTTTGTCCTGATATAACCAATCCCCCTCCTCCGGGACTCACTTGTGATCAACCTAGGACTAAGTTTCTGGGATGCCCACACTTACTCCACTGTCATTTCTCTAGCAGATCCGTCTAGGTTCAGAGCTCGTGTGCGTGTGTGTGTGTGTGTGTGTGTGTGTACATGGACAGAAACAGAGACAGAGAGAAAGAGGGGTAGAGAGAAAAAGACAGAGGAGGTGGGAGGAGAGAGAAAGATGGGGGCGGGAGGAGGGAGTCAGACAGACAGAAAGGCGGCTTACTGTATCTTTCATTCTTCTCTCTCCTTCCCCCCCCTTCTGTTTTCCACATACTGAGTGCTAATTAAATGCCAGGCATTCCGCTAAATCCTCTATATGCATCCAGTATCGTGCATACGCTATTTAGTCATGTTTATCACACGCACTGAATCCTCACAAAGTTTTAGACCAAAGTTTAGAATACGGAAATCGTTTGCTGGGTCACCCGGCTAGCAAACAGCAGCCCAGCTCTGAAATCCAGGTCCTTCTGACTCTGGAGAAGTCTTCCTAATTTGTCTGAGCTTTGACATTAAACTGCGTGTAAAAATCCAACTTAAAAGTGATGGCTCATGGATGCCATGTTCTGCTTTTTCCTTTTCCCCCTTTTCCCTGGAAATGGAGAGTGGAACCGATGACCAGAAGGATGTGTTGTCATAGAATAAATTGATGTCGTGCCGGGTCTCCTATCAGGAAGCTGAATGCTGCCTTTAAGTGGGGCTGACTCGCTCTTATCAGTAAACTCGATGGAAACGGAGACCATGTACTTCGTTTGTGCATTTTTTGCTGGGTACCAAACCTGATTAACAGATATTGGCTCTCAGCAGGACATTTACGCTATTAACTCATAATTGAAACTATCCTGCCCCATCCCGTCTCTGCCCCTTTCCCAGCCCCTCTGCTCTGCCCCCACCGAGGCTGGGCCTTGTTTTCTCATTCTTGTTCTCTTGTTGAGGCTTGGGACGGACAGGAATTTGCTTCAGCAGGAACTAGAATCGGTAAAAAACATGGGCTTGGGTTCCCTTGCTCTATGAAGTGTGGGTGTCAGATGTGGCAGGAGCGCATGGAAGGGCTTGGGAGGGGAAGGAGGGGGGAAAGGAGGGGCTTGCACACACAGGCTTGGGGGTGGGTCGCTTTGCTGTGGCTGGAACTCCTTTGTCTGGGACTTTGGTCCCTGAATGAATTATAGGGCTGCTGAGCCATCCAGTCTCCTCAGGATGAAGTGTGGCTTTTGCGCCATCGGCTCAGGGGCAGGGACCAACTTCCCTCTTTTGTGCTTCTTTGGGCCTCTGGTTGGAAGTAAATAACCCGCTTAGCTCCTGCCCCCCCTCGGGTGGAGAAAAGGGACAGACTAAGGACAGACTGAATGACGGAGCTATTTGCTAGGGCTAAGAGGAGTGAAAATCTGCCCCTCATCCTTGCAAATTTGTTTTCATTTCCCTTGGAGTTTTGAGTGTCTGGAATCTCCTACTGTAAACATATTTTGTTATGTAAATGAATCATCAGCCCCACCCCGCATGCCCCTTCCAATCCCCTCCAAAATTCCTTAATTACAGAGCAGGTGAAGAGCACTTAGGAAGGCCTGAAGGAATTGGCCTGTATTACCTCGTTCAAGGGTGAAATTTGGGTACGCGTCATCATTTCTGAGCAGAAAATGGGGGCATTTGTATGCACCCATGTTTGGAAAAGTCCCCTTTGGATTTTCTGGTTATATGTTTGAATTCACCCTTGTTCTGGCTGAGTTCTTGCTTACCTGGGCAAGGCGGCGGGCTCACTGCTGAGCAGGGGGGAAGCAAAATGAATCACAAAGATCTCTGCCTCTGAGGAGTTTTCAGACTCCGCGGAGCCAAGCTGTTTACCCCAACAAGCCTCCGGACCAATCAAAGACAGCATCTGTGTTTATGCAGCCTGTGGTCCCAGCTCCTCATGGTGCCTGGTACCTGCTAGGATGGAGTAGAGAAATAGCGAACCGAGGAGGAGAGAAGTCGTGTCTCTCTCTCGGTGCCCGGGGAGGGGGACTTCTAGAGATGTTCTAAGAAGGAAGGGGTCCCTGGGGGTGTGTGTGTGACTGGAGAGGGCTTTCCCGATATTCGAGCTCCTTCCTGCAGAAGGACAAGATTAAAGCTGTGATGCCAGTGGGCCTGTTCCCTGGGGCTGGGAGATGGTGGGTAAACGGAGTCTCAGTCTACCAGTCTGAGCTTGAGAGAGTTTGTGCTGGAGAAAGGGCTTTAAAAACACTGGGGACACCTAAATATTGAATGCCATCGGCTCCGGGGATTAGTAATCACGATTTTATTTTTCTTTCTGTTGAGGATCAATTCTGGGATGAGATCGATGACCATTGCCGTTCTCATCTACTGTATGGGGCTGGTAGGATTCTGGGTCTGGGTGAAGGGTGCAGAGTATGTACATGATTTGATGGAGGTCATGGATGTTACTAGAGAGAATCTCAGCCCATGCTCTGCCCGGAGTATGAACGGTAACGTCTTTGCCTTGAAGGAGAGTGTGTTCATTCCTTTGGAGAGTTTTACTAACTATTTTATTCCTTTCTGCTCCACTTCTTGTTGCTGCTGAATGTTTAGCTCAGTTGAAGAGTCCATTTGGTGTGTTTGCAATAGGATGTGGGTATTTTCCACATCCTTAAGTTGTGAAACCATCTTGGAGCAGTATTTGCCTCCCATTTAAATGTGTGAATTTGCAACGTGGAGAGAGGTAAAGGGAAGGGCAAACCCGTCTCTTCGCAGTGCCCAGGGTAGCCCTAGGTCTGACACCAGGAAATCTCGGGCTTCCAAAAAACACTGCCAGGAAATCCCATCATCCACTCCAGCTCCCCAAATAATGAGACTAGGTGATGAATACAATCAAACAGACACATGCAAATGACAGACCAAAAATCCGGATCAGAGGAAAGTACCAAGTGAATCCCTGCTTCCGAGGAGCTTATAATTAATTGGGGATGCGGCATACCTCATCCGAAAAAGGGGAGAAATCCACATTTCTCACAGAGCAATATACAAATATATACAAATCAGTAAGATGCAGATGAAGCCATCATTTCTGAAGGAACACAGAGAAAAGGAGATAAAATATGTGCGCAAGGGGAAAACAACCCAAACATAAAATGGCTTGAGTGGATGCATTCTTGTCGGTATGGTTGGAGACCAAAAGGTTCTGACTCAGAGTGGAAAATGAATAATTTTTTGTCTGAGTGAGGATAAGTTACAGCCACATAACCAGATAGGGCCCTGAGCTATTGGGAGGACAGGAAGTAGGTTGTATTCTTTGCTCGGCATAACCTTCTGTGCAGAAACATAGAGGGATTTGCATGAAGCTTTTCTTTTCCATTTTGTTGGCTGCTTTCAGTATGTTAGATGAATCAGTCATGCCAACCGTTAAAAGTTAGGGAGAAAAAGATTTGAAGACAGAATGGTGGCATTTCTAAGCTCCAGTGAAACCTGCTGGATTAGAAGAGCTTCAATGATAATAGTATCTCTTATTTCGCTTCCTTGACACCTTGCAACGAGCTCAGAACTCAAAGCCTTTCATCGACGCTATCTCATTAACTCCTTCAACGTCCCAGTGAGGGAGGTGGTGCCAAGAGTAATTTGTTATCACTTCATGGATTCAGAAATAGGACCATGTAAATTTCTAGAAACTGATTAGGAATTTGGGCTGTTTTAGGAAAGTCACTGTAAGGTTTTGGTCCATTTCTAGTCTTTGTCCAGAACTCTCATCTCCTTCTCATGTCTCTTTGATCAGATGTCTGAAACGACAAAAAGAAAGAGAATATAGACACAGCTTTGACAGATAATGATCTTCTTACGGTTTCAGCTTTGGGCTCACTTTTTATACTTAAATACTCCAATGGAAAATCTCTAACCTTCAAACATGGTCCCTATCATTCTAAAACCCCAAGATTCATGACCAAGTCTTTCTGTGAATTTCTGCATCCCAGTTTCACTTTTCCACCGAAGGCCCTTTCTTTCCAATACCACTCTCTACCTCCTCGACCGTACTGTGGGCTCTGGGGAGTGCAGACGTCGTGGGGTTTTTACTGTCCTAGCTCTTCGTGCCTGGCACGGAGTCTTTCCAAGGCAGGCATTCAGCGAACGATAGTTGAATGCATGAGGGGTGTGCGTGTTAACAGGTGGAACACCCCTGGCAAGCCCCCCAGTTAGTGTGATTTAACTTCAGTCTTCGTTGTTTTGCTCCAGCAAAGGCTTGGGGATATTGTCCTCTGGATGCTGTTGTAACGGGTGAGTTTTTGGAGGCCACCCTAGCTCAAGAAAGTGTAAAAAGTTGGAACTTTTTCAAGATGGGTTCAATTTCTGATTTGAACGGAGACACCCGGGTCCACCCAGTTGGTCCCATAATGGGGATGAGTTTAGATAGGACATCCAACATCCCTCTAGAAACCTCACTGCTTCCCGCAACCGCCCCCCATCCCCCGTCCACACCAGGTGTCTAATTCAGTCAGTCAGCAAGCCTGCCCTTACCAGGAATGGACAGCTCACACTCTGTGGCTGTCGCTCTGGAACTAGCTCGTTTTGGTTAAGAACTTTGGTCTTTCTCTGGGCTCTCCACAGCACAGACTGCAGTCATGAGAAATAAAATGGCCTTTCCCCCATAAAATCAGCAAGTAGAAAATCCCTTTGGGATACTCTGCTCATATCACAGATGACCCTTAACCCAGTTAGACCATCAGGAGTCCCGAGTAGTTGGGTGTCCTTGGCTGTCCTGGAGGGCAGCTGCGGTCCATCAAAAGGCCATAAAGGGTGTGTGTGTGTGTGTGAGGGGGGAGTGGGAGGGGGAGGAGTGGGAAGATGACGGGGGAGGGGGAGGGTTTGGTGTTCAGGGATTCCTTGGGCTTTGGCCTTGGGTGGTTCCCTCTTTTCCTTGTCTGTCCCTGCCCTTTAAAGCATATCCAAACTCAATTTATTTTCTGGGCCAGGGATTCTGAACTTTCGGTGAGCAATAGAATTCATTTAAATAAGGTGAAAAAAGAAATGACAGGAGAAACACTCCCTATCTTTAAATTTCGGAATGCTCCTGGCCTCCTGAGGAAACTTCCAAAGCTTTAAAGGAACCCCAGTGATATTAAAATGCAGAGGATTTGCTCCTTTTTTTTTTTTTTTTTTTCCACTGGGCACTCGAGATTCAAATTCCTTCCCAGAGTATGGAAAAGTTGGCTGGTTTCAGCTTGTCCCTCCAGGAAACTCAATTAAATTGTGCTAGGCAGAGTTTTTTTTTTTTTTTTCTTTCTTTCTTTCTTTCTTTCTTTCCATTTTGTCTGCAGCTTCATTATGGGTTTGTAGTGGAGGGACTGGCCCTATGGGAATAGGGTCCTAGAAAAAACTTTTGCTTCATTTGAAGTTAAAAACTTTTTAAAAAAAATAACATTCTTCTTCTTCTCTTTTTAAAATCTGTGATGTGGCCTTCCACCTCTCTACTGTATTTTTCAAATTTTTAGTTTCACTTGGAATCTGCCTTTCGAGCTACATTCATTTCCCTTGGCCATCTGTGGTTTGTACTCGTTTTGTGGCTGGGATGTCACTCTGGTCACCTTAGCAATGTGAAATATTTGCACAAAATAAAACAAGCCTCTTACCTTCCTTTACATCTTGTTGGGAAAAGGTTAATTTTGTGTTTACCTATCAAAACCAGAAACCTGTTCTCTTTCCCACCCTGCCAATAGGAAATGAATTATCCTGTCCAGGTGTTTACTCCCTCAAAAAATCAGCAATGATTTGTCTAATAACCTTGTTCTAATCTGAGCCAAGAGTTGCCTCGCTGCCCCCCTCCTTCTCCTCTTATTTTCCATCTTTTATCCTGCCTTTCTCTTTCAAAGTGATGGTTCTCCTTCAAACTCAGCAAGAGTTGACAGGGGCAGAGCTTATCTTCTAGGTATGATTCATGAGGACAGCTAAATCATAGAGTCATCAAGAGTGTAAATTCTGGAGTCAGAATGCCTTGGATTTTGGCTCTTCAACTTACCAGCTCTGTGACTTTGGACTTGTTACTTAACTTCTCTGAGCCCCTTTCCTCTTCTGTAAAATGGAGAGATCCTAGGACCATGGTCACTGGAAAGTTTAAACGAGGTGCAGTGTGAGAAGCTTAGCACAGTGCCCACCACAGAGTAAGAACTCAAATATGGTTGCCATTGCTGTTAGTAGTATTAGTCTGACCGTCATTAGTCCCATGAGATACCCTGAAAGAGAAAGCTGTGGCCAGCTCAGGTGGGGAGATGGTGTGTGAATCACCACTTCTTGGTGATTCAGAATGACCTTAATGTAGTAAAGACTCTTAGAAGAATAGTTAAGAAAAAAGTTTATTTTATTTGATCCAATGTTTACCCAACTTCTTTGTCTCTGCAAACTCTTTTCTCTTCTTGAATGTTTCTTAGAACACACTCGGAGAAATGTTCAGCCAGGGTGATTAAAAAATTTTTTTTTTAATTTAATTTTTTAAAAGATTTTATTTGTTTATTTCTGCAAGAAAGAGAGAGTGTGCATGAGTTGCAGGGCGGGGGGGCAGAGGGAGAAGCAGATTCCCCACTGAGCAGGGAGCCTGATGCTGGGCTCAATCCCAGGACCCTGGGATCATGACCTGAGCCGAAGGCAGACTCTTAACCAACTGAACCACCCAGGCACTCTTTAAATTTTTATTTTATTTTTTTGAGAGAGAGAGAGGGTGAGCATGAGTGAGCTGGGGAGGGGCCAAAGGAAAAGGAGAGAATCTTAAGCAGACTCCCGGCTGAGTGCAGAGCCTGACACTGGGGATTGGGGGTGGGGAGGTGGGGGTGGGGATGTGGAGATTAATCTAAGGACACTAAGATCATGATCTGAGCCAAAATCAAGAGTTGGAAACTTAACCGACTGAGCCACCCAGGAACCTCTAAGCCAGTGTGATTTTAAACCCCCTTCCCAATAATTACAAAAGTTTGTATTAATGGTCTGTAGAATTGATTACACAGATGTGTAATAGATAAACTCCACAATTTACCCAAAAATGTACATCAGTTAACCTGAGAAACCCAAGCGCACATGCTTTGAAGGCCACCTGGTGATCCGATGTGTTCATTGGTCCAAAATGTTTTAACCTTTTTTTCCCCTCTCTTCCTTCTTGTAAAATAATGAGTTTATTTTAAGCCACTTATGCCTAAAGTGAATATTTAATTCTTACCCAACTTTTACACCTCGATCTGATCTATTATTAGGCGCAGCACCCTGGAACTAAAAATGTAAGTTATAGAAACTTGGTGGCCTTCACGGTAGATACAGGGGTATCTAGCTAGCCAACGGAGCTAACCAAATGCGCGGACCTCTGTATTAATCCTTTGCATTGACCAGGTGAACGTGTGACCAAACACAGTGATCATAATAAGGAAATCCTGTTCCCTACAGGTCAAGCAATCTGATGTGACCAACATACTGTAGAGATACAGAAACCCAGTGGTGATGGGCGCTTGGGTGGTGCAGTCGTTAAGTGTCTGCCTTCGGCTCAGGGCGTGATCCCAGCGTTCTGGGATCGAGCCCCACATCAGGCTCCTCTCCTGGGAGCCTGCTTCTTCCTCTCCCACTCCCTCTGCTTGTGTTCCCTCTCTTGCTGCCTGTCTCTCTCTGTCAAATAAATAAATAAAATCTTAAAAAAAAAAAAAAAAGAAAAGAAACGCAGTGATGCCTTCCCACCGTTCCTTAGTTTTAAAATCCAGTTTCTTGGGGGTGGTGGGCTCAGGAAGAAAACAGTCACAGAACCAGTGGAATTGCCTTTATAATCTGAGGTCGGGAGACCTCTTTATCGGGAAAGGTTTAGGACAAGGGCTGTGAGCTCCGATGCAAGGTTAGGTCTGGGACACGTGTGTGGCTGAGTGGTTGGGGAGGGTCAAGGTGACCTGCAGAGAGGGACCGGACAGGAATGCCAGCATGAGCGTCCCAGGGAAGGAGCTTCCCGAAGGGGACTTCTGTCCCAGGCTTGGTTCGGAGTCACAGCCAGGCACAGTGTATGCTCTTGTTGGGGGACTGAGGATTCCCGGGACAATCCTAACTGCAAATATAGTGTCCCGTGGTCTCTCTACATGTACTCTTGACTATATTAGAATCATATCCTGATCTTAAATTACTCACAGCCCCCTGGGGAAGGGCCAGGAAAGGCAGCCCTGCCACTCAAGCTGTGTAGCCTTTTCTGAACTCCGCTTTGCTTATTTATAATACGAGGGCTTGGAATAGATGCTTTCTCGGTTCCCTTTGAGAACAAAGATCCTGGCGCTGTGTGACTTGATGCGAAGCCCCGGGTTATTTCTCTGTCTTCAGGAATTGTTACTATTTGTCGAGTACTCACTATTTTCCCTGAGGCGATTTTTAATTTCCAGAATGGCATGTATTAATTTGGAGCTCAAAGCCCCACCCCTAACCATGACAGCTGCAACTAACCAACTGGGTGAATTTTAACAATTTATGTTAGAAGAAACTATAGTAATTACTCCCTGTTTCGTCAATAGCACAGTTAGTAGTAAAAATGTCAAATATTTAACAACCCACCAGGTACTTTTTCTAAGCTGCCCTAAAGGCAGACACAGCCAAACGCTATCAGCATTTTTTTTTAAGTAAGCTGTATGCCCAACGTGGGCCGAACACAAAACCCCAAGATCCAGAGTCGCGTGCTCCCCCGACTGAGCCAGCCAGGCGCCCCCTGTAGCTATCAGTTTAGATCATCCTTCTAAAACCAAGATCTAACCCCTGATCCCGGTGTGAGAACAGGGCGTGTGTTTGCATCTGGCCACAGGAGACAAGGTGGGAGGGTGCAATCGTTTGTCAAAATGGGGTGAAATCTTGGGAGACAATATAACGAGCTTTATCCTCCCCCCCTTTCCCTGTGTGATGTTTTGTTTGTCCTGCAATCCTGCAGATAAACGCCAGGCAAAGGCACATGTAAAGGAAGACCGACCAAGCGTTCCTTCAAGGGAGGCCCTGTATGCAAAGCGAATCGTGAAGACAAAACAGGCATTCGGGAGTCGCCATTTGTGGGTGCTGGTGCATTCTATGGGACGAGCACCTCAGCCCCTACGAGGTGAGTGCCTGTAGGTGTTTTTCTCCTAACGCAAGAAGGGGCATTTCTTATCTCTGCTCTAACAGTGCCGCCTGAGCTAAATATCGCACTTCCCCGGTCTAAAATCTGCGCACAGCCGGTCTCCTATGAGAGATGGTTCTAGAGGCCGAGACTCATCTGGGCCACAGGTACATGGACGTTTGCTTGAGGATTTACCCAACTTTTTTTTTTTTTTAATTGAGATACAGACATATAACACTGTGTTAGTTTCAGGTGTACAACAGAATGATTCGGTATTTGTATATATTGCAAAAGGATCACCCAAAAAGTGCAGTGAACATCTGTTGCGGCCAGCTTGTTTTTAAAGCCATGCTTTCCAAGATTATAAGAAAGTTATTCTCGTTAGAAAAATACATTCATTTTTGTCATATCCCTCCGGAAAGGTTGAGTATAGAATAAGATAAAATAATTGTCGGATACCTGCTGGTTGAATACACGAATGAAGGAATTAATGAAGAGAAGGGACGAATGAATGACCGTGGAATGAGATCGATCTTGCAAACAGTGGTCTGGAAAAGTTGATTGTCCCCCGATTCTCCTCGTTGCAGTGTTTGACCCCCTTCTACTATGTTTACACCATTGATCGTGGTACTTTAACCTCTGACCAACCCAGGGCAATGAAGAATCGCCTACTCACTTGGCCCATTTTCACTCTAAGGCTTCTAAAGCACAGGCCAGAATGAAACAGAAGAGACGCAAGTGGGGGCATGTTTTATTTCTTTCAGGCTTTCTGCCATGACTTTCCCTAGGTCCTGGCCGGGGTTTCTTTTATCCCTGGTCATGTAGTTTGGTGAGTTTTATCATGATTGTGCTCAGAAGGTTTCTTCTGTCCTGTGAGATTCCATTACTGTGATGCGGTTCTTCTCCAAATAGGAGTGTTCGATGAATCACCAGTGAGGAAGCAGAATTTCGGTGGAGGGCTAGAATTTAACTCCATATCTGTCTTGAAATTCACCTTTGATTTAAGAAACGATGCACGTGACTCTTACTGTATGAAAGACACTAAGAAAGAAAACAAAAATCTAAATGAGTTCATGGATCCTGTGCTCAAAATACATACATGTATTAAAAAAGGCTCTGATCCCAGTGATAGCCTGGAGTTATCAGTAGAATGCGGGAGTTAGACCCCATAATAGGTGCTCAGTTAACATTTTTTGTGTAATTGAACGGATGATAAAATTTTAGATAACTCATTCCTTTGGTGTTATAAAAGCCCATCTAGACTCCACAGGATTTAAACATTTAAGTATTTAAATTTAAAATTTATTTTTATTTTGAATTACCTTTAACCTTCCTCCAACTTTCTCAGAGCGTGTACTCCGTTCCGTGGTGTGTAATGGGTGTACTGGAGAGAACAGAACCGACGAGTCCCCTGCCCTTCATATGGCTCTGGTGTCGTGGCAGAAACTGGCATTATACTGTATCTTAAATACGTAATTAAAAATTTGGCAAGTCCTATGAAGGAAAAGAACACAAGTATACACCGTGGAAGAAAATAATAGGATGGAGGGGCAGGGACATACTTCAGGTTTAGATATTCTGAAGTCTCTGAGGAAGTGACCTTTCAGCTGAAGTCTCAAGAACAAGGGAAGACAGAGCAAAGAGAGGAGAGAGGGCATTGCTGGCGTCAGGATGAGTGTGTAGGAAGGACGGGCATAGGAAAGAGTTTGGGGCATTTGGGGAGCAGACGGAGAGCCAGGGTGGCTGGATCATAGAAAATAAGGGTGAAGGGGGGGTCAGAGAATTCAAGATGAGGCAGGAGAAGCAAAGAGGGGCGGTCCCGGAGGGCCCTCATGGGCCAGGTGAGTGAGAGCGAATTTTATTCTAAGTGTGATGAGAAGTCATGGAGGGCTTCGCAGCGGTGATCAGCCTCATCTAACTCATATTTAAATAACTAAAAAGGGCTCTGTGACCGCTGTGTGGAGAATGAACTGGAGATGAGCAAGAATGGGAGAAGGAAGACCACACCGGAGGCTGTGGTAGGACATCCGCCAGGCTTTCTTCAGCAGCGAATGAGGGTGGCGCCATGATGGAATGTGGGTAACCCAGTGACAGAGCACGGGAGGGATGGTCTGAAGAACTGAGTTGGAGTCCAGGCTGTGTGACTGACTCCTTGTAGATGCCTGCACGGATCGTCTACACCAGTAACTGGACTGGAATCCAGATTTAGAAAAATAAAAACAGGCATTGGTGCGTGGAGATTCTTCTTATTCTTCCTCTTTAGAAGACCTTTCTCCTCTTACTCATCTGGAAAACTCCAAGCTATCCTTCATAGCTAGCTCATCACATTCTCCTGTGGTAACTTCTCTCATCACAGAATATTTAGTGGTGTCATTGCCTCACTCCCAGCACTGGGCGTAACTTAAAGCATGTTTTAAATGCACTTTGTTGATTTTTTTTTTTTTAACTCGTGATATTGTCATCTAAACTCTGTGTAGAGAGCCTTGCTTAGGAATGGCTGTGGGGAAAAACTATTGCTGATTCATTTCTATAAATTAATGTTTATCTCTATAAACACTCTAAATTTTGGTAAATTTTGTTCATATACACATTCTCTTATCTTTGATTATTTTGATTATTTGAGGGAAAGTGGTGGTGCCTTTCACATTATTATTTTAAACATTATTATAAAGGTCAAACATAATTTGAAAGGTCTACCATACTATTTTGGGAGGAACAATGTCCTATTATTCTTTCTCCAGAATTTGTTTACAAAGAACGCCTGGCTTAAGGTATGAAATAGGATCCTGGGTGACAGCAAAGAAGGGACCCAGGAATTTACAGTTATAATTATGGCTCTCTGTGGACTTTCTGCTATTATCTTAGATAACACTCAATGCTCACTTCAAGTCCTATGTTCTTCACAAAGCCTTCTAGTTTGGGGGCCAATATTCCACCCACACCTGTCGAGCTGTTGGGTTGTGTCTGGGAGTGTGGCTGCCTGATAAGAAACTGCATTACACAGGTGCCATATTGAAGGTCACCTGACGAAGTTCTGCCTTGTGGGATATAATTGGAAGGGAAGGGCACCACTCTCAGGCCTGAGTCTTTAAATGCCTCACACGTGCTCTTCCTACTCATTTTCCTTTGAACTAGAGCCCTGATCAGCGGATGACCAGCTTTGACCATTCAAATGAGGGCAGGCCCCTCCAGCATCGCAGAGAAACAAGGTAGAAGGAACTTGGGTCCATGAGTGACCATGTGCAGGAGAGCAGTTCACCTGCCTGGGCTCTGGGCTATCACGGGAGGGAGGTATCAGCCTCTCTGTTATTGGCACCACAGCATTATTGATTGTTTTTTCAGAGTAGCTAAGCCTTTTACTCTATCTATGTAAAAATTGGTCCCTGAACCAACTGAACCCTGAACCAACAGTGGAACGCTGTGGTAACCAAAACCTAAAATATGTGTCATTGAATCTGGGGGTGGCATAACAGATAGGATCATCTGGAACATTTTATTACAGCATAGTAGACTTTTTTTATGAACGAATCCATATTTGAGCCGTCATTTTGGTCAATGTTTGCCTCTGCTGAACTTCTCTAGTACTTTTGACTTGAATCTTAGTTCTTTATGTGATTAGCGTGCTGAAGGAGTTCTTAGTACGTCCTAATAATCATCCATTGGCATGTTGTTTTATAGTTTGCAAAGTGTTTTTACATTTCTCAGTGCATTGAATCTTCACAAAAATAATGAGATGTTGGGACTTATTGATCCAACATTTATTGGGTGTCTTTTACGTGCCATACATGGGCTGGGTCTGCAAGTAACTTCTCCAACCGGGGCTTTTGTCTAAAAATGATTTCACTTAAGAACAAATTAGAAAGACAAATAGGAGTCTCAGGTGAAAATACTGTTATCGTGGCTCTTTTTGCATCTCCTGTCTGGAACCTGGGACATTAAATGATGCGCCCAAATTGCACAGCTGGGTAATGCTCTGCTGGATGGGTGCTTGTCAACGCAAATGGTAAACGATGCAAAATTTCTAGAGGTTTTTAAAATGTATTTATTAAATAATTCAGTTTACAATAATTTTTCTTTACATATTTCCATCCATGTATTGTAACGGTGAAGTAAAGAACAAATCATGTTGATGGCACCCAGTGAGGCTGTAATTCAATCTGTCAATAGTGAGCTCATGAAGTTCTTGGAGCCTAGGAAGTAAGTGTTTTTGGTGGTAAAATGTCGCGGACCAGTACAAACTTGAGACAGACTGGAAACAGCTCCTGAGCAAGAGTTGAATTACGTTGTTTCTCGGAGCACCTAATATAGCGCTTTTTTTTTTTTTTTTTATCATGTTATGACTCAAAGGCTGATGGATGATTTGATTTCTTCCCAGGTCACCTTGCTAAGACAAAGAAGCAGGGGCATCATGGCAGGCAACAAGGGTGATAGCAAAATAAAAATCTGACAGAGGAGGACGAATCACCTGGAGAAAAGATGGTGGGTCGGCAGGGGGAGGAAAAGAGCATGTGGGGATCGGAGCATGGAAAAGGATGATGAAAAGGACTCGGGGTTTGTGGGAAAATGGGGGGGGAACCCCAAACAGAAAAAGGAGAAGAACCAGTGACACTAGCGTTAGCCCAAATTAAGTAGCATGGAAAGTAGAAAGTGAACAAAATGAGAGATTCTTTTGGGTCTAGGCGCCTTTTTAAATGTAATTTGAAAATACGAGGAAGTTGAGATATTGAGGTTTAAAAGACAGGGAATTTATTCCCGAAATATCTATTGAGTTCTTACTACGTGCAAAGCCTGGAAACTGAATGGTGATGTAAAGAAGGTGAGGAAATTGCCCCTTGGAGCTTACAGTTGAGATCAGTGCCTAGTAACAGACCCCGCGTTCTTGAGTCCCTTCTCTGCCTTGCGGAAACAGGAGGAAGTGTGTTGCCTTTCTCCCACCTTCAGGATCAGAATAGAGTCAGCATTGAAGGACTAAGGGCTGGACATCCTAGGTTTCCAAACTCTTTCACCTGCACTTGCCTACTGAGGCAGGAATGAGGGTGGCAGCCATAACTGGGTTCGAGACAGGGAAAATGAAGTGGTCGCCTGAGCATCTCTTCACCTCTGTCAGCTCAGCACAGAAAAGCCCTTGAGCGTGAAGGTTTTTGGCTTGATTTCCCTCTAGAAAGTGTCCCCTAGATCATCACCATGGTTTCAATTGGTGTTGAAGTGTCTCTGAAAGAGTATTTTTTGGTTTTGTTTTTACTGTAGGCTGACGGGTTTGCACTGTAACTATATCTGCTTTTCTACGTCTTTGTTTGACACTGGCTTGACCTCTGCTTACCTCATACTTGCTAAAAAGAAGCATATCTAATACCATCCACCTTTGTGATAAGAGCAAGAAAAAACAAACAGCGGAAAGACCTTTCAGAAGTGGACGATGTAGTATTAGCCGTAAGAGCCACACTACTAGAAAAGAGTCCAGGGACATCCGACGAAGGTTCGTCATGAGAAAGGAGCTCAGGGTTTAGAACTTTGTTCCATGCAGAGTTCTAGGCTAACCCTGGCGATAGTTTGCAGTGCATGAAAGGTTCAATGGATAAATAAAGTGAAATGTAACTTCTTAGCCTGTGATTCTGTTTCAGACCATAATGTCCATGTTTAGTCGAGGATCAATGACCCCAGGCAGATGGCTAGGTCACGGCGTTAGGAAGAGCCTCCAGGGATATCCAGTCAACAATTCCATCTTCCCCTTGGAATGACTGAGCTTCTTCTCCTCCTCCATCTTCCTTCTCTTGGTTTGACACAAACTACTCGAAGGTCACCAAAGCCATCTAGGTTGTTCTAGGGAGAGGATTTTGGGCCACCTCGGTGATGTGAGGCTAAAATACAGTGTGAGCCAGTGAAATATCAGGTGCCCTGATTATTTTTGAGAAGTATTGACTACTGACGATTTTCTTGGTCTCTCACTTGCACGAATACCGTTGTCTTCAGGCAGAGAAAAGAGGAGATTAAAAAAACACCTTTGAGTTTAGGAAAGAAATCCTATTTAATTTATGTAATTGTTTTAACGTAGGTGTCATAATGAATTAACTGACACATTGACTGAGGAGAAAGACTTCTGAAGATGGTTTTAGGTCTAGAAAGCCAAGTGTGAGGATTAGCGAATGCGTTGGAGGAAGGAAAGGAAGAATGGCAGCCAATATGCAGAAAGAGGTTCTAGAGATGTGGACATCTAAAGTAGGTGAAATCCAAGGATTTCAAGGAGTGGGAAGCCTCCAGGAGGAAAGACTTCCAGATGTCATTTCCACTTTGTACCTTCACTCCTATGCTCTCCTCTCTGTGCATAGACTTTCCTAGGTGATCTTGCCCAGGCCCCCAGCTTCTAGATGCTGATGACTTGAAACACTTCATTGCCAGCCCAGCCTTGGTCTCGCTCCCATCCACCAGGCTTCTTCGACTGCTCTCTGATAGTTATACTTGGGTATCTAATAGGCATCTCAAAATTAACTCTTAAAAATAGATCTTCTTGTTTCCGCCTTCCTTGAAAACTTGTCTACCCCTGCCCCCAGAGAACTTTCTACCTTTTTTTTTTTTTTTAACCATATTAGCGTTCCTTTCCTTTAAGGCAATGCCTGCCTCCAAGTCTCTTGGCTCAACTTCTAAAATATCCATCTATTTCTTCCATTTCTTCTGCTATCACTCTAATGCAAGCATATCAGATGTTGCCTAAGTCACTCATCTCCCCAAATTCCTCCACTTCTCACTCTCATCCATTCCCACAGCAACAGGGAAATGTCTCTAAAACATAAATCAGATTCCATCATTCCTCTGTGTGAAACCCACCCATGATACTAAGCACAATGGTGGTGTGTTTAGAGTAAATCTCCAAACTCATACAATGGCCTATGAGTAACTACAATGATTTGGCCACCTCTTCACCCTCACTTCCTAGCGCTGGTCACTTCTTACTCTGCCGCATTAATTAGCTCTTTCAACAAATATTTATTGAAATACTTTCTATGTGCTTAGAGCTCTTCTGGCACTCGGGATGGATCAGAGAACAAAGCACAAAACAAATTTCTGTGCTCTCAGAGTTTACATTCGGCGAGGGGAGGTGTGCGCTAAGTTATACGCACAAACATTAAGCTAGGAAGTGACAAGGGCTTTGGAAAAAGGAACAAGTTGGATGGGACAAGGGGGACCAGGGGCCAAGGGAAGGCTCAGAGGTGGTCTGGTAGGCTATAGGTCAAAGGTGAAAATGAGGCAGAGTTGAAATAGTTGAGGGAAGTGGTCAAAGCAGTATTTGGAGGAAGAGTGTTCTGGAAGGGACAGTATCTAGAGTAGAGGTCCTAATGTAGGAGTGTGTGTGTGTGTTGTGTTCTGGAATCAGCAAAAAGGCCGGCAGTCTGGGGAGTTCAGCATGATTTGCTCCACGCTTAATAAGGATCCTTCTAGCTGCTGCCTTGGGAATAAACCATTGAGGGGCGAGGATTGGTGTAGGAAGGAGCTCTGAAGCTCTTGCAACCGTAGGCCATGGCTAGGCCCCAAGGTGTCTTACCTTAATTTAAGTGTTTAGGGAGACACTCACCGCGGGCTGTTTAAGTGTCCCTAAACTGAGTGCCTCCTCGGACTTTGTCGTCCATGTGCAGACCTTGCTTCCTCCTCCTCCTAGCTGTCTGCCGTAGGCTGGGCTGGTGCTAACAGTTTGCCCTGGGTAGCAGCCGTGGAGGTTGTGAGGAGAGGTTGCGTTCTGGGCTTATTGGGAAAGTAGAGTCACAGTTTCTCGCCTGATTGCACGAGCTGGGTGAGAGAAGGAGAGTATCAAGGAGACCTCCCGGGGTTTTGGCCTAAGCAGCCATGATTTGGGATAGGGATGAGTATAGGACCCTACTACTTCGACTCAGAAATCTGACTTCAAATCTTGGCCCTAACGCTTGCAAACTGTGTGATCTTAAGCAAATTACTTGACCTCTCTGCTTCTCCTCATCTATAAGAAAGAATGAGAGCGGGACGCCTGGGTGGCTGCCTTCAGCTCTGGTCATGATCCCAGGGTTCTGGGCTCCCTGCTCAGCAGGGAGTCTGCTGCTCCCTCTCCCTCTGCCTGCCGCTCCCCCTGCTTGTGCTCTCTCTCTCTGACAAATAAATAAAATCTAAAAAAAAAAAAAAAAAAAAAAAAAAAAGAATGATAGCTACCTTACATGTAATTCTAGGAATTTTTCTAAAAAGGTGATGTTTGTATTAATATGCTTAGAAGATATTACATACTCAAATGTTACCTAAGTGATATTCAAGTTGGTTTAAAAGATTCCAAAGTGTTCTCGGTTGCATGAAAGTGTTTCCTAAAAATACAAATCCCAAAGCTATGTAATTCATTTCAATTCAGTGAAAAAAAGTGCCTTTTCAGTTCATTAGAATGCTTTTAGCTACAAATGCAAGAACGCTCAGTTAAATAGATTTAAACAAGGAGGAAAAATCGTCTTACATAGCCAGAGATACCGTTTAGAGTGATGGCAGGGTTTACTTGATAAACTCCTCAGGGAGCCAGTATCTTTCTATGTTTTCATTCCATGATCCTGGTCTTTGGGTTCTGCATCTCATGGTCCCAAGATAGCTTCTCTGGTTCTAAAGATCACATCTACACACAGCCTGAGGCGCGTCGGGGAGGAAGACCTCTCCTGGAAAGCTCCTATCAGACTCCAGGTTGTGTCTCTTGGCCAGAGTTCCATTACATGTCTGACACCAAGCCTGTTGCTGGCAAAGGGGAATAGATTTGACAACTGATGTCTTGGGGTCAACGTTTTCTCCTTGGAGTTGGGGAGGGGCCCATTTTCCACAAACATATGACCCCTGATACTTTGAACAAAAATACTGTTCTGCTAGCAAGGAAGAAAGGCAGGGGAGGGGAAGGAAATGGTTGTGGTGTAGGTAACCAACAGTGTTTTTCACACCATCCTCATCTTTTTTGAAGAGAGGAGGGAGTTAGTGGTTACTGCAGAACTCAGAATGAGAATATAATATGATGGCGAAAAGATTGGAAATCGCAGTTGTATGGCTTTTTGCCTGGCCATTGACCACGCTGTCTTCTGTCAATGCTATTGTTTCTATAGCCAAAATACATCATGAGCTCAAGAAAACACCAGTCATTCGGAGAAATGGCTTTAATGACTCTTCTGGTTTTGTTTTTATTTGGTTGGTTTTTTAGACAAATCCATTTGTCATGCAGATTTGATTGAAGGCACACAAAATTAGATCTTGACCTAAGAGGAGAGAAATTTTAATATAGAGAGAAGAAACTAAAGAGGAAGTAGACACTTAGGATACAAATACATTAGAAGACATAGCAAGGAGAATTTAAAAGATTACTTTTTAGAGTAACTAGAGTGGAAAAAGCACAAATCATTCTGTGATTTTCCTGTTACCTGGTGTCATTTTTCTTTACTTCTAATAGTAGCCCCTTATTCCTTAGCGTTACTTCATTTTATATCTGAGGAATAGCTTGTGTTTAATTCGTTTGATGTTTTTAATAGTGTTTTAATCATTGTATATGATCATGCAATGCCCCAAGCACATTGGCTGGAAAATGGTTTATAAATAAAATTATTGTTATTATTGTTATCTTTATCTCTTGTAACAATACTCATTATATTAAGATTATATCTAGGCTAGAAATAGTTCAACATACGTGATTATATGTAATCAGTCTATTTTCTCTGCTTTTTTTTTTTTAACACCGTGCTCCCTCTCAACTTTGTTCTTATCGCTAAACAAACTATTGCTTATAAGTTGCAAGTGACTCTGATTTGCTTTGAACAGTAATTCTTTACAGGTTTCAACAAGAGTTTGTTCCTGGTAGGACTGGGATCCAAAGAAACTCCTTGTTCCCAGTGGCCGTGTATTGAGGGCAAGTGTTAACTGTATGTGGAGATTGAATTGCCCCAATTTCCACCTGGAGCCCAGAATTCTGAGTATTTCCAGAGGCTAAAACTGTGATTTATAAGAACTGCCAGGGAGGCCAATTTTAGTTTGAAAATGGAAATAACTTACAAATGTTAGTACTGCCTGCATACAGATGAGGCTGTATGTGGTGGTGAGTTCCCCATCAGTGCAAGTGTTCGAGTGGACTGTCAGGCCACGGACTTGGGATGTTATGCAAAGAATTCATGTGTTCCACGAGGGTGGTACTCAGTGGTCTATCAAGTAGATTCCCTTCCGCAGACTCTACATGTCTTAGTTTGTCTCTGGGATTGAGTAACTATGTTGACTGTAGGGCCACGCTTCCACTGGCCTTCAAGGGCAAAATGCAGTGCACATGCTTGTCAGCACATTTCGATATGTTACAAAGAATACGATGATGCTTATCAGTCTTAAACAAGGGGTAATTGTTGTCTGGAGGTTGTAGCTGGTTGGTTTTGGGGGTTAGAGGTTCAACTGCAGATCAAGGTTTACATATCTGATTCTCTATGTGGGTCAAAGCATCTCCCTCTTCTCTGTGTATATTAACAGGTCTATAGTATATAAATTTTTGATAAGTGGAAAATTGTAGGAGTTAAAGGTATTATTGTGACGGCCACTGCCTGTGCCCCTTCCACCTGCTGGGTGCTTTTGCCAAAGCAGGCTGCTGTCGGCATCAGAATTGACCAGAGAGGGGCGTCAGCAATGTAAAGGCTTCCTGAGAGCCAAAAAGACAAATCCAGGCAGGCAGGCCACCGAGAATGGTGCAGCAGTAGGAGGTGTGAGGTTAAGGGTGACATGGCATAAATGGGAAATCTGAGGCCACTTTGCCAGACTCTCTGAACAGAAATGTTGGTGGCTTTTGAGAGGACCCCAATTAATAAAAAAATACAATGAAATGTGTAATTTGGGTTGTCAAGTTTTCAAACCTAGCTCAACTCCAGCTTTTTCCAGGAACTCTTCTAGGCCATGCCTTCACAGAATTGGAATCTTCTCTGAGTTCCAGACAGTCTAGGAAACCCATTTGGTCATGAAGTATTTATTTTATTGCTATTAAACCTTTGCAGTTTTAGGTGTGATCTAGACGTAAATGCCTTTAAAAAATCAACATTTTTTTTTTGCAGTTTTTGTAATCATCAAATTCTAGAAAAGATTTTATATATCTGTATGTATATATTTTTAAAATTTGTTTTGTTTTAAAGTCAACGTAAATGCCTTCTGGCCCTCTCTCTATGTAATTTTTTTTAACCAGACCTCTACTACTCTTATTTGAGTTTGCTCACTCCTATAGATGTGGTCTGTTAAAGCTGACAAGCTCCTGAGGTCCTAATCTCTCATGATGGCAGTTTTCTTTGCAAGGTTGCTGTTGTCTGGGGTAGTTCTAGGCAGACTCATGGTAGACCAGATGTCCATCTTCTTTTGAGGCTCTACCTTTTTCAAGTGTCCCAGAAAGATGGCAGTTTCTGAGTTCTGCTGCTCAAAGCTTTTGATGTCATGCCAGATATTATTCTTGTTCTCAAGTAGAGTGTAAGTGTGCAAATAAGAAGTGACTTAGTGCCAGGAGGCACTGAGGTGCTGAGAGGCACCTAGGAGAGGCCCCTTTGGCAGGGACGCAATAGGAAGAGCTGACCTTCTCACCTTAAGCCAGCTGCAGAGAGGCAAAAGGATGGGTGATCACTTAGGTAAGGGGCTTCCTCCCCACAGTTCTGCTCTTTCAAGTTTTTACTCCTCTCCTTGATAGATGGGGAAACATGAATGGCAGACAAAAACAAACACACCTTCATTAGTCCAACGCTGTTGCACTATAATTTGTCATTTAACTCCCACAAACCATTTCCTCCTCCAGTGCTGATACATTACATCCCAGGAGCCAGAGGCTCTCTTGGACAGCCTGGCTTAGTTTTGCGGAGTCAGAGGCTTTTCCAAGGGAAATGAACGGCTTCATTTCACCTGACTGAAGACCCAATTTGCTGTAAAATTCTTGCCTTTGACTGTGTTGAACAATTATAGGGTCTAGGTTTAGTATCACAAGGAAGGATGGTCAGATGCAAGTTTCTAAATCCTGCTCTAGCTCGGTGATTAGTATGTTCGATACATTCGTTAGGCCATAGGAAGTTCTTTTTTCACGCAAATGGATTTTCTCCTACTTATCTAATTTTTATTTTTGAGTTCTTTCGCTCTCTTTAAATTCGGGTCATTCAATGTTTCTTTTTCATCTTTGAGCAAAAGTAAGCTACAAAGCTTTGTGTATCTATATTGAAAAGACTTTCCCTTTGCCACCAGTTCTGTGTTACTCTCTAGAACAATTACAAGTCTTCGATTTGTGAAGAATGACATATCGATTTATTCTAAATTTAATAAATTCTTTTTCTCAATAGTTCCCTTCTGATAATTGTCCTGAAGCCATCACTTTGTTTTTGGGTAAACCCGGGCCAATTTAGTTTCTCAGTGGCCTTCTAGTGGCTTTGAAGAAAGAATCCCATTGATTAAATTTGAAAATTAAAAATCATACTAATGGACATCCACTGGTTTGATACCTACCCTCCAAAGCAAATGAATCGGTAGTTACTGAACTTGTTACTTGTCCTTAAACTTTTTAATTTCCTTAAAATGGTTATATATAACATAAACACTTGCTAATTTTAAAATTTAGATAAGTGTATGCTTTATTAGATTTTCTTGTTGTTTTCTATATTGTATTTTAATTTTCCACCAGTATGTGCCTTTTTAAATTTTGATGCTAGCTACATGCTGTATCTCTTTATATTCCCTACTGCAGCAAGCACAAGGCCGACCATACGGTAAGCACCCACCGTGTTTATTGGCGGGTGCACTGACAAAAGTTTCCAGAGAAAGAAGTTGTGCTATATATTCAGAATATCTGCTTTCTGTCATTGGTGGTCATTTGCTAGTCCTTTTATTTGAGCAGTTTGTGAAGATCCTGGTGTATAGGGTAGGATGACAGAAAAGGACCTTCTAACACTGGGACATTCTCCTGTGGAGTTTTAAAAACTTTAAAAAAAAAATCTTTTCTAGGAAGAAGTAGAGGCATTAATTTTCATTCCATCCTCTAGGGCAAAGTTTCTCAACCTTGGTGACGTTGCCACGGGGGCCAGATCATCCGGGGTTGTGGAGGACAGTCTGTGCACTGCAGGAACTTATCCCCGGGCTCTATCCACTAGATGCCAGGAGCAGTTGTGACAACCAGGGATGTTTCCAGACGCTGCCACATGTCTCTTGGGGGCCACAATCACCCTGCTTGAGAACCACTGTTCAAGAACAATGTCTACACTGGAATCATTTTGCTATAAAAAGCCAACTGAAAGCACAGAGATTCATGCTGTCTGAATGAGATCTTTCTGGCCTTTGAGGGAAGCAATATCAGGCTCTGTGAATCCTAATCATGGGGCAGAATTAACAGCAACCTATAAAAGTGTTAATTGTGTGTCCCCTGCCCTCCTCCCTTCTATCTTCCTCAAGGAGAAACTATTGAGGGCTCCGTGCTGAACGCGGACAAGCTTTACCCCTTGGAGCTCAGCACAGAACAGGCAGAACCTTTTCCAGAATGTCCCTTGCTGCAGGATCTCTGGCTTCTGTGGGAGCAGGTTACTTTCTCCATAGCTGACACTGGGTTTTTGGTCCAGGAGCTCTTGTATGGGAAAGCGCCATTTTGTTTTATTATTATTATTATCATTTTCATGGAGCTATGGAAGAAGAACCAAAAGCTAGAGCACCAAAGCAATGATGCCATATTTGGGAGTTTCCTTCTCTCTGTCAACTTCTACTTTCCTCTTTTTGTCTCTGGTCCCCAAGTCCTAGAGTAGCAGGTGACAGTTTAACTCTTCGGGGTATGATACTCCAGGCCACGGAACGGTCCACTTCCCAGGGACCAAGTCTGCTGAGCCCTGAGTTGGAGGTGGAGGAGGAAGCGTTAAGTTTGCAGCTGAAAATCTAGGAGCAGACAATCAAAAGCGGACTCGCGGAAACTTCCCACTGACCCAGATACTCTGCTATCTTGAAAGCTTTATCTTCTAAGACAATGTTGACTAACAGCTTTGCTTTTCTTCTCCTTTCTGTTTTAAAAGAATAACAAATAAGCTTAATTCTTCTCAAAATCTTCAGCAAATGCCTTTTAATCCAACACAATGGTAGTTATTTTAAGAAGGTTGGCAAAGGACTCTGGCGGTTTTCTATTTTTCGGTCTGGGTTTTTTCCCTCATACAGAAGCTTTCAATCACATTTAATCTTGGCTTGCACCGAGCCACATTAACTTTGTTTGCACAGAACTGATACAACTGCTTTCAGCTCTTCTCTTCTCTTTTTCTTCTTCCTACTAAGCCTTACAATTTAAATAACAGATTAAACACACGCACACATACACACACAGAAGAGATTGATAGATACATGCATCTTTGCTCACTGTAACTTCCAGGACGGGATTCCACACCCAGGATGTGTTTGCTGAAGGAGAGTATGGCTTACCAAAGCACCATGTTTAAATGGAGAGAGAGAGAGAGAGAGAGGCAGAGAGAGAAAGCGCACTCGGGAAAATACCTGATGTTTGAATGAAATGACCCTCTGAGAGGACTCCTTGCAGAGGCTGGAGAAACGTGCTGCCAGGTGTGAAGCGACTGAAGTCCTCCTTGCTCAGTAGAGGTGTTGGTGACTGTGCTCCAGAGACAAGAACAATCCAGAGATTGTTCATCTCTCTTACCAAAGGGACGGCTCCTCTGCACACCCCAGGTGAGGCTCTCTCTGGCTATTATTTGCCCTGTAAGCCCGGAGTTCTGAACCAACCCTTCAATGCTCCCGTGGCCCCGAGTTTATTTTTCCCACCTCCCAACCCCACCCGATTCCTTTGAAATGAACTTTTTTATTATGAAAACACCTTAGGTTTAGAGAGAAGGTGAGAGAATAATGCAGGGTTCTGGTCTACCCCTCACCCAGTTCCCTCCTTAGATTAAGATCTTATATTACTTTGGAAACCCCCCCAACCTCATTTTAAGAGCTCATTTTCCTTTCCACTCAGGAGGAAAGCACAGAATTGCCTACTAATAACAGTAATGATTAGGATAAATAGGATACTTCAATATTTTGTTAATTGTTTAACAGTGTCCAAATGGGGTTTGTCCAGTTCTTCATTTTAAGAGGCAAAACACTGTATTCAAACTCATTCTCAGGGGGCGCCTGGGTGGCTCAGTCAGTTAAGTGTCCAACTCTTGATTTCGGTTCAGGTCATGATCACAGGGTCATGAAATTGAGCCCCGCATAGGGCTCTGCTCTTAGCGTGGAGTCTGCTTGGGATTCTCTCACTCCCTCTCCCTCAGCTCTCTCTCTCCAAAATGAATAATATAAATCTTAAACAAACAAAAACACAAACAACTGAATCTCAGGTGGGCAAACTGATGTACAGAAGCGAGACGGCTTTCTTAAGGAAGGGCAGGCAGGGGTAGACCAGACCTCAGTTGCCCCTGCTTCTTCAGATCTGGGTCATATTCGTGGATTAGGCCATCTCTACAATACAAAAATCTTAGCAATTTCCTTCAGCGTGACCCCAGCCATTTTATTTCTGGTTGCCTTCTTCGCGTCAAACGTACCTCGCTAAGAGGAGTAAATGATTGGGCAGAATTAATAGAGCCCCTGCCCATAAAATGATTTAAAAGACGTGTTAGAGAAAGAAGCCGTGAGAGGTGGGTAAAGCTTTGGCTGATGTCTGGTACACAGTAGTTATAAATAACATTGCTTTATCAAGATCTCTTTCTGGATGTGGGAGTACAAATAGTGAAGCCTCTAGAGAACCCTGAGTGGCAGATTTATTTTGCTAACAAAATAAAGTGATGACAAGGAACCAGAAACGACTGACCTGGGAAGGGCTCTCTGCCATGGATAGACTCCAAGGAGGTCACTCTTTCTCTTTGTCTTCTTGAAGTTGCAGAAATAAGGGTACAGATGGGCGAGGGCAGTTATCAAGGAACTGTTGTCCTCTTGCGCCAAATTATAGTGCATTTTAGGACAAGGAGAGCATGAGTCACAGGAAACATTCAGGTCCCAGCCATGTTCATTTCCAATCCACATCCACTTTCTATTTCAGACTGAGGTCCTGAGTATCGGACCCCGGTGTGGAATTTGCTTGCTTAGGCCCACCTTGTGCAAGTACACAGGCCCTCCCCTCTCCTCCACTTCCATCTTCCCACTCCTCAGCCCCATCCTCTGAAAGATCTTGTTTGTCCACCTAGGAAAAAGCCTCGATAAAATAAGATAACCCTGCTAAGAAAGAAAGATGGAATTATGGCTATCCGGTGGATTCAGATTTTCTCCATAACCCTTTGACTGTAGTTAATAATATGATTGTTTCTTCTAATTCCAGGGAGGAGGCTTAAAGCAATAGAAATAGTGTACAGAAATGAACCGTGTGCTCCCTTGTAATAAACCTCGTCTCACCCCAAGAGAAGAGTGGAACCAGTAGACATTTGCACTTTTCAAAGAAAACCAAACCAAAACAAAACGGAAAGCTTAGCTTATAATTCTTCTCCAGGAGCTTTTGTTGGGAAATAAATGTCAACAGAACATTCACATTTCATGTGTAATGAAATCATTACACAGATTTCACGTTATATAGGAATCCAAGCAGAAACAAAAGCTGGGATGGTAGCTAAACTCTGCTCAATTCAAAATGGAATAGGGACAGTGACAAATGAGTGAGGGCTGTTAACTGAAATGGACAATTTAATTTCCAAAGTGGATTTTTATCCCTGTGGATCAGATTGATCTTGACTTGGGTAGAATGGACTCTATGTCTTCCAGTTCTCCATTCCATTACTGTTGTGGCAGTTAAGGGCCACTTCTCGAATGCTCCTTCTCTGTTGGAGCTTTTCACGGTGTTCTCCAGTGCGTTTCCTATCTAATCCTTCTGTGATCTAGCATCTCTAGTGCTTTATGTGTTTCTTGACATCATGGCAATGGTACTGGCCTTTGCATCCGGGTCGTTGTGGGTATCAACACGCTGCAGTTTGAGTACTGGTGTTACTGGTTAGCCTGGGAAAACTGCAAGTGTTGTAACACTAATGAAGACTCACGTCTCGGCTTGTTAGGTGGTGGGTAGTGGGGTTGCTTAACACAGCACTTCAGTTCAAAGTGAAGGCAAGAGGGAGTGGAGATCGTAGATCATAGATCACAGAGCAGATGCTAACCCAGAAATGCCTGCGTTCCCCAGTTGCAGAGCAAACTTGCAGGCACACGAATTATCAATGGAACTCACCAACATGTGTGCGGGGAAAGCGAAGCCAACAGAGCAGTTGGAGGACTCTAGCCAGCTAATAAGAAGCTTATAACTCTTTGGCAATTTGTTTAACTTGGGAGTTATTGCAAAATCAGAAAGGTATGGGGCCCCAGGGATATTGGCAACGCTGCTGGGAGTCTCCCAGTGTGGAAAGCCAGCTTTGCTAATGGGATTTTTTTTTTCTTCAGGTGTTCAGTGTTGAGTTATTCAGGCCAAGACTTCTGGAAAAAGCAACATGAATCACCGTGGCATGTTAGGTTAATGGGACTGGTGGCCACACAAACTCCCCTATTCTAATAGGTGCTACTAAGACCTTCCAATTTAGATGATCTGATTCATTTATTCATTTATTCGTCATTAAACAAATATTTATTGAGGTCTTGCCATGTGTCGGGAGCTGTACCAAGTACCTGAAGACAGACCCAGCTAAGATCTTTCTTCCCAAGGCTCTGACCATATTTCCCACATGCTCACATCCTACTTCTACTTCTGCATCCTTACGTTCTTTATTTTTTTGTCTTAACTCCGCATTCTGGAGTTCTGGTTTGAAAAAAAAGGTGTGGAGAAAATCCTCGCAAGGAGAAAGAGGTTGAGAGTACTAGTGACCTATTTATGTATTCATTGAAAACATAGCAGTTAAGCACTCTTATATGCAAGGTTCTCCCGGAACTGGGGACTGGGACATTTGCCGACCCACATTCCGTATGATGAACTTTCTTAGGCTACATTTCTTGGACAATACAGAAATAGTCATTAATTGCTGTCCATATCCAGGGGCCCCAGGGACATCTGAATTTGTGGGATTCTTAGTTTAAGGCAAAGAAAAGCATTCAGAAAATTCACTCTTTGAAGCTTCTGGATCTGGGGGGCTGGGTGGAGGCAACGACTCCGACTTTGGGGTGTTCCCCGGGGACCAAACGCACTTTCTCCTTATTCTCGCCTCTTTCTCTGCATCCAGTGACTAGCCAGGTCCCAGGGACTTGACCTGTACAATGCTTTCTCCTGCGTGTCTTTTTCCCCCTTTCTTTGTCAACTGCCGATTGCTTCAGTTCTGAGCCTTTTATTACTCTTGCGTATATAGCATTACAATAGCTTTCAGGTCAAAGAGCTCCTCGTCTCCAGACTTTCTCAGCTCCAGATCATTTTCTGTACTGATGCCAAATTTATCTGGTGTGTCATATCAGTTTCCTCTTTCAAAACAACACTATTTCCATGGCCGCTTGGGCTAAGCATATACGTCTGAGTAGAGCATCAAATGCTACATCCTAAACAAGCATGGTTGTGAAGAATGTGGACTCTGAAATCGGAAAGACTTACGTCAACGTTCCAGCTGGGCCAATTGAGCCTCAATGTTCTCATCTGGAAAATGAGGACGATACCTATAACTCAGTCAGTGGTAAAGGGTGAAATAGGACATTTGGAATTCTTGGCACCCTGAGTAGCCAGTCAATAGGTAACATTTATAAAAATACTAATAACAATTATTATTATTATTATATTCCATAGTTCCAGTCCAAAGCCCTTTAGTCTTCCACCTTTGCTCCCATTGCTTGTTCTGAGTAGAATGTTCTTCCTCCTTGTTATCTCTGCCTTTCGATGGTCTTTTCAGTGGGAAGTTGTATGTCGTGAAGCCTTCTTAGGATCCCTCTGGAAGCAAATGCTTTCCTCCCTTTAGTCAATCCCTTGTCTGCATTCCTTTCTATGTTCTCCACTTTGTGTTGTGTCTGTCAGAGCTTCCCTATCTATGGTTTGCCTTTTCTCCTCTGTCTGGCCGTGGGCTCCTCAATGACAGCACAGAGTCTGCATCAGGGGATTCTGGGAGTTGGTTTGTTCACTTGTCAAAGGTTGACATGGACTCCTGCTGGCTTGGGAGTGACTGGATGGGACGGCTACCTGTCCTTGGAGCTCTGCCCAGCAGCTGGGCCCTGAGCATTGTGTCACTTCCCAATGCCACAAATCCCCCGGCCCCTCAGAAAACCTCCTCACTCTGGAGATTCCTGGTTTTTAGAATTTCTTGGATTTATCCTTAAAAGTATTGGATTTCAGAGCCATGAGAAGGCTGAGAGACACATGGAAATCTTTTACCTCAGCTTTTTTGTTCTTCACATGAGGTTCTCCTGAGCTCTCAGCTTCCTGGAGAAACATGCCCTAAAACTTATGCTGGATGGAATGAATCGTTCTGTCTAGAAATTTCTGTGCATTTAGTCTTTCCGTTGAGGTATGGTCATCCAGTATTGCAGCTGTTCTTGTACATAAATGTCTCCCACAGTGGACCTTGCATTCTTTGAAGGCAAGGCAGTGGCTCCTTTGTCTTTATGTCTCTCGCAGTCACTGCAATCCCCAGTACGTACCGAAGAGTCAGTAAATATTGACTGAACTGAATGGAATCCAAAGAGGTCAAGCGATGGAGTTATTGCATTACATATCCTGATTCCCAGGCCATGACCTTTTTAGGGTCCCAGGCTGGTTCACCTCATCAACTTTCTACATGCTTCATTCTGGAGATAATTTGATAGTTAAAAGGACTCTTAAAAGCCTAAGAAAAGCTCTGAGCAAGAGAAATCACTTACCTCTGGCAGGAAAAAAAAAACCCCAAAACAAAAAAAAAAAGTGATTACATTGATTACATTGGTAAGTAGCAAAAGCCACATGAGACATATACAGGTGTACTAACAGTTTTTCCTTCCTAAATATCAGCTCTGCGGTCCTCAAGAGGCGAGGAAACCAGGTCCCATTGCTGTATCCTGAACGTGGTGGTTAGAATCACTTGCAGGGTTAATAAAGGCTGTTGAAGTTGAACTTCCGTTGGTGGTTAGCCCCCTCTTGTCTTCAGATTCCTGTGAGACACCTGACTACGAGCTACAGAGATGTCCAAGCTCATTAATTCTGTGCATGGTAGCTGTTCTGTGGGGTAAGCTGGTAGGCTGAGGGAAGAGCAAAAATCATCATAAGATGGTTTTACACTCCTGTATAATTTAGAACTCATCTGCGCATGTGAATAAGGCTTGCCCTTAAATGAGAAATGCCAAAGATGGACTGAACATAGGAATTCCTGCCAACTGCAGTAGGGGCCAATCAGCGAAGCAGAGGGGGGAAACGAGCTCAGACTTTGAGCTGTAGCATTGCCTGAGTGTGAGTAAGTCATCACTTGAGATGGTAATTTTTCTAGGTCTTGGCATTCGTGAGGTCATGGAGAGGCTTCACGTCCAACACTCCTTCCTAAACTCTGTGGGCTAGACCACTTTAGAAGCAGGACCACGGAATTGCCAGAGACACAGAATTGTGGAATTCTGGAATTCTGTGTGCCCCTCTAATCATGTGTTGCCAAATGATATTCCTAAAATGTTTCCGATGCCTCAAATGGGACTAACTGGCTTGCAGAAGGCCCTGCCAGGCTTAGGACACAGTGGATTTGGAGGCAAGAGAGATGTAGGTTTGAGTCAATGCCAGTTGCTTCTAGATGAAAGACACGGGTGGGAGTCTCCAAGGGATGGCTGGTGGAGGCAAACTCTCTGAAAAATTCTTATCTGTAGGACGGGGTCATCCATACCTTTCTTGCTGGGCAGTTGTGAACACTGCTTTGGATACTGGATTTATCAGGATTCTCCCGAGAAACAGAACCAATAGGAGATGTATGTGTCCAGGGAGAAAGAGAGATTCGGTTTCAGGAATTGGCTCATGCAATTGTAGGGGCTCGTAAGCCTGAGCCTTGCTGGGATAGCGGGCTGGAATGGAAACAAGGCAGAGTTTTTATGTTGTAATCTTGGGGCAGAATTCCCTCTTTTCAGGGAGGAAACTCAGTCTTTGTTTTTAAGGCTTTTGGTTGATTGGATGAGGCCCACCCACATTCGGGAGGATAATCTGCTGTACCCAAAGTGTACTGATTCAAATTACACGTGAGAGAGAGAAAGAGAGAGAACACGAGGAGCCAGAGGGAGTGAGAGCTCTGGGTCAGCCATTTTCACACACAACATATTTGATGGGTAATTTCATGCGCCAGCTTCTTAGACTATGGAGCCAACTGTTTGGTCAAACAGCCTAGACTCTCTCTCTGTGTCTGTCCATCTGCCTCTCCTTCCCTCCCTCTTCTTCTCTTTCTCTCTCTCCCTCTCCCGCTCATATTTATTTCTTCTCTCATTTTGGTTTCACTTCCCTGATCAAGGTCACAACTTTCTGCCTCATTGTCGCTCCCTGAATTTGCCTTTTCTGCTGGCCTCCTTCCCACCCACCCCCACCACAATCAGATCTTTGCATCCTTTTAAAAACACTCCCATGACCCCCTGCTTTCACGGTGACAGCCCGTGGCGCACTCTGTCTTCAGCCTCCAAGAGTTTCTCCTCCTCTGTCCTGGAGCTCAGTATTATGACAACCCTGGGGACTTGAGTATGGTTTCATGTCATGGCGGGGTCTCCCCTGCTTGGGATGGTTAACTCCCCAGCCTCCAAGAGCAGCCCAGTGCCAGATCAGACCCTTGCTGGCCATCCTGCTTGGCCCACCATGGGGCTAGGATCTGGCAGCCCAGGTAGCTGATGGATTCAAGTCCGCAGAGGGGCAGCCATGTGGCCAAGATGGTGCATCCTTCACGGTCCCGGGGCGTGCTGGGGGCCACCCTTGGCACTCGCAGATCATGTATGGAAAGAGACCCCTGCACTGCTGGGGTGGGGGGTATGAGTTATCAAAACAGCAGCAGGCAGCAGGGACTCATGTTAGATTTAAAAGAGAGATTCCATTTAGAGATCTGGGCACGCCTCATCTAATTCTACATCGGAGCAAAGTTACTGAGGAAACACCAGGGAAAGACATCTCGAACACGTGTCACAGAAGCAGCCGTCCCAGAGCTGGACATGAGTGGACATGACTGGAGAAGTCCTTGTGCCCCAGGGGGACATTATCAGATGAAGAATCAGAAAACCTAGCTCAGAGTCACACAGCTAGTATCGTCAGGGCATGGACTAAACTAGGTCCCCTGACTTTTTTTCTTTCCTTCTCAGACTCAGTCTTTTTCTCAGTGAGAAATGGAAGGCTGCTGTGTCTGGTAGGGAGGGAATAATTCCACTGGCAAGTCCCTGCTGCTCACTTCCTCTGCAAAGTTACATCTAAAAACTGGAGAGGAAACATGTAGGCTTAAAGCCTAGGGCTGCTTTCGAGGGAATCTCTTTTCTGGTCCCAGAAGCACCTCTACTCACCAGAAGGGTATCTTCTTAATGCCAGATTTTAGGGGCAAGGATATCCATTCATCTTATTAAGTCAGAAATTGCCTCCCCCAATTTTCCAGTATAGAATTGAATAGCAATCAGGTAAAAAATAACTTCTAATAAGCCCCAGTGTTAGGCTCCTATTTTCCCAGAATTATTTTTTATCCTTTTTCCCTGCTGCATTCATCCATTGAGAATTATCAGGGCCATAAAAGTTTTCTCTGGAGACTGCATTCTCCTTTTCTACCCCTTCCTCTGCTCTTAGACTCCCGTGTGTCGCTATTGACATCTACTTGGGTTGCTAAGAGAATATTCTACCTGCAACCAACGCTTGTGTCTCTCTTTCCCCCCTAACAACAACAGCAACAACAAAATCCCAGAAAAATCTAAAAAAAACCCTAGAAAACAAAAACCTTTATTTAATCAAATCTGTCAAATTTCTAATTTTGTAGTCTTGAATAATTTGTTTCCCCAAATATTTATTTCCAGGTTTAATTTTATTTTAAGAACTGCATACAATAATTTCTTTAGAATATAGCTTTTTTTCCCCCCCGTAAACACTTAATTATACGCTACTTGCCCTTCCCACTGAAATGATGAGTTCAATGTGCAGGGATTATGTCCTGCTGTATTTTTTGAAATACTCTTATTATTGGAAATGAGTTAAAGCATCACAGTAATACAAACAGCCACAGGAATATTGGCAAGTACATTTGTTGGACTCCTGCTGTTGGCAAGCTTTTATATCTATCATTTGTACACATTTTTAAAGATTTTATTTATTTGAGAGAGAGACAGAGAGGAGAACGAGTGGGAGGAGGGGCAGAAGGAGAGGCAGGCTCCTCTCGGAGCAGGGAACCCAAGGGGGGACCGGATCCCAGGACCCTGAGATCATGACCTGAGCTGAAGGCGGAGGCTTCACGGACTGAACCACCCAGTGCCCTGTACACATTTTTATAGTGAGAGATAAGCTTGATTCCCATCTACAGGTAAAAAGACTGAGACTCTGAAGGTTTAAGCAATTGCGAGAGACAGTGCGCTTAGGGCAGCCTGATTGGATCCCAGGTTCACTGACACCTGGTTGTCCCACAGCGCACTGATTCCTGGTGGTCATCGCCACGTTTATCACCAAGGACAAACTGCCTGATGCTGCGTGCCTTCCTTTGCAGTGTGGGGCACGCATGTCTAAGGTCTGCTACGGCACCGTGTACAAACCGGAAGGAGAAGGGGACTGTGGGAGAAGGTGCAGAAGGGCCGGGACTTGGGATTTGATCCCACCACTTCCCAAAGTGAGTTTCTCATTGCAGTTGCCACCTGACCAGATTCTGTTGTCAGCACACATGAAGGCAGTTCTANGGAAAGACAATGAAAGAATGTCTACAGAACGGGGAGACTTTCAAGAAAGAGGTCTTGCTTCCCCTCCCCTCTGAGAGCACGGCGTTCCAGTTCCAGTTATCTGTTGCTGGGGGGAACCGAGCTTAATGGCCTAAAGTCACTACACCGTATTGTTCTCTCTTATGGTCCCGATGTCCCGCGGGGAGGGTCCGGTGGAATCTCGCCGCTTCCATGCTTGCCCGCTGAGCTTGGAGGACTCCAATAGCACCGGGCCTCCCCCCTGCCTCTCCTTGGGCTCTGCAGGTGGTTGGCTCCTGGAACATCAGAATTACTTCACGGTGGTCCAGGGCTCCGAAGAGGTGCAAAGAGATAGGGATGGAGAGGAAGAGAGAAGCATGCAAAGCCACGTGGCCCGTGGAGAGCTAGCCTCGGAAGTCACGTGGCATCACCTACTTCCATCCTTTTCCTTGAAGCTGTCCCCGGGGGGAGGGGAAATGCACCCCACTTCCTGCGGGAGGTGTGGCAAGGTTCTGAAAAGACCAGGTGGAATCCCAAGTAGGCTGCTAACATTTGTGGAAAATACGCTCCACTCTACGCAGGGCTGCTGCTGAGCAAGGGGCGTGGCACGTGGGTCTCTCTTTTCTACTCAGTGAAGAGAATGAATTCCACCAGCTCTGAGAGCCTTTGCAGATGGTGCACTCTGGTGTCCTAGAAATGAGTCAGTCCGTCGTCACACTACACAACCTAAGACCTCTGTGTCTGGCAAATTCTCCGGAGGCCACGTCCTTCGTGGTGGCTGTCACCCCATCCTGGTCCCATTTCAACCAGTTCGATTTGAAGACAGTGTTCTCTGTGGATGTTGCCTGGAGGTCCTGATGCACAGCGCGATTGCAGGGCAAGTCTGTTCAAATCAGTGCCTTTAGTGATGGAAGGATATACAATCACGTTAATCTAGCCTAACTTTGCCATCTCCCAGATAAGAAGATGAAGCCTCACAGAGCGATTGTGCGTAGACTTGCATCACATTCAGTGCGATGCTTAAAATGGGATGGTATTTAGAAAGAGGCAATTAAGATGGAGAATGATTTTTAGGATCTAGTCATATGAGAAGTCATTAAAGAAATCTCCTGGAATAAAGAAGACATGCAGATATTACTTTTTTAAAAATATTTGACTGTGCTTCATATGGAAAAAAAAGGAATAAATTTGTTTAGAGATTTAAATGATTTAAAAGCATGTCTGAAAATTGGCCTAGAGAGAGGGTCCACCTTTTATTTCCAGTGATTTTGTGTACGTTAATTTTGCCTACAGTATATACTCAAAAGTTTTTATTAAGTGAGGCGCATAGGTGGCTCAGTCAGTTACGTGTCTGCCTTCGGCTCAGGTCATGATCCCAGGGACCTGGGATCGAGCCCCGAGTCAGGCTCCCTGGTCAGCAGGGCACCTGCTTCTCCCTCTGCCTGCTGCTCCCCCTGCTTGTGCTTTCTCTCTCCCTTTCTCTCTCTCTCTTTGACAAATAAATAAATAAAATATTTAAAAAAATAAAAAATAAATTAAGAAAAGTTTTTATCAAGTGAATTATGTACTCTTTAAATATAGAACAAGTAGGAAAAATGTTTCATATTTATCTCACATCCCTTTCTGGCACCAAGTGATATTCGGGCACAGACTAGATATGTAATAGGTATTTATCAAGTGATACTTGTTGATTATTTGATTATTGATTGATACTTAGTGTTGATACCTTATTGTTGGTTGGGACCTGCAAGGCGGTGCGTATGTGAACAGCCCGATGAGAATTTTTTATCCCTCTCCTTCTCTCATTTGAATGACTGCTTCTTTGCAAATGAATAGAAATTCTATCCTTCTTGCATCTAGCTCCAGCTCTAGCAAGCTCCCTCCAGAGGCTGTGCTCTGCTTTCAAGTGTGCTGGATGTTTTAGGGCATTCTCAGTGCCCATTTCAGGAAAGAGGCTCATCAGTCTCCAGGAATGAAGATGCTTAGGACGATTTGGGCTCCTGTGAATCAAGTCTTGCTTATTCAGTTCCATCCTCTACGTGGGGCCTAAGAGCCTGTGGGAGGGGATGGTAGGGGCACAGGCCCCCTTTGTCCTAGAAGTAGGGCTTAGAGAGCAACCTCCCAATGCAGCCAACTTCTTGGCGTGCTAACACCTGCATTTTCATAGCAGAGAATATGCAGCAGCCCCACGTGTGGTTAACTGGATACAATCAGGACACCTTCAGCTTTCGAAATGGAGTGCAACCCCAGAAACACGATTTTTTTAAAAAAAGATTTTATTTATTTATTTGACAGAAAGAGAAGCAGTGAGAGAAGGAACACAAGCAGGGGGAGTGAGAGAGGGAGAAGCAGGCTTCCCACTGAGCAGGGAGCCCGATGCGGGGCTCGATCCCAGAACGCTGGGATCATGACCTGAGCCGAAGGCAGATGCTTAACGACTGAGCCACCCAGGCGCCCCCAGAAACACGATTTTATTTGACTTACTCATCATCCCCAGTTCTCCCCTGGCTGCAGGCCCTTCTAAAGCTGAGAGCCTTGCTCTGCACAGCTGTCACTGCACTGACTAGCAATGATTTCTAATTTTTCCGTAGCACCGTGTGGCATTGGTGGGCAGATGTGGGCAACTGTGTGTCACTATGCTTGTAGGTGGTTCAGCTGCTGTCCCCCTAAGAAACAGAAGAAGAGAGGTAGCCCAGCGCTGGAGCCGTCCTTCTACCGCTGCTTATAGGAGAGGTTGTGGGTCATGGCGGCCAGCGAAGACCTTTCTCTTTTCTGGGGTTTTCTGAAGGATACACCTGTCAATGGTGAAAAACTGAATAGCCTGGATATGCCTCAGTCAAGTAATTGTCAGAGCACCTGACAAAGGAGTACTTTACCAGGTATGACGCTCTTCGTCATCGTTATCATCATCCTTAAGTATTAATAGGATGACAGCAGCATTAAGAAAGAATTGATGAGCACAGAGGCCACATTAAAACCGCCTTGTTTTGTGATAATTAAACAGACTCTGGAAAGGGACAATTGAAGAATGAGGTGGCCCCCGAGGATCCTGTCTATCCTCTGCCCCCAGACAGTCATTTTAATAAATGAATTTACAACATGATCATTTAATAAAAATTTTAAGCGAAGTAGTTATGATTTAAGAGTATGTCTGCAATTGGGGTTGTAGATAGAGTTTTTATTTCCAGTAATCTTTGTATTTTAGTTTTGCTTACAGTGCGTACTTGAAAGTTTTTATTAAGTGAATTATGTACTAAATATTGACTAAAGATTTGACTTTTGCTCCTTGTATGGTTGATGTGAGGTAGACGTTAGGCAAAGCTCAAGTTGGGTCTTCTTAACGTGGTGAAAATTGCAGGGATTTAGCCCTTATGTTACTTCCAATTTGCCAGCCATATTTTATGGGCACACAGTGGCATACACTCTGTTGGCTGAATGTTCAAACCATATTTTGTTAATTAGAGGCCTATAATAAATACATCACTCATTTTTATGGTATACGAGTCCATTTGATTCCAAAAGTTTGACATCTGGCTCTGATTATGTCTCCTGGTGTGGCTGTGGAAATTCCCCAACTCTTTTTTCACCTGTTTGGGGAGAATTAGGATGGAAATTTAAATTCTGCAGAGAAAAGGTGAAAAAGGAGGTTTTGATCATTATGAACAGGGTTATATGGGATGAATATAGCAAGCTGAGCAAATATCCATGACATCAGGACCCTGGGGAAGATTTTGGGGGCCTGCAAGATTTTACTATTTCTTTCTTTTTTTGTTCTGTCTGTGAAAAATACCAAATGATACACTTCCTCAAATTCTTTGTGGAATGAGGCAAAGTATAAATAAAACAATATGCTATTTGTACAGCAATTTAGGGGAAAGTGTTATTTCTTTTAGGGAGGTCCAATTAGAGCAATAAATTGTTTTATATACTGCCCTTCTTTATTTTTTGTTCAAATACAAACTAATGGCCTGTGTATCATAGATTAGATTTGGACAGCTTCTGAACAGGGGCTCAGATTTGTGACCTTTAGGTTTGTATGACCTTTGCGTGCGTCAGGTTACCTTTCCACAAACTGGGCTGGGGGATAATCATAGGTTGTGGGAACCAGGTCTTTGTGTGCTTATCTTGGTGTGCTTGCCAATCTCAAAATGCAAAAAAAAAAAAAAATCTATTGTTATTATGAAGAATAAGCAGGCTATTTTCCTGACGAGGCTGGGAAAACTTTGGGAACTTGAGTCTCTTAATACACGAGAACCTATAACAGAGCCTAAAAAGCTTCCCTTGCTTACTTATTAACAAAATATCTATTTATTGCCACTAAGTAGAAGCTTCTTTGCTCAGTGTGCTAAGAGGTACGATGCTATGTACAATGCTGCCATGACTTCGAGATGTTGGTAAGCCTGATTTCTGTAGCCCCAAGACAGAGGGGCAGGAATAGGTCTTGCGTACGTGTGTTCAGTCCTCCACGTAATCATGATTCAACCAATATTTTTCAGACATTTTTGCTAGGTGCTGAAAATTCAAAAATGATTGCAAGATACCTATTGTAAGAGCTTAGAAAAAAAAGTAAAAAAAAATTTAAAAGGAAAAAAAAAGCTTAGGATTTGGTGACGGAAATAAGATGAACACCTAACCTAAATACAGTGTGTGTGCGTGTGTGTGTGTGTATGTGTGTGTGTGTGTGTGTGTGTGGTGTGTGAGAGAGGGTGGGGTTTGGAAGGTAGCGTGAAATCTGGCTCAATGGTCTCTTTAAGTTCACAACCTCCAGGGGGCGCTCAAGGGAGCCCTAGTCCATTTCTCCATTCACTGCCCTACTTAGACCACTGCACACCTTCTCTCTCCCAACACCGTGGCTAAAAATCCTGCTTCCTCAATCATTAAGAAAATAAGAACAATCATAAAAGAACTTCCATGTGTACCGTGAGCACCTTCTGTCTGGACATAAATGAATGAACTGTTCCTTTTTTTTTTTTTTCAAAATGAGGTCAATCTTTCTTTTATCCACTAGATCCCACTCCCTCTGACCTTCTTGAGAACAACACTTCAGCCTCTCTTCCTGCATTATCAATTTGTTTTCTCTCTTCTAGTGGGTCTGTCCCATTACCATCAAACTTGCCGAACTATCTAGTCTAAAAAATTCCCTCCATTGGCCCCACTCCATTTCCCTGCATTCCTTTATAGTAAAACTCTTTGAAAGCATCTTTTACAAATCACTGTCTTCACTTCTTCCCATCTTATTCTTTCTTAAATCAATGCTAATCAGGATTTGCCTCCACCACTTGATTAATTTTTTCTCGAGGTTTTCAATGGCCTTCATATTACTAAATCCAGTGGTTAATTCTTAGTTCTCTCCATACTTGGCAGCCCTTGGCCCATTTTACATAGCTGATCTTCCTTCTTCCTTCGTGTGGTCTAGGACACCACCATCAGTTCCTCTTTACTAACCCAACTTTCGAATATTGCAGGGTCCCAAAGCTCACTCTTTTGATCTCTCTTCTATATATACTCCCTACCCCACTGCCATTGATTTCACTTAATCTTATGGCTTTAACTACCTATATAACCTAGACTTCTCCCTACCCCACTGCCATTGATTTCACTTAATCTTATGGCTATAACTACCTATATAACCTAGACTTCTCCCTGAAACTCTAAACCTGAGTATCCATTTGCCTAGTCTTTATGTCTACTAGGATGTCTAGTAGGTATCACAGATATGTCACCAACAAAAAGGAAATGGTTCTCCCTTCCTCTTCCCAGCCTTCTTCTTCTTAGTAAATGATTCCTTCGTTCTCCACATTAATGGAGCAAAGACTCTCCAAGTCACCCTTTGCTCCTCTTTTTCTTTCACGTACATTGGATATATCAGCAAAACCTCTCAGCGCAATCTTCAAAGTATATCTTGATTCTGATACTTCTTGTCATTTTCACCCTTGTATATTTCAGCCGTCCACATTTCTCTCCTGTATAATTGGAGCAGCCTCCTTTTTAACTGGCATCTCTGCCTCCGCTGTCTTCCTCTCTTCTGCAAGCTCTTTGTACAGTGATTCTTCTACGTCAATCTGATCGTGTCGCTCTTGTGCTCTGTGGGCTCCACAGCCTTCTCATCTCACGCCAAGAAAAAGCCCAAGTCTTTTGCCATGTTCTGCAAGCCCCTATCTTACCTGCCTCCCATTTCCTTCCTAACCTCACCTCCTGCCACTGTCCCCCTTGTTCTCTCCACTCAGGCCCCGCCCTCGTGGAGAGTGCTGACCATGGCCAGTAGGTTCTCACCTCTGGCCTTTGTGCTGTTTTCCCCTGTCTGGAATGCTCTCCATTGGAATTTGTACATGATTCCCTCCTGCTTCTTTCAAGTCTCTGGTCAATCTCCCCTCTTAAAGAAGACTGTCCTCATCAGCCTCATTGAAATCACAGTGCCCCAATTTTACCCCCTGGGTCTCCTTATCTCCCTCAACTATTCAACTTTTCTCTGTAGTGCTTATTGTCCTCTGATATATTTTCTTACAGATTTCTTTGTCACTTGTTTCCCTCCACTCAAATGTAAGCTCCTTACAGGTAGGGACTTTGTCGATGTTGTTGAATGCTTAGTGCTTAGAAGAGCATGTAGCCCATGGTAGATGTTCAATGAAAAATTGTCAATGTGTGAATAAATGAATGGCCAAGGTACTATGGGAACATAAGGGACCATATGATTATTTTTGTCTGGAAAGTACTGTAAAGGCTTCACAGGAAAGATAGCTAATGAGTTGGATTTGAAACATTGCAGAGGTAGAAGGAGGTGTTTCTTTGCTGGTCCATAGGGACGGATGTTAAAAGCAAATCATGACATAGACTTGGCGGGAGGTGGCAGGGGGAGATGTGGCTAGACTGTGAACTCTGTCAAGCCCATTTTTTTCATAGGCGATGAAAGCCAGCAGACGCCTCATTTCTGCAGAGAAGTGAGCTGATCTGATTTAGATTTCAGGTCATTTGGTGTGAATAGAGAGGATTCATGGGTACAGTAGGGGAAGGGTGGGAAAGTGAAGCTTAGAATGCACAAGATGAACACAACTGTCCAGGAAAAAGTACCCTAAAGACTTGGGGTACAGCATAGACTTGGCTTTCCAGCTCAGCCTGTGTGCTCCTAATAGTCCTTCATAAGGGTAACAGCTCCAGTCCCAGGTAAAGGATTTACCCTCTTGAAGTGTGAAAGCCCACATTATAACTGGGGGGTATTTTGACCACCTGTCCTGTAGGTGGACAAGTCTGGGATGGTAGGGCTGAGGTCTGGGGACAAGCTCTGTTCTTAATTTGGGCAGGGATCGTGGTGTGCAGCTAGTTATGAATGGGGTTTGGAAGGAGAGCACACGAACAAACACTAAATCCTGGGTTGCTTGAATCCTGAGACTGACTCAGGACGGTACTTTTATTGTGCTTTGTATGTTGAAATTATAACTGAGCCAATATGCGGTTCTTTGGGTCATATCCTGCCATTTATTTCCACTGCAGATTTCCATACAACTGATACAATCACTTGTTTACCTTGATGATTGACACTGATCACCACTGTAGAATTGACCCATCTGCATGGATCCCTGAAATGGCTGCAGCGGCTGGCCCAGCTGGGACATGGTCCTGCTCATTTCCCAAAACTCGGTTATACTTTTAAGTCTCTGGAACTGCAAACATATAGATATAGATGTACATATACATATACATATAAAGTTTACAAAGCATAAACTTTATAAACAATAAAACAGCTGAGAAAATTGGAAAGTCATTCTGTAGATGTCAACCCCAAATTCTATACAGAAGTAAAACTTTCACCAGTAAAAAGAAGAAGAAGACGACGACGACAACGACAAAGGGACAAGGCAAACATGAGCAGTATAGAAAGAATAGCTACTTTTTGCCCAACCTGGTAAAACTGAAATTCATATCAACACATTTGACCTAAACTGTAGTTTTCCTGTAGTAAAACGATGTCCTGCGTCATGTAGATCGGACGTACACGCAACACGTTCAGCGTCTTTTTCTTGTTTTAATTTTCCTGGATGTCAGTATAGTCCTGTCTTCTACTTTAACCTGACCTCCTCAAAGATCGCTCCTCACCTTCCCCCCCCCCTTTTTTTTTTTAAAGCCAGTAGTTTTGTGTTTGTTTCCCGCTCTCTCTTTGACTTCCTGGTGCGGGCGCTCTTCCTTTTCCCCACTAGCAAAGGGGACCTTTCTACAATGGCAAAAGCTGTTACTTACGATGGTGGGTGGTACTTACGGTTACTATGTTCCCAGGGTTCCTCCCTGCTTTTCCTTTCCTGGGATTAACTTGCTTCTTTATTTTCATTTTAGCTTGGCTTAGAGAAACTGGCATTTCAATATCACCCATTGTTGCGTTCATTGTCTTCATTCTTTTATTTATTCGGACAATTATCTTATTCATAGAGGAAATATTGAAAGCAAGATGATGTTTCTCCCCACGCTTTCCTTTTCTTATGCTTCTATCTTTCCTATATATGCCTGAAATATTGGAAACAAAATGCAGTTCGGAAGTGTGATGTGCCTTTCAATAACGCTGAGAAAGGGAAAACCTACCTGA